>NC_134199.1:3910841-4210841 GCF_964188355.1 Buteo buteo
AGTGCAGGTAGCACAGGGGTGCTCTGGACTCCAGCAGCAGCTTATGGTGCTAAAAGGCAAGAGCTGTGCCCTTGTCTGTCTCTGCTGAGCACACGGGCTGACGCTATCGGTCTTACCCAGCTCAGGATACACATACTGTGCAACACGCTGCCTTCCTGTGACATGCAACGAGGTGAAAATCCACGTGCTACAAACCTAACTCTGCCTTCAGAGGTACCTTCCAAGGTCTAAAGACTTTCCTACCTGGACGAAAGGCTGCTGGGATAGTGAGAACAGCCCTAGGGTAGGCTGAAAGGGCATGCAAGAGGACAACAGCTATTCAGTCAAAGTGTCATCAGGACTAGCTAGACCCTCCATCCATCCCTCTGCCCAGCTATGCCTACAGGTCACCCCCAGCCTGATGATAATTTCACCTGCAAAATTATATATGAGTGTTACTGTCAGCAAGAAACCAGACAGACTGCAACTTGAGGATGGAAAAGAAACATCCCGCCAGGATTGGGAAAGGGGAAAACTGCACGGAGGCAGCAGAGCCAAGGCCATGCCGCCCACCCAAAAACAAGGTTCATAAAACTCAGCAAGGGTGTAGAAGATGACGTCTTCACATCTCTGCTGAGTCCTCCCAGACGCTCCTTTCCTACTCTAGAATTCCCTGGAGTAGGGAGAAACCGTGGCAGCTTTCAGACGCAGATTCCTCATTTCTATTGGAGAATAAAGCAGCAAGTGCAGTTTAACTTGGCTTCCTCCAGCACTGCACAGGGTCTCGTTGGAAACACAGAGGACCCAACTGAGTTTAAGAAAGATGCCAAGGAAAGAGGAAAACAGTCCTCAGCCAGGACCAGAGCCTTGGGACATACTTCATGCCAAGAGGAACCTAATCCCAGCAGGAACTACGATTTATGCCCGAAAGCAGGACGCACGTCAGCCTGCACCCACGGCGCTGCAAAGAGACAGGAATGGTAATCATGGGTTTAATTCTCTGGCAAATTACCAAGCCAAAGCCTCCGGGCACTCTGCAAACCCAACAGGGAAAGGAGGAAACAGGAAAGCAAGAAATACCAGCCATGCAAGCCAACTGGAGGATTCGCTCTTGGAGAAAGAGCGTGGCCACCTTGCCTCACTGCAGGGGCTGCCCCAGCCGCGCGCCCACAGGGTCCAGCCAAGGGAGCAGCACTTGCAGCACTTCAATGCATGGGGCCAGGCAAGGTCACGGGGAAGGGTGAGCCTTGAGCAGGACAGCGAGAACTCCACAGCCTGTGGGCAGAGCCGTCCCGCTGCAGTGTCCATGCCGGGGTTACGCTGCTCTCTAGGCCAGCAAGGAGCAGAGACCACAAAAGGGGCTTTTCAAGCAAATGCTCCTTGGCTGCAATGCCAGCGCAGCGCGTGGGCTTCTACAGACAAGAGCTGGCCGCGATCCCCTACAAGCCCAGTTACATTTCACGCACAGGAGCTACAGAAGGGAGCAGTCTTTAATCAGCAGCGTCTATATCCCCAGCTGCACGCTGCATGCACACAGCATGTTCATTTCTGGAAGTCCACGGAGATGTTTGGGCACAGAATGAGGGTAGACAGGGACACAAAGTGTGATTAGAGCTGGGAGAGCCCTGGTCCTGCTCAACGCAACAGGTCCCATCAGACAACCTGCATGGGGATAAGCCCTCCTGCCTTGATGCAAACTGCTCCAAGCCCACCAACTGCCAGGCTCTGCATGGCCAACAGCCACAGTCACCACCCGTCCAGCACGTTCTCACGAAGCTGAAGCATGATTTGTTTGGTTTTTGGGGAGATGAGGGCAGGCAGGCTGCAAAATTAAAAACTCAAGCAATCGGCAGTGCTATTTATTAAGGACTGATCAATCAGGAGCGAGCTCAAGCGCAGTAACAGGTTGAGGACAGGCAGGCAGACCTGCCCTGCCCACGCACTGCCTGTGACCAGGTTAGCAGCAGCTGTGGCCGTACTGACGAAACATCAGCGTGGCCAAAGTCCACTCACAAACAGCTTTTTGTGGTGACAACCGGCCAAGCCTCTGCTCGCAGGCTTCACTGTGCTAGACACCCAAGAGCTGCACCCATGGAGCGGGTAAGCTGACTCCCAGGGTACCCTCTGCCTGGGCTGACAAGGAAATACCATGGGCAGCTAAAAACAAATATCAGTAGAGAAAAGCCAGAAAGACAGGTCACTGCAGGCGAGGCGTGTGTTCCTGCAGCCCATTTGCATCAAGAGAGCGTACTTCAGTATTTGCTGTGCTCTGGATGTGTGTCTCTCTATTCAGTACGCTCTGCGCCCGCACGGCAACACCTGTAAAGTCCCACTCGGCTCTCCCACGATGTTAAACAACCCTTTAAACTGAGCAAGGAAGTTGTCAAATGGATGTTGTTTCCATCCTCTCCCATGTAGATTCCACATAAGCAGATTTCAAACATAGCAAAAACCAAAAGTGTTTTTAAGACAAGAAACAGAACCCGGTAGCATCACAGATGCAGAGGAGACACGTTATTTGAATTTCAGAATAAAGAGCCGCCTGCAATAGCCTGGATGTGTTTGTCCAAAGATGATCTCATGGTAGTTTTAGGAAATGATACCTTGACTGCTGGTGTCAGGGCTTCCCGTCAAAAGGATGAAGCCCTCATTTCAAAGCAGACACTGTCTGAAGCTACAGGGACGGTGATCAATCTGACTCAAGAAAAAACATAGCTATGTGGCAGGCTGTTGGGCCATTTATAAGCTAACAGAAACCCTGCTCCTGTAGCCCAGGTCAAAAATCCATCTATAAACATTCTAGAAGGAGGACCCCTCGCTCCTCTGGGTAGGCGCTGATCTTCACCAGCACTCAGATCTAACCCTACGGAGGCATTCCCCGAGCCGGCAGGACGGCGCCCAGACAAACCAACCACCACACCTCAAGCGCAGGGTAGCTCTCCAGGGCTGGGAACCCAGCTAACAGGATGCCAGAGGAGGGTGGGCCTGGGGGAAAAAGGCTATCGTACCCATCGGCTCCCCGGAGCAGCCTTCACGCTTTGCAGACTATGAGGAAGCGATAACCACTGTCAACAGCGGACAGCCACCGCCGGCACAAGCTTACCTCCACGACGGGCTGAAGTAGGCAAACAACCTCACCTCCCCAAACCTTTCTTTCCTCCGGCGGGGGAGGCACGGTCCCCGGGGACCCCAGACCCCCAGCACCGCCACGCAGAGCAGCCCACCGCTCTGCCAAAACCCCTGCTCCCACCCAGCTGCCTTCCTGCGCTGGAAGTAACCTGAAAACAAAGCAAAACCGAGCAAAACAACCACGGCCACCGCAGATACAGCACAAACCCCTCTGGGTCCGGGCCCGACCTCTCGCTGCCCTGCGGCGCCCGACACAAGCTCTGCTCCCCGGGGACGGTTCGCAGAGCCCCCGAGCACCCAAATCACTCGGGAAATCACGAAACCACCTCAAAACCACCCGTGGCAGGAGCTGCGGGACTCAGACCAGCTCCCGGGGCTGGGCGGCAGACAAGTCCCCGCTCACTTTAACGTAACCGGCGCCTCTGCCCCACGGGATCCCACCGGCCCCCGGGGCGGGCAGCGAAGCCCCCCCACCCCGCCAGGCAAAGGAGCCAGACGTACCCCTCTGTCCCAACCCTGCCCCCCCCCGGAGCATCCCCAACCCTCCTCCCAGCCCCCCCGAACACCCCCCCGGAGCATCCCCAAACCGCCTCCGAGCCCCGCACCCCCCCTCCTCCCCATCCCCGGCCGGGACTCACCGGGGCCGGTGCGGTTGCCGCGGCCGGCGGGGAGCGCCAGGAGCTGCAGCAGGAGGAGCAGCAGCAGCCGCAGCGGCGGGCCGGCTCCCCGCGCCATGGCCGCCCGGCGCTATCCCGGCATCGCCGCCCGCCGCCCGCCCCCCAGCGCCATCGCCGCCGCCGCCGCCTCCGCCCGCTTCCGCCGGCCCGCCCCGCCCCGCCCCGCCCCGCCCCCGGCGGAACCACCTTCCCCCCGGGGAGGGGGGGGGGCGCTGGGACGGGTCGGGGGGAGTCCGAGGCTGCCGCGGGGGCAGCCGGTCTGGGGGCGGCCCTGGCTCCCCCCCGCCCCAGCCGGGATGAACCTGGGAGCCGGGGCTGTCCGCCGAGCGGGGAGACGTGGGGTGCTCGGGGACAAAGCCTGGGGCTGACGGGGTGCTCGGAGCCTGGGGGAGCTCCAGCACCCACCTGGGGAACCCCCCCCCCCCCCCATCATGGGGGGCTCCCGGGGTGGGTCCGGGGACGGCCGTGATCCTGGGGACGTCCCGGAGTCCTGTCAGCACCCCAAGGCCGCGGATAACCGCGGGGAGCCCTGTGGCCCAGAGGCCTGAGGTGGTTCTGGGGTTGCCCCCCCCCCGGCACCCCGATATTCCAGGAGGTTCCCTGAGAGCCCCCGGAGAGTGGCGGGGGTGGGAGGGGGCTCAAAACCCCAGGAACACCCGTGGGCGAGTGCCCTGGGGGAAAGGGGGGTGGGGGTGGTGCTGGAACCAGGCTGCCGCCGCGGTTTGCTTCTCGGTGCCGTGAAGGGAAAGTGAGATGGTAATTTAGGATCAGTTTAACCTGAAATCGTAAACATTAACATGCCTCAGTTGTAACCAAACAGCCCACCGTACCCTAGCGCAGAGCGGAAATTCTTGGGGAGGCTCAGCCCTTCAGTCTGAAGGGTGGTTTTATACTCATTCCTGGGAGGTCCGATTGCCTCCTCAGCTCTCGCATACCTGCCATGTTCATAGGACTCGGCGGAGATGCGGCTTTCATAGGAATGGTCAACTCATTCTCTGATTTTCTGGCTGACTTCAGAAGAGTCAAGGATCTTCCCTCTTTCACAACTTTTCTTTGGGATGCCTTCTGATGCGTTTGTGTTCTCCAGGAGAATAATGGAGTCTGGACACAGTTGCAGAGTCCTTGCTCAGGCAAAAATCCCACTACTCGTTTACGGGTCAGCTTGGTTGAGGACTTCAGACCTGTTTCCAGTCAACCACAAGCTCCCTGAAGATGGATTTTCTACTTCAGGAGCTCAAAGTCTTTGCTTCTTGCTCTCACAGACCTGATATACTTGTGATAAGTTTATTAGGTATGGGAAGGAAATCCCCTAGGGAAGAGCCAGGCATTTTCTAGGGGCTCTGACATCACCGAAAGCCCAGTCAGAGCAGCTTATGCAATCAATAGCTACCAATGTCCTCACCTAATTTATGAGAAGACTTCCTTGAAGTCAGCCCAAAGACTTGAGCACATAAAGCATGGGATGGGACGGGACTATTCTTCTAATTCCCAGCTTAGATTTGTTCACTGCCTGTTAGTTTCCATTTGTCCCTGTGTAATACTATCCTTGGATGTTCAGAGCTCTCCTTCTGGAACGTGTCCTGCCTAATGACAGCATCACCTTGCTCCCCATCTTTTTGCTGGGCATGAGGATATCATCCCCTTTCTGCTATGTTGATCCTTGCATGAGGCCATGCAAGTATCCTGTAATATCCCAATCCTCCTCTATCGTGACAGTACCCACTTTTTTTTTTTTTATATTTTGGCCATTAATAAAAAATCCAAGGCCAGATCCAAGGTCAGATTCCATCAGTAATTTCCCTCCAGCCCAATAATTCCCTTTCAACACTCCTACTACCATTTCCCTGTTTTCTTGAGTTCTATCTTACAATTCTTCCACTAATTGATATTTTCTCCCATCTAAATCACATGGTCCCAGCACCCCATGATGCTGCTGCAACACGGCTCATGATTTACAACAAAGCTGGGCTTTGAGATCTTGACCCACAACTTGATGGATTTATCTGTTCTTACTTCACTCAGGCATATTGCAAACATCAATCAAAGCCTTCTTTGATGGCTAGTCCACCACTCCATTTTTCATTATCTGCTTGTTATGCCTAATATCCTTTTGATATTAGGAAATGGCACTCCAGTTAGGTATTACACTCTTTCCCTCTTGTTTTTCCTGCTTCTTTGGGATATAAAGTAATTTTACAATGTTTTCCCTAAAGAACGGCAAGCCTATTCCACATTAGCTTTGAGTTCTCCCAGTTGATTTTCCTGTTGCTCAAAAATTGTTCTTCTGAAAGAAGACAAACAAACCCTTCCATTCTCATTCTAAGTTAATTTAGCCTTCAACTCCACTTAAAGGTATCAGCTTGTCATCAATCAATCCTTATGAATGACTTTGCTGCAATGCTGCCTCTACTTATAGTTATTTTCCTCTTAAAGCACAAAAAATGAGATTCAAAGTCAAAGATCTGAGAGATGTGAGCATAAATCAAACTCACCTAATGTAATGCAGAATCAGATCCACAACATGTTACAATATGTGTTTTCTCACACCTCAGGTCCCTTAGACTTGCTCCTGTTCCCCAAGAAAAGCATTCCAGTATTCACTAGAACAGTTTGGGCTGGTGAATGCTGTAGGACAGGTCACCTCCAGACTGACAGCTGCTCCAAACACGAGGACACTGAAATGGTGTCATTGGCTTAGCGACTCTGTGGGTTGATCCTTTCCCCTTTGGCTAAGCAGCCTTGCAATCTCAGAAGAAGGAGGGAGCTTGAACCAGGGAGGAGCTCTCTTTTGCTGCGGAGCTGGAGTTGGAGCTGAAGCTAAAGCTGAAGCTTCCTCCACTTCCACAGGCAGTGCCGCAGGTGGACACATGCAGCCACCCATGGATCACCATGACCTGCAGCCAGGCAGAAGATCCAGCTGCAGAGCTATCTGCCTTCTCTTGTGGTGGCAACAAAAAGCACAAGGTTTAGAAAACCCCTGGTGTGCTTCTGTCTCTGCTGAAATCTGAGGGAGAATGGCTATGCTGGAGCCAGGGCTTCTGTCTGGCTTAGTGACACACTTGACTCTGAATATAGTGCAGGTGACTGCGTCATGGTGAGGGTTCACCACATCTGCTTCTTGCTCGTTGGTCCATGAGTCCTGAAGCGCAGCCCCCTCCTCGGGAAGTCAGACACAAGTGGAAGACCCTGTTCTGGAGAGTGTATTTCCTACAGTGTTTCAAACAGGCCTGGGGAGAAATTTGGACTATATACTGAAAATATCCCTGTTTGGAGCTATGATCTGGAAAAATAAATAATGGTGACCTGTCCAAATTGAATCTATGGAGCTTTAACAATGCTGACCCATGAATTTTGATAAATATACTTCTACTATTAATAAAGGCACTCAGCTGCTCAACCACTGAAGGAGGTATAAAAGCTTTCTGGCTGAGCAGCTGCAATGCACATTTTGCTGTATTGCTTTCCATAAATCCATAGTTGGGATCCTCTTGGCCATGTGCAAAGATCTCTGGAGAGCACAGAGCTGGCACAGTCTGCTCCCGTTATCTCTGTCTGGTCCTGGTACAAAGAGCAAAAAAGCAGCTCTGGCTGGAAACCCCAGTGTTTTAACTATCTCCAGCTAGATCCTCATTGAGTCGTGTCCACTGAGCAGCTCATTGCCTACTTGAAGTCACTGTGACAGGGGAACTGGAAAGGAAAAGTATAATGAAGAACTGTGTCCCAGGAATATGGACCAAAAATCTGCTGTTAGAGTTGCACGCTTTAGCTTTTGACAGAAACATCGGATGATGCTCCATCACTGCATGAGACTGGTGAAAGGCTATCTGATGTAGTCCATGGAGCTTTGCTATATGCAGCTTTCAGCGTTATTCACAAATGGAAAAATAGGATGTCAATTATTTCAGTGTAGATAAATAAAGTGACACAGATACGGAAATATGTTCTAAAACAGCAGAGATTGAACTTAAACCGGCTATTACAGCTCAGGAAAAAGATATTGGAGTCCTCACTGATGGTTCGCCAAAATTGTAGCCTTGATGTGCAGCAAAAAAAGCCAGCAAAATGTGGTGATGTCATCAGGAAGGGCTTGGGCTCTCAAAACAAGAAAGAGGACATCTTTTGCCTGCTGTGCAACAGCTTGGTGCGCCCACATCTATGCAGTTCTGGCCTCTGATCTAAGGACATAGTGGATTTAGAGTCCTGAGCAGAGCAACTGAGGTGATTAAGGGCAGCTGCAGTATGAGGAGGTCCTAGGAAAGCTGGGATTTTTCCCTGGAGAATGAGGAGCAGAAAGGGCTAGCTCCACAAAATCACAAAGTGAATGTGGACCTGGTGCTCATCAGATTCTGCATGAGTAGAATTAGAGGCCATCGATGAGTCTGGTAGATTGCTTTAAAATGGATAAAAAGGACTTTATAGGGGGCAGGAGGGAGAATGAACTTCTGGAACTTGCTGCCACAGGAGGTTGTGGAAACAAATAGGATCAGCAGGTTTATAAAAGGTATAGCAAATTCATGAGCAGCAGGTCAACAGACAGATGCTGAAGGCAACAGGCAGGAATGTACCCTCTGAAATTGCTATTACTGCTGGTGCAGATGCTGGAGGAGCACGATAAAAAAACGGCTAGGCTTGTGTGCTTTCCCCAGATGGCATCTCCTGTTGCTGAAAACAACAGTGGGAGAGAGGAACCAGTGATGTTACCAGCAGAGCATTTCCTACGTTCTCAGTTTCACCATCCCTAAGCAAATTCAGATCTCAGGTGGTTGGCGTGTGGTAGGAAGACAGGGCAACCAGCAGGAAGAAAATTTTTGCATTTCCATTCAATTTCCATGTCTGTAGTGAAAATCTGATCAATCCCCAGTGCACAATGTCAAGCAGGCCTGACTGAAAATCTGTGATCTCACTGAAAAGGGTTGCTAGTGGTACAGTTGCAGTGAAAATCTGGCTAGATCTAATTATCAAAAAAGACATGGTCAGCCACAAAAAGAAGGTGGAAAAACAGTGCAAAGTAGGTGTGGAAAGTTTGTGCTGTTTAGTTGATGAATGGCTTCAATATAGCACTGAGAAGGCATCAGTGGCCAACGTTGTATTACCACAGATCTGCTCCTTCTCCTCACAGCTATAAAATCCAAGACCTGGATTCTGTTGTGAACGTCTCCAAGAACAGGGGGTTTGTGATGCCTAATGCCTTTTCAGTCACAGGAGCTCACAGAATGAGAGCTAGGCTCCTCACAGGTCAGCTTTGAGGGGATCAGCAAAAAGGTTTTCTAAGATGTTGCTTGCAATATTGAACTTCTTGTGATGGCAAAGGAAAGCTGACAATGTTTTAAGTTCTGTGAGTACTTGTTTTTATCAGCCCCATCCTGTCTGGAAGGGCTTGTACAGCTGTGCTTGATGTGGCTGCTCTGCTGGGAACAGTCTCTGCTTTTAGGAGAAAATATTTGAAATCCTTCATCAAAATTGGCATTTCAGTGAAGGCTGACTCTATTTTCTGTCTTCTACAAACACTTTTCCTTTTCCCACCAGCAAAACAGCCAGTGGAGAAGGTGGGAGGATCCTAAAAAGTGTGAATTAAATTACATTTCAATCATTCCAGTATTTTCAGACTGCTTGCCTGAAAAACATCCCCTTTACCTCAGCAACTGATTGAAGCCATCTCCAGACAGCCAATATCTTTGAGAAGTGGTGGTGGGTGATGGGGTTGCAGAAACAAGACAATAGGGTCTCTTATTATTAGCAGGGTAAAAGGGGGAAACTAAGGAACTATAAACCAGTCAACTTCAAATCACTAAAAAACAGAGGGACATTTAATCGAAGAAAGAGATGAGTAATAACCGTGGCCATTGCCAAGAATGAATCATTTCAGATGAGACTGTTTTCGTTCTGTGACAGATTCCAGTCCCTGGTTCAACATCATTATTCACTGTTCTTTCATCAATAACTTATGTGTTGTAATGGAGAATGTGCTTATTAAATTCTCAGATGTTCCTGAGCTGGAGGGGCTGCGAGCACCCCAAAGCACTGGGTTAAAATTCAAAGTGATTTAGACAAATCAGAGACATCAGACTGACTGTCCAAATACATTGCAAACAAACTGCTTACGCAGCAGTTTTTCAACAGAAGACCTACAGGTTGCACTGATCATGAGTTATATTATTGGCATATTGTATGCCAGTATGGGATGTATAAACAGAAGAACAGTTTGCAAAACACATGATGTTTTCTCTCCTCTTTCCAGCAAGAGGACCTCTCAACTGGTGTCCCAAGATCAGCTTCCAATAAGAAATGAATTCTGTATCTTCCCACTGCTTCTCTGCTAAATTTTGAATGGGCAGTTCCTGGTGAACTCCCCAAGGATGCCTGGTCTCCTCCAGAAGTACGTAATTCTGCGTCCCTTTCCAGGACGCACTCTCTAGGGCCATGACTATTTACCAGACGCTGATAACAGTAGTATTCAGGCTACCTGGACAATGCCGTTTGCAGCCCCTCAAGAGAGCGGTAAAAGTGTGATCAGGTAAGTCATAACCATCAAGCTCGTTTCCTGATGTCATTTTAGCTCCTCTTTCAATAAAAACGAGCTCTGAGATGCCACTTGCCTTGGTGACTATCATATAACAAAATACTGTGTTGTTCTGTGGGTATCTTTGAACCGTAGATGCTTTGTCCATCAAGAATGGATGTTCTTGGGCAGGCTGTGTCCTGGGGCACACAAAGCCATGGCCACCAAGGGATGCCCAGTGAAGGAAGCCCAGGGCTCACATGGATGACCCTGTGCTCTGAGCCAGGAGGCACAGGGTGCCCAGCGCCTGAGGCACCCAGCACTGGGAATGGGCTACTGGGGAGGGGTCCTGCACCCCTCTGAGCTGGCACCAGTGTCCCAGTGTACTCAGGACCCCAGGGGCTGGCTGGAAGCCCATCCTGGCAGCCTGCTTCTCCCTGCCTGGAGGCTCCAGCTCAGGTCTGCAGGCAGGACCAAGGCTTGGCCCTCTGCACCCTCTGCCTGGCCCTGATAAAGCACCACGGCTTGAGGTCCCCATCTTGTGGCAGCAGGGACAAACGGCTGGGACAAAACTCATCCCAGCTCTTCGGAGCTCAACGGTTCTTTGGGCAGGCAGAGCCCTGGGAAAGCGCTGCAGAGCCAGGACGCTGCCCGCTGCCACGCACTGTGTCCTGCCTGAGGACACAACACAGCATGGGAGCGGTTGGAAGCGAAAGCCTGCCAGAAGCCGTGGGGGCAACTGCCAACCTCTTGCCCTCCACGTACACACCGTCCCCTGCATTGCTCTTACATCTTGCCTCTTACGCACACCCCATGCTCAGGACCACGAGGGTCCTTTGTGGCCAGGTTTGGAGGACCCCAGATCTGCGCTAGATTTGGTGCTGGCTCTCTCCGGTGCTTTACCCACTAGTCTACACCACCTTGCATGCCTGTGTGCCCTGACCCCCCCCACCATACCCCTGCCCTTCCCAAGCTCCCCAGGGAGCAGAGGCTCCCTGCGGAGCAGAATAGTGTCCACAGCCACGTCTGGGCGATGCCAGCTGGAAGGGTGCAACCTCCTCCAACATCCTGCTCCATGCAAAGGTAAATCAGGTTGGTCAGTGATGCCCTGACCAGCTTTCTCTTCCCACCACGGCCAGGTGTGGTGGGTATGTGGGGTCGCGATGCCTGTGGTGTTCTGCAGGAGAAACGCTGGGGGCTGCAGGGCCTCCCTCTCTCTCCAGAGTCATTTGG
The DNA here is from genome assembly GCF_964188355.1 of Buteo buteo. Lineage (NCBI taxonomy): Eukaryota > Metazoa > Chordata > Aves > Accipitriformes > Accipitridae > Buteo > Buteo buteo. Next base: position 3,922,359 of record NC_134199.1, read on the forward strand.
GGTCTCTCCTGCCTCTGATGCATTCACTGACGGTGTCTGGAGGCCATGGGGGTTAGGGCAAATGTCTGTCCTCGCAAGTGCCAGGGATCCAAGGGGCCCACGGCAACCTCAGCTTGGATCCATGCTGTGGCTGCACCAGCCGCCCCGGGGCTTTCTTGAACCTTCACCCCAGCACCCAGTACCTCCCAGCCCTGGCAGCGATGGGTCAGCCTTACTCAGCACCTGGCAGGTTGTAGCACCCCAGGACTATCTGCTGCCCCATCTCCCACCACACCCACAGCTGGAAGAGAGCCCACATTCTCCTTTATCAGCCACCCACAGCCCCCTCCACCGCAGCCGCCCTGCTGTGGGCTGCGATAAGGGCTGGGGGCTACGCAGACACCAGCACTATGGCACCCAGCACCACTTCGCTGCCTGTGCTTGTTTTCCTGCCCTGACACCCCTTACCCTGCTGCGGTTCAAGACCCAAAGAGCAGGATCTGGGTCTGAGCCTCATCTGCTCCCCTTGCAGTCCCCCATGCCTGCTGTCTCCCCCAGCTTGCCAGCCCCCCCAGGACCTCTCCAAAGTGACACCCCAGCAATGCAGCATTAGGTGGAAAGAGAAGTCGTCCTACAGTGCTGCACAGCCCTGTGTGCTGGGGATGCACAGAAAGATGCCCTTGCGCTTGGAGGTCCTCAGGGTGTCCTCGCTGTGCCACCCCCCAGAGGGTCATAGGCACCCAGACCCCCTGTACCCCACTGTCTCCTGCAAGCACTTCCAGAAGGAGATGATCTCTGACAATTTGGCCTGAACAGGGGCAAGGGGTGCACAGGGCTGGTGGGGCAAGGGGGGATCCCAGCATGGTGCTCTGGTGGAGAGGCCAGGCCAGGCTGCAGCTGCAGGGAACTCCCAAGGGCCAGACTCTGGCCACTCTCCCCGAGTCTTTCCCCTCTACCAGTGCCCAGAAATTCTCTGCTTGCTCCTGGAGCCCCACAGCTGGCAGAGCAGTGTCTGCCTGCCGGGCACCACCCCCCAAATGCTGCCTCCCCTCAGAGACAGCAAAACCAGAGCCCATTTCTTCCACGTGCCCACCTGGCAGGGGGGCACCCCCCGGTTCAGACCCCCAGAGCAGATCCCTCCCGCTCCCTCCCCACGGGCAGCAACTAGAGCAGGACACCAGGGCTGGAGCACAAATGCAACAGATTTTATTTCAGATCATTTGGCTGCTCGCTGTTGGAGGGCTGGTGGCGGGTTGGGTCCAGCTCTAGCCACGGTGCCGTCTTAACGGTACTTGGCAGTCAGCACGTTGCCCACGGCGCACAGGAACTTGTCCAGGGAAGCGTGGACCTCCGGGGTCAGGACGGAGGGGTGGTGGATGGCCACCACCACCAGGAAGCATTGGCCCAGCAGCTGAAAGGCAAAAGAAGACGGTGAGCGAGGGCGTGAGGCAAGGGGGTGGCCGGGCGGCGCAGGAGGGGGCTGGGGCTGGTCACCCCTTCCCAGACGCTCACTTTGAAGTTGACGGGGTCCACGCGGAGCTTTTGGGCGTGGAGGTCGCTGAGCTTGGAGAGAGCCCCCGCGATGTCATCGATGTGGTTGACGGCCTCAATCAGCGCACCCGCGACCTTCTTGCCGTGCGCCTTGATCTGAGCGGAGCCATGGTGCAGGTCGAAGTGGGGGAAGTAGGTCTTGGTTGGAGGGTAGGTGGTGAACATCCTGGGGGACAGAGGGGGTCCGGGACGGATGAGGCAGGGTCACAGAGGACAGGGACGGTTGTGGACGGGGAGAGGATGGGGGCAGATGGGAGGCTGTCGGAGCCGGGCAGGAGAGGGGATGGCGGCGGGGCTGGACACGTACCTCTCCAGGGTCTCGGCGCCGTAGTCCTCGGCATGGCCGCTGATTTTGGCGAAGACGTTCTTCACGTTGGTCTTGTCGTTGGCGGACAGCACCATGGTGTCACCTCCCCGTTGGCAGCCCCCAGCACGGGTACCCCCGCCGCCCGCCGCCGCCCTTATATGCAGTGCCGGGGCACCGCCCCCCCCCCCCCCCCCCGGCCCGCCCCCCTCCCGGCCCCGGCGGCCCTGGAGCCCGGCCAGGCGGGGCCGCCGCCCGCCTCCCCCCCCCCCCCCGGCCGGCGCCGCGCCCCGCTCCTCCCCGCCCTCACCGGCACCGGGACCGGCTGGGGGGGGGGGGGGGTCGGGTCTCTGCCCCCCCCCGCCCCGGCACCAGCTGGGGTTTTGGGTCGGGATTAGGGTTGGGGCTCGCAGCGGCCGGGTGGTCCGTCCCCCTCCGGCGCGGGGTGACTGCAGGGTTAGGTTTAGGGTTAGGTTGAGGCTTAGGCTGAGGGTCTGTGCTGGCATGGGTTGAGTTGGGGTCCGCACCGGCACAGGCGGAGGGGGCCGTGCCTGTCCCCTCCCGGTACAGGCCGGGTTCAGGGCTCAGAACCGGCCGAGGTTCCTTGGCCCAGCCTGGCTGCGTTCTGGCAGGCCGGTGGGGACAGCAGCGTGGGGCTTGGGACTTCAGTAGCGTGGTGGGAGCCTGTGCCCCCCAGAGCGAGCCCGCCCAGCGCCCCCGAGACCCACGCGCGGCCCCGCAGGCACCTGCGCGTACAGACTGACCCATCCCGCACAGCCTCCGCGCGCAGACACGAACTGTCCCCGTACCCGCGCCGCCTCTACGCCCGCCGCCATCTAACGCGACGCCTACACGTACGCCATCCTTGCACACACGAGTGCTGCCCCCGTACACACACCTATCCGACACAGCCCCTGTGTACGCATCGTCCCTACACACACACGCTGCCCCTATAGACACCCTGCCATCCAATGCAGCCCCTATACACGCAGCCACTCATCCACCCGGCCCCACTGCACCTACTGCTCTCGTTCCCTCAGTGCAACCCCAAACCATTGTACCCCAAAGTGTGTGCCCTCTTCACCGCCCCCTGTTCCCCAAACGGCAGTCACATCCTTTTGCATACAGACCCCGGAGCTCCCCTGCCCCAGCCCTCTCTCCTGCGCACGTGCTGTGCTGGTCCCAGTGCTGCGGGGGGACTGGGTGACCCTGACTTCTGGGAAGGGGCAACACTTGGCAGAGCCACAGGGATCAGTGCTGGGCACTGCTGCAGGCACTGGCCTGCAGCAGCAGGAGCTCACAGCCAGGGAAGGAAGGCACGCTGCCTGTGGCGAGCCCCGTGTGCCCTAAATGATGAAGGTGAGGAAGTCAAGAAGGGCAAGGAAGATGAGGATGGTGAAGAAGATGAGGAGGGTGCTTCCAGTAGGTTTGAGAGCTGGCGCAGGCAGGCAGGGAACAGTTCACACCCGTGTTTCCTCCACAGCCGATGGTTCTTATCATTTGTGTTTGGGGGAGATTAGCTCGAGCTGGCACCATTTCAGAGCAGGGAAGGAGGGGAGGACGGAGGGGGGCTGATCTTCTGGGAAGTGGAGCCCAGGGAAACAGCAGCAGGGTGGTGTGTCTGTTGCCTGTGCATGCATCAGGGGGGCAAACTGTAAAGGCAGAAGAGCCCTTCAAACTGATGGCACAAGAATAAATGGGTGCAAATGCACATGAAGACACTGGGGTGTAGACTGGCATGTGTCTGAGGATAGAGGAAAAGCACTGTGGGTTCATGAGTGCACTTGCAGGAGCAGGGGCCGGTGTGGTCCAGGGACTCCCAGCCCTGTGTTTCTGTGCAGGCAGGGTCCCCACATGCCCAGCGTCCAGCTGCTGCCTGCACTTGGCCACCGCAGGTACCGCTCTCCTGATGCACTATCTCCCATCCCTGATGAATGCTCATCTCCTCACTCTGGTGTCACAGTGCAGAGCAAACCCAGGGCTAGTTTAAGATCTTATAACCCATCACTTATGATCTAAAGACAATGATTTTTTCTAAATTCAGGCTCCAAAACCCTGAAACCAGTGGCCCTGTGCTGGACTGCAGCTCTGCCCACTCCACTCCCACCCTGGCGAGGTGCCAGGGGAAGAGCAGACCCTCAGGGCAGGTGTGGGCGTACTTCCCTGGCAGTCGATGGGGATTTGTGGATCAGAGGCTTGAGCCCAAGGACAGTGTTTGTGCTTAATGGTCTGCAGTGGATTTTTTTCACTCCATGAACTTGCCTGATTGCTTTTGGAGCTCATGCAAACACTTGGCTCCCACAGCATCCCCAACAAAGTCCTCAACAGCCATTGTGATAGATGGAGCTAGGAGGGATTCATCCTACCCTACCGGAGAATCCTTCAAGGGGATGCAAAAAACACATTTGGCTCAGTGCATCCTTCCCCACCCCGCTCCCCAAAGGGATGCGGGCACGGCAAAGTGACAGGCTGAGCTCCGTTCCCTGGGTCCTGCTACCAGCATCAGCCGCATCCCAAGCTGGAGCGGGGTGGAAGCAGGCAGGGCCCTGGGGAGACACCCAGGGAGCCCATGGCCAGTGCTGCCTTCCTGTACCACGGCCAGCCTCACCGGCAGCTCGCTCGCTCGCTCCCTCCCTCCGTCCGTCCGTCCCTCCGGTGGGCCCACCGCGACAATCCAGCCCGCCCCAGCCCCAGCACAGACAGACACAGTGCTGCAGCAAAAGCGTCTTTATTGATGGCACACAGGTGTGGACAGTTAGCTCATCTGTACTTCTCAGCCAGCACGGCAGCCACAGCTGACAGGAACTTGTCGAAGGCAGAGTGCACCTCGGGGGTGTATTCTTTGCCCAGGTGCACAGCCAGCACCACCTGGAAGCACTGCGACAGCAGCTGCAAGGCAAAACAGGGCTCAGCACCGCTGCTACAGCCCCCATCACCCCAGCCCGGTCCCCATCCCCTGTTCCCCGTCCCCCGCTTGCCTTGAAGTTGACGGGGTCGACACGCAGGTTGTAGGCGTGAAGGTTGCTGAGCTCGGACAGGGCCTGGCTGAGGTTGTCCATGCTCTTGACGGCGTTGCCCAAGGCGTTCACCACCTTCTTGCCATGGCCGCGGATCTGGTCGGAGCCGGGGCTCAGGTCGAAGTGGGGGAAGTAGGTCTTGGTCGGGGGATAGGTGATGAACATCCTGCCGGAGCGGGACAGTCAGTGCCGCTGACCCCCAGCTGGACCCCCCCCCACTGGCCCCACGTGGGGCTCCCACCCGCTCGCCCCCCTCGCCCGTGGGGTCCCTGGGCCCATCCTGCACCTCTGCAGGGCCTCGGCTCCGAAGTCCTCCTGGTGGCCTTGCACCTTATCCCAGATGGCCTGGATCAGCTTCTTGTCGTCGGCGGTCAGCATGGTGGCGGCTGGCAGTGGCAGACACGTCTCGGTGGCAGCAGTGCCCACGGGGATGCCTTCTTATAGCGGCCGGCACCTCCGCCCTGGCCTTATCTTATCGGTGCCGAGGGGCGGGGGGGCCGCGGCCACACAGCACCAGGCCCAGGGAGCGGCTGCGGCGCTGCCCTGGGGGGCCCCGACAGCCTGGGGGGCCCCAGCCCTGGGGAGGCCCTGCGGGAGCCCGTCTGCCCTGCCCCACTGCACCAGCCCCACAGCAGGCTGGTGGGGCTGCCCCATGGTCAAGAGCAGCCACAGGCATGTCCCGTGGGGGCCACAGCCTTGGCCTCACCAGCTGGCACGGCCTCAAGCCTCCTGCTGGCATCCACCGTTCCCCCCGGCTGGGCCGGGGTCCTCCCTGGCTCTGTGGGGGTCAGGGTGGGTCCCACACGTGTCCTCGGCCCCTCACGTCCTCCAGCCCCCGGCGCGTCTGGCCCCTCTCTGTCCGAAGAGCCCCTGGGCCTCCGAGCCAGAGCCGTGGACAAGCTCTCCCGGGTCGTGCTGGGGATCTGCCATGAGGAACGCCGTGTCTCCAGCAGCCCGGAGAAACCTGAGCAGGGAAGAGTCTCCTTTTTGGGCGCATGGTCTTCCCAAAGTCCGTCCTCTGATGCTTGTCCGGCCTGGGCTTCTTCCCTTCTTCCCACCCCAGTGCGTGCTCCCGCCTCTCCCCGTAAACGCTGGGACATCCCGCAGGGCATATCGTGGTTGGTGACTGTCACATCCTTTGCTCAGCCTCTGTACAAAGTCACTGGTACAAATTCGGGGTTAGGGACACAGCAGATGCTGACCTACCATCTAAGCTGTGGATTTCAACATTCAGGTTACCTGAGACTCACAGATGTAGAATGTTTTAAAAACCACTGTGGTACACTGGGTGACATGTTTAGAGCGATTTGGTGGCTTCAGAGCTTCTGCACCGTCTCTCTCCCCCTTGCCCAAACACAGTCCCTAAATTTTGTAAATGAGATGAGGACCACAGCTTGCAGTGTCAGTTCAGGTTGTCGATCAGAGTGTGCTTAAGACTTTGCCTTTAAGACCTGCCTTTTCACGTCAAAAGTCCTCTGAGACAGGCATGTGTAGTGAATGTAACCTGAGAAATAATTTTCTTCATGACAGCTCACATGGTGCTGTGTTTTAGATTTTTGACCAAATCAGCCCTGATAACACAATGATATTCTGGCTTTTGCTGAGCAGCATTTGCACAGCATCAAGGCCATGTCTGCTTCTCACTCTGCCGCCCCAGGGAATAGATTCTGGGGTGTGTGATATGCTGGGAGGGGACGCAACTGGGCAGGTGACCCCAACTAACCAGAGGTATTTCATACCAGATGATGCCATGCTCAGCAATAAAAGGGAAAAGGGGTAGGGGTAGGGAGTTTTAGGGGGGTTACCCATCTTTTTTGCTCAGAAACTGGCTGGGCATCTGTCTACCCATGGGAGGTGGTGAGTGATTGCCTGTGCATCATCTGTTTTCTTTTTTCTTCCCTCTTCTTCCACTTATCCTTCACTTATTAAACAATTATTTCTGTTTGTTTGTTTGTTTGATCTTGAGCCCCCATTTTTCTTGCTTTTATTCTTCCTTTCCTTTCCCCTGCATCCCATTGAGGGGGGAGAAGTGAGTGAGCGACTGTGTAGTGCTTAGCTGCCCACTGGGGTTAATCCACAACAGGTACCTATGGAGGATCCCTGCACTCCCCCCAGGGTGACCACCAATTCTGTACTCTTCCTTGTCGCAGCTTCCCAGAGAAACCCTGGGAATTTGTGGTCCCCTAGATGCCATCAATGCTGATCTCCAGTGGCCACTAGTATTCCCAAATTCCAAATGCATGTGAAGTTCCCCATATAAAAATAAGAGATGTTAAGCTGAGGGGATGGTCCCTTTACCAAACCTGTCTAGCAAGTGCGACAGCCCAAGGTGTTCATGAAGCACATCAGATGCCTTGTCCATACTACATGGAGAAGAGCATGAGAAGACAATGCCCAGCATCACTCTGGGCACATCACAACACATGGCAACGCAGGTTTGTTCACAACAGGCTGTGATGGGTTTTGGGTAGGCCAAACAAAAAGCCTGGGTCCATTCAATATCCTAGCAGGGTAAAAGACTGTTTCCTGGTCAGCCTGGAAACAGTCTTTGGTGGATATGCCTTTGGTGAGCAGTAGCAGTCACAGGGCTCTAGCCTGTTCTGGGCTTCTGATCAATGTTGTCTTATTCCCACTGAATATTATGTTACGTTATTCCCACTTAATTTACACACCTTAGCACGTGAATTAGTACATGAATTCATTAGTACATGAGTTAGTACATGAATTTACACAGCTTACTATTTTGCCCTCTATATAGTGTAGACATTTCAGAACACCCCTGCCTGAACAGTAAGATGGAGGTGGAACACAAGGAGATGAAAGCACAGAGACCATAGCTCACATTTGAATTATTTATTGGGTTTTGCAGATGACTGAGCCCCTGCATAGGGGATTTGAGAGGACTGCATAGGAAGGGGTGAATACCCCAGAGCCTGGCAGCTGGGGTGCACCATGGATGTGCATCCCTCACCCTCTGTGGAGGCCATTTATCTGTACTTCTCAGTCAGAACAGAGGAAATACTGGACAGGAACTTGTCCCACGCAGCATGAACTTCTGGGGTGAAGTCACTGGGATAGCGGGCAGCCACGGAACAGAGGATACAGTGGGAAAGCAGCTGTAAGGGAAAACAGGATGAAATCCATCATGATCAGTAACAGATGCCAGTCTAGGGGTCTGCAATGGAGCTTAGTCCCAGCGCGCTCTGGGATGACAGCTACGTGTCCCAATCAGCAGCACTGCTGCCTGATGCTGTGTGTGAAGAAGCAGAGTTGCCTTTGGTATAGGGCAAAAGGCAGTGTTTGATCCCACTCCCTCTTCCAAATGTCCCTTCCTTCCTCACCAACGGGAAATGCAACAATGTGGAAATGTTTAGAATTTACTAAGACTTTGTTCAAGACAGGTGATACAACCTAACGTGTGAGGGAGATTCATAAATTACAACAAAGGCAGCATAGATTCGAGTCTGTCTAACAAACTATAGGAGCCCCCGAGTAGTTCTTTGCTTCAGCTAGACCAGATCTTTCATTAAAAAATCCAGTCTACCTCAGGTTAAAAATCAGGTGGGGAACAAGCAGTGACATGAGCTGACAAGGCTGTGCAGTGCAGTCAGGGATCAAGCTGCCATTAGCCAGAACGACCTGTGGTCTCTAATTCTGTGATGGCAGTTTTCATCCCTGAAAAGTCTCTCTGCTCACTCACCTTGAAGTTCACTGGGTCCACCCTGAGGATGTAAGCATGCAGCTCACTGAGTTTAGCCAAAGCACCTCTAATGTCATCAACGTGCTTCACAGCTTCCCCGATGGCATTCATGACCTTAGAGCCATGACCACGAAGTTGAACTGAGCCTTGGCTGAGATCAAAGTGAGGGAAGTAGGTTTTCGTCTGGGGGTAGCTGGAGAAAAGCCTGGAGGAGAACATGAGAATGAGATTCAGCAGTGCAAATGGTATGCCTGAGATGGTAAAACCTCGGAGCAAGCACCACGTAAAGCTGCCAGCTACAGGAGTGCACTCCTTCAGCGGTTGTAACAGAGCTTCGGGAGCTTGAAGCTTGCATCAGGAAGGCCCTTCTGCTCTTAAACCTTTTCTGCAGTATGTGCAGATTAGACAGTGGGCTAATCTGTATGTGCTAGAGAAGAATGAAATGCTAAAAATAATTTTAAACTTCATGTATTTTTTGTTTGTTTGTTTTTAAACAAATAATAGCCCCAAAGTGTCACTACATTTCCTATATTACATTGTAAGCCAGCTTGCAGGACCTTCAAATTAATACAAGCTGAACAAACCAGAATCTATGAGTGGTACTCAGAGTCCTGGAAGGACTATCACAATACTTTATATTGAGCTGTAAATAACATTTAAATAACTTTGAATAACATAATAATTTCTGAACAATTTCCAGACTATTATCCCTTCTGTGCCAGCTTGCTTAATTTGTATGAACTTTGAATTACTGTGCTATACTTCATGCAGGGGGTCCACCTGCCTTGTTTCCTGTTACTTATAAACTGGAATAATGAAACATGAGTACCCAGTGAATTTAGTGGACAGCTATTTTCTTAGCGCCTAGAAATTGCAAGAGAAATTGCATCACTTGTACAATAAACCACTTCGAGTTCATTTCCTAACAGTGATAACCCTATTTCAGGACACTGAGTATGAATGACTTTGAATTCCTCACCAGGGCTCCTGGCTATGAATTCTTCTGAATTGCTATAATGGGAAATAAACCATTAGAATTGCTTAGAAAATTATGTTTTGCTGTAAGATTGTGAAGCCATCTATTAGCATTTAGTAGCACAGATATAATTCCAGAAAATTACATGCCAAACAACACAGAGGTCACCCATCAGCTCTCACCAGTCCCAGTGTGCTCTCACTCATGCAACTTTTACATGAGATGCATCCTGACAGCAAAGCCAGAGGAGGCACCTTCTTCGGGAGGGTTCTGAGGGACTTACCTCTCCAGTGATTCTGCCCCAATGGCATCGGCTTGGGTAGCCACCTTTGCCCAGATGGCAACCACGGCGGCCTTCTCGGCTTGAGTCAGCGTCATTGTGCAGGAGGGCGCAGGCTCTGGCTCCTTGCAGTGAACGCTCAGAGCAGGTTTGGACTCATCGCTCTGACAGCCCTGGTTATAAAGAGGAAGGGGAGAGCGGACCTTGGCGCCTGTCCACGCTCATTGGTCACTCCAGTGGCCACCCATGGAGGTGGGAGACTCTTATCTCCCTGTGAAGCAATGCCTATTTCGGCAAGGGTCAGCGCACTGGCCTCCTTGCTTTCTGGTGTTATCAGCTTCTTGCTTCTTAACATAACGGCTGTGTGGCCCGGAGAAATTGTCTGGACATATATTGATACATGAATAGAGAGATAAGGCTGGAAAATTCCAGCAATGGAGCATTAGGACACAACTTTAAGCTGAGGAGCGTACGGACTTCAAGCATACTAAGGAGCTTGGAGAAAAATCTGCATTTTCTGCCTTGCTTTACAGATGCGAACACAAGACTGGGCCTTTCTGTGTCATATCATACACTTCCAGTATATGTGGCTGCCACGTGGCCCAATATTTCGTATAAAATAATTCCTAAGTAGTGCGAGGGACAGGCTGGGAGATGTGCAGTATAGTTCAGAGGGAGAGTGAGACTCTGATTTTGTGGGAATCAGTGGAGATTTTGCCATTTGCTTCAGCACCGCCAGGACTTCACTTTGCCAGCCTCTTGCAAAGAATTAGGGACGCACTCTGCAATTGATGTTGCTTATAACAGCACCAGTAGTAATGATTCCTATGGATACAGGGAGAGGGAGCTTATGAAATTGAGTAGGGTCCTAGAAAAAAGCATGTGTTTGTGAGAAAGCCCAGTCAGACATTTTTATCACTAAATGCCTCATACTGCATGTCTTTGACTTCTAGCTGTGTGATCTTACTGTTAATTATCCCTCGTACTGTAAAATAGCCCTCAGCACCACAGCCCGTGCTGGCGTGTGCTGTGCTACATGCTGGACACGCACAGGAAACCCTGGTCCCACCAGAGACGGCTTGTAGCTTCGGGCATGGACACACTTGATGGGTGAAGGACCAAACAAGCAAAGGGAAGACCAGCACAAGTCTGTAATCACAGATAAGTGGGCAAAGTGTCAAATAAATACCCTACTGGAGAGGGTTACTGCTGAACCTCAGGGAATGAATATCCTGCCAGCACATGAAGCAGAGGTAAATCTCTCTGCCACCCTGATAAATTACAGCAGCCGTACACACCACTGAGTGCTGGCAGCCCTGCATGGAAAGGTGGCTGGTACAGTCAGAGAGGTCAGATAGTGTTCTCTGCCCAAATAGCCTTGCGCACTTGTGCTGAGAAGGTTGATATGTATAAGCCAGATTCCTCAGCAAGACATGTCTGCGTTTCACAGCAATGCTACCGACTGCTACAGAGGATGCTCCCCAGACATGGTTGTCCTGCTAAGAGGAAAGCCCTTCTAGGGCTCTAATGCTACTTGGGTCATGTGTGCATTGGAGCATGTCCAGCGTACAGTTATCTGTGCCAAAGTAGCTATGCCAGTGCAATCACACCACCCAAGCCTACTAAATGTCACACAGGAGCATGCAGCAAACTTGGAGGCTCTCTTGGGAGCCATGGTGCGGCTGTGCCATGCCGGCGGGCAGGGGAACCTGACTGCCAGCAGGTGTTGGGTTTGGCATGGAGCTAGGTTCCCCTGTGTGCTGTGCTTATGGTGGGGGTTTCTTCAGTGCCTTCACATGGGGATCCTCTCCGGGCAGACTCTATAGCCCATAGGAGTTGATACATTCACTACAATAGACCCCACTCTCCTGGGGATGGGGCTTTGCCGCCACAGCCTGGGGTCAGGTGGGAATGAGCCAGTGGTGATAGAGAAGCAGTAGGGATGGGGTCACACAGCGCCTGCTGTATCCTCTGGTGTCCCCAATGTCCTGGTGGCTGCAGCGGCACTTGCAGAAAGGCTCTGACCTACCCGTTGTGCTTTGCACTGGGCTCTGAATTCAAGCCTCTCTGCGTGTGATGTGTCAGTTGAAGCAGGAGAAACCTTGGGCTTTCCCAAAGGGCAGGCACAAAGCACTTGATGCTTCTTGGTCTGCAAGCCTGGCTCGGTTCAATGATCTTGTATTATCCTCTCTGTGGAGGCCAACACCTTATCTGGGATTTAATTTAAGATTGTGTTCAACACCACAGCTCCCTCCTCAGCCCTCTGGCCCACTGGCTGGGTAATTTGCTTCTCTCTGTACCTCATTTTAACAGGCAATACAAGAGAGGACTCACCTGAGACCCAGGGATGACAATCACTTTACCATAAGGAGTATTATCAGAGTGCTCTTTGTATATCTTCCCTTTGATAAATGTCATACATGTCCACTGAAAACCTGGAGCTAACTCTGGCTACACAGATGCGGTGCAGCGCAGTCTCCAATTAAAAGTGCCTCTGATGGCATGGGCAGCAGTCCTTCAGTCAGGGCACAGGGCAACGCAATATTCAGTTTATACAGCTGTTGTGGTTTAACCCCAGCCAGCAGCTAAGCACCACGCAACTGCTTGCTCACTCCCCCCCACCCAGTGGGATGGGGGAGAGAATTGGAAAAAAAAGTAAAACTCATGGGTTGAGATAAAGATAGTTTAATAGGACAGAAAGGAAGAAAATAATAATCATCATCATAAAATGACAATAATAATAATAATAACAATAAAAGAATTGGAATATACAAAGCAAGTGATGCACAATGCAATTGCTCACCACTCGCTGACTGATGCCCAGTTAGTTCCTGAGCAGCGATCCACACCCGGGCCAACTCTCCCAGTTTATACACTGGGCATGATGTCACATGGTCTGGAATACCCCTTTGGCCAGTTTGGGTCAACTGCCCTGGCTGTGTGCCCTCCCAACTCCTTGTGCCCCTCCAGCCTTCTTGCTGGCTGGGCATGGGAAGCTGAAAAATCCTTGACTTAGTAGAAACACGACTTAGCAACAACTGAAAACATCGGTGTGTTATCAACATTCTTCTCACACTGAATCCAAAACGTAACACTACACCAGCTACTAGAAAGAAAATTGACTCTATCCCAGCTGAAACCAGGACAACAGCTTGAATGGATGGAGGTACCAAGGGAGGCTGTATTCATCATCCCTTGCTAACAGGCATTTCAAAACCCTGCAGTTTTCCCATAGAAAAATTACTTTGAAAATAAAGATGCTGTGTTAAATATACATTCATACAATGTTTTAGTCTCCTCCCCAAAGTGCTGCCTCTTACATTGCCTGCTGCATGGCTGTGCTCCAAGCTCTCCGCGGTGAGAGTGCTTTTAATCAGAGGTTACTCAATCAACGCATAAGGGAAGCAACTGTGACCCAGAAATACCCAGGGATAAGGCAGAGACCGTCAGGACTCCTTCCTATTTTGCTGCCTGTTTAACCTGAATATTTATTCTCCATGACTGTAGGATTAAGGTCTGTATAGACACGATGATCATGGTGATGCCCGCACAGGAGGGTTTGTCATGGCTGAAATCTTTATGGAATTTGAATTCATTTTCTGAGAGTTACTCTTGCACTATCACATAAGCTAGAGCAGCCAAAAGATGACAGTGGTTTGCTAGAAGGAGCTCATCACTTGCCCAGGATCAGGGCTGCGCTGAGGACAGTTGCAGGAACTCCTCAGGAGTGTGCCTGGTGGGAGAAGCGTGATCCTCGGCCACGTCCCACAACGTGACATGGAGAGTGACCGTCTCTGTCTTTGCATGGACCTCTCAGCCAAGTTCTTCCATCCCAGTGCTTCAGCTGCCCACAAGGTAGTGAGACGTGGAGGTCCTGGCCTCAGCAACGCAAGGAGTTGGACAACATGATTGCTGGTGTTCCTCTGTCACAGGACCGATACTGAAGCTATGTCCTCTGGGAAACTCCACCAGACCTGCTTCCTTTCTTGCCGCTGCTTCTCTTAATTATGTTTCATAGACCATAGCAGAATGTCCACCCTTGGGCAGATGATGCATCTTTGTCATGAAGCTGTGAAATGTCACCAAAGGTGATTTTTAATATTAATGTAGGTATTTTTGAATCCTGTTCCAAAAGCAGGCTGCCACAGTTTCTCATTTTAAATGGCAGAAGTGAGCGACAGGCCTGTTTGCTCGATACAAAAGTGGGATTATAATTTCTGTCAGCCCTGACTGTAAATCCAGTGACTGATTGAATGGCACTGCTGTGAGATCAGGGATAACTTTTCCCATGGGCCTGTATTCTCCACGGGGACTGCTTCCCCCTCAAGGGGAATACCTGTGGATAAGGTGGCACATTAAGTCTGCTCTAACTCTGAAAAATTTGGGCCATATTAAGTTTTGGAAATTTAAAAAGTGGAATCTAAATCCTGGCTTTATTCTTTAATTTCCTACCAGTGCTCAAAGGACTTGCAATGTTTTCCTTTAACTAAAGTACAGCCTCCAAGAGCTGGAAATGACAAAATATGTCTGTAATTTATTATTTAAGAAAGTAAAATTATGTTTCAAAGCAGACATACTGGGAAATTTTAACGTAGCTGCCCAGCACTGGTGCACGAGGAATGCTCTGCCGTGATAATATGACTGCTCTTTAATCACCCTTAGACAACTCGCTCCCCTCAGCGACACCTTCTCTTGCTTCAATTGTTATCGCTGGCCTTGCGGAGAATGGCCCTGCAGATTACACCCGCGCTGCGTGTGCTCATCTCCCTCTTCAGCCACCCACCTCTGCCCCATGTCCCTGGGGGGAACTGCAGAGCAAAATCCAGAGTGGGGATATCTCAGAGTGTTCAAATATCTAAATAATGCAATCAAATACAGGAGAATTTGCATGCAAAACCTAGGATATCCTCTAATATAATTGCTGATAATTTCTGACGTCGGTTAAACACAAAATAACACGAAGGCACCAAGACAGCTGCCAGGGGAAGTAACATTACCCTTGCTAATCTAGAGGCAGGAGTAAATTTACAGAACCACAAGGCAGGTTGTACCAGTGCTGTAAAGCGCCCCGAGATCACGCGATGAACGTGAGAAACGGGATCAAGGGAGCCTTTCTGCGAGGACGGGGAGCCAAGGGCTCCGACTAGCGCAGCCCGCCTCCTGCGGGCACCCTGTAATGGCTAACCCGCCAGGGAGCGACCAGCCCTCGCTGCTGTTTGCCACCGGCTTTTAGCAAAGTTCTGGAGATGTTAACGACCCAACTGGCTGAAAGGCTACGGGTGACCCAAAGAGGCCAACGGGAAGAAATGGCAATAGGCAGCCCAGGCCTCCGGCAGCCCCTGCACGAAGGCTCCAGGGCTGGAGCCACGGCCAGAGGCCTGGGTGCGGGGCTGAACTGCGGGCAATGGGCCAAACTGGGGGTGCTGGGCTGTACTGGGGGCGCTGGGCCGAGCTGGAAGGTGCTGGCTGTAGGCACATGAAGCACTGGAATAATCTTGGAGTCCGTGGAATGGGGAGTGGTGCCCATGGAGAGCCCTAGTCTGGACTGGGGACAGTGGGCTGACCGAGGGGAGTGCTGGGGGGCTGTGCGTGCGAGGCGCTGGTCTGAACTGGGGGCACTGGGCTGTACTGGGGGCGCTGGGCCGAGCTGGAAGGTGCTGGCTGTAGGCACATGAAGCACTGGAATAATCTGGGAGTCCGTGGGAGTGGTGCCCACGGAGAGTACTACTCTGGACTGGGGACCGAGGGGAGTGCTGGGGGGCTGTGCGTGCGAGGCGCTGGTCTGAACTGGGGGCGCTGGGCCGTGCTGGGTGACGGGGCTGCGGGGGTGCGAGGTGCTGGTCTGAACCGGGTCGGGAGGCGCTGGGGGCCGGCTACGCTCCGCCCGCAGCCTGCAGGCCCCGAGCCGCTGGCCCACACCGGCCCCGGCCCCGGCCCCGGCTCCGGCAGCTCCGCCCCGCCGGCAGCCGGGAGCCGCGGGCCGGGCCCGGGTAGCGGGGCGGAAGCGGAAGCCGGCGGCGCCGGGCGGCCTTCCTGCGGGCCGGGCCGGGCCGGGCCGCGCCGCGCCGGCATGGGCGAGAGCACCAGCCCCATCAGCGTTATCCTGGTGAGCTCGGGCAGCCGCGGCAACAAGCTGCTCTTCCGCTTCCCCTTCCAGCGCGGCGCCGAGCACCCCGCCGCACAGGCCAGTAAGTGCGCGACGCCGCGGGGTCCGGCCCGGCCTGCGGCTGCCCCGCGCCCCCAGGAGCCTCCGCCGGGGGCCTGCCGCCGCCCGTGGGGGCCTGGTATCCCACACACCCCACACACACCCTCTGTGGTGGTCTGCCCCCCCCCGCCCAGCCTCATAGTCTCTGTGGGGGCCCGGCACCCCTCACACACACACACATCCCTCGTACCCCCAGGTGCCCTGGCACCCCTCACACACACGCCCACCTCACGCCCCACATTAATCGAACCATGTTAGCACCAGGTGTTATTATTGACTTGGTGCCTTCTTGCTGTTCCTGGATCAGCTGAAGCTGTGTGGGTTTTAAGAGCTGTAGGGCGAGGAGGAGGCAGGGTGAGAAGCGAAGGCACCGGTCTGGGAGAGGGGATTCAGAAAACACTAAGTGAGCTTTAACTGATAATGGGTAGGAACTAAGAGACTTTAGTCCCTTGTGTTGAGTAATGGGTTGGAGGAGGTTTCATTTCTTTTGGAAAGTAGGAACGTGGACCGTTCAGGTGCCAGCTGGCTGCTGTGGAGCCAGTGTTGGTTGTACCTCTCTCTTTCTCCGAGATTCCTGATCAGGGATGGTGTCTGGGGCCAGGCTTGGACCTGCCCGCAGCCAGGAGTCTGCGGGGGCTGGAGGCAGGATGGCTGCACCCGCGGTGCTGCGGGCAGGGTCAGTGTCCCACCTGGCCTCGGCAGTGGGTGAGTCTTGTTGCCTGGGCCTAAAGGTGCTGCAGAGTGATGAAGCTGTTCGACTTGGGTTGCTTGCTAACTGCCGTGTGTCACGAGAAGTTTGACATCCCTGTTTAGGTTGTGAGTCACTTTTTACCAAGAGAGAATTGTCTTCAAACCCATTTTTGGTTTTATAAGTAAAATCTGAGAATGTGGGGGTTTTTTTGGCTGGCTGCTTCCGTCCCGCCCCCCTCCTGCTTTTTGTTGGTAAAGGATTTTGATACCTGTGACTGCAGGAAGGGCTTCTGGAGCATTATCGTTGTCCCGAAACCTGAGCAATAATGAGGGAAATGCACTGGTCAGAATTTTATTTACCACACTCTCTCTCTAACTGCAAACTGTTACCTGACACTTGAGAGAAAAGTTGTTTCTGTGAAGTTTTTTGCTTTCTCCTCTTTATCCCCTGAAGATGTAAACCTCTTTCTCCTATTTTTGATGTGTTTTTGAGTGAGAATAGAAGAAACAAGATCTGGTGCTTCTACCTAAAAAGGAAGGAACCATCTGCTTTTAATATTACTTTTTTTAGATCTCTCTTATGGATAATTTTAAAAAGGGCACAGACGAATATTCTCTTAATGCACAAGTATTCTCCTAATTCACTTATTTTAATGAGCACTTTAAGAAGGTTGTTCCTTGAAAAAGCTGTCTTTATTCTTTGTTTCAGATAAACCAAGGAGTCGATATGCTGTGAATAGCTCTGGTGACACCACAGAAGATCAAGATGGGGACTCCAGGTAGGGGAAAACATTTCTCCTTGCCTAAGAGTTTGAAACAGAGGAGAGGTGGCCTCTTGCTCTCTTGCCTGATAGATCAGCAGGCAAATTCTCTCGCACTGTATAGAAGATGACCTGCCAAAAAATGCTTTAATGACAAGTTATGAGCAAATTAGTGCTAAGTAATAAGGAATTTCTCATGAGGGAATGCTACTGAATCTATTGTTATCTAGGCAAGGTGTAGGTCAGGTATTTTGTGCTCATTAGAAAGGCAGTATTACTCTTTCAAAGCTAGGAGCATTAATACTTTGGCAAAATTCCACTTTTCTTTAACTGCCTACGTCTAACTGGTTATATTATTCAGTTGCCTCAAATTCTTCCCTAGCTCATGTAAGTGTCGTATGGAATTGCTGTGCACTAATGAATAACTAATTTTGTTTCTCCAGATACAGCTGCCCTTGTGTCTGTGGAGTGAAATAGTAGCTCAAAAGGATACTGAGACTTAAAGATAGTTTTTCAATTACAGCAAATCAGTGGGTAACAAACGCACTGAAAATAGGCAATGTGTTCAGCATGCATGTGCATATGAATGGACCCTCTAATTAGTTTTTGTAGATTTGAAATCTGCTGCATGGTTCTAAATTTATCACTATCAGATACGAGACAAATCTGGGAAAGAAAAAGGTTTTTTGTCTGTTGGCCCATAGTTCAGTTGCAGATCTTTTTTGTGATATGTGTTTTAATCTCCAATATTAATAAAATGGGGTAGTTGCTGCTCTTCTCTCATATAAAAGTGAAAAAGAAGTACTTGTCACTTGCCCCCAAAAAAGAAATTTAGATCCCAACCTCGCAAAATGTAAGCTTGTTCTTAACTTTGACTGAGAATGGTTTAGCTGAAATTAAAATCACCCATGACAGTAAACTTCATCAAATTCATATGTTTTTCTAGGACTGGGATCTTATGAAAACACATTTTGCTTGAGGTCTCGTATCTCTCGTCTTTTCTGGTATCTTTGAAACCTTCAAACGCAGCCTTCTGTCGTGTCTCCAGTGAGCACAGTATGGTACAGGGCACAACTCCAGTGGGAGCAAGCTGTGCTTTTGTAAGTTTGGTAATTGGTGAATGGCGTTTCAGACTGTGCTGTTGATGGCAGCTAGTATACACATTAGGAAGGTTCAGTGCACGTGTTTGCTGGTTATCTCAGGGATTTTGCTGGTTGCTGTTCAAAACCCTGGCTCTAGTATTTCACTAGATAGATTAAGATGGTATTGGAATGGTACCAGCTTCTGTCTGATACTGATTCTTGTTGCCTCTGCCATTCTGGCCAGTTGGACAAAGCACTTAATGCGGAGCTGCATTCATTGGATGTTGCGTGTGGTGCTGAATTAGTGTCATGCAGTATGTGGCTACTGCAGTGACGTAGGAGAAGCTTTTATAATTTCAAATTGTGGTCAGATGAGAAAACTGCTAGTATTTGCCTGAAACTGGTTTTAAGTAGGTTGACTGTGCTGGCATGTAACCTACATTAAACAAAGATTTAGATTATTTCATTGTGGTGTCCAGAACACTGGGCTTGAAAGTTAGTGCTTAATCTCCTGGTCAGGTATTTGTTATTAAGCTTTTAGTGTTTAAAAGAATTTATGATCTCTCAACTGGACTCACTAAGTGCAAAATATCACAGTTCTGAAGCATTGAATGAAAGAATATTAAGACAAAAATCCCCCTCTGCAGTGATCATCTTCAGAAGAAAGAAGTTGTCATTTGTACAGTTTTGTATATAGCAATACGTACAAATTCATGCTGCAGTGTCCGCATCTGACTCTTACTAAGGTCAGCGTTTATAAACCTTATATCTACTTAGATGAAATTGAGGTTTCAGCCAATGCAGGTCTGTTAGCAGGAAGTCCTTTAATATTATCTCCTGTGGATCTGTCTCTAGCTGCCATACAGATGAAGGGGAAATAGAAAAAGAGGAGTGTTTATGTTGCTCTGAAAGTGTGGGCTCTGCTAGAGGCCAGATATCAAGGTCCAGCATGCTGCTTGTGCTGCTTACAGGGCTGGGCATCTGCATTCAGAAATTCAAAGTCTTTTTCAAAATTGCATTTGTTTCAAGTTTGTTCATTGGAAAGTTTTTTTCCCAATACCAGTGTAGTCAGTGTTGTAAGTCGACTGCATCCCATACAACTGAGGTAGCAGCTAAACTTATCCTTCTCTTCCGTGATAGCAGCTAGTAGAAGAAATTGCTAATGCTCTTTGTATACTAAGTACTGTTAATTTATATTAGGCAAGAGGAGGTTTGTTAGCGGAGTTAATATCTTTGACTGGACTTACCAATACAGGTGGAAAAAATATGCAAGTTATAGGTACACAGGCCCTTCTTCCACCACAAAGTAAAAAGGAATCTTCAAAACTGTGTACAACAGGTTGCTCAGACTTTTGATTTGTATCAGACCGTTTGGGGAGTAACAGATGTTGGTGCCTGTGGAGCAGAAGATATTCTAAGGAGAGAGTGGAGGCAGAAAGGTGCAGATGTCTTGGGTAGAGCGAGATGCATATGGTTGGTAAACTAGGAAAGGAAGGAGTTTAACTATCACATACTGTAAAACCAGTATTGTCATTGAGCCCATGGGGGTTATTTCCTCACCAATGTTACAAATTTTTGCTCCTGGGTTCCTGTTCAGAATGTGTTTTCTATGTTCCCATTGAAGATCAGGCTGGAGAGACCAGGAATGCAGTGACTGGTTTTGAGAGAGCCATTCCCCCAGTAGCAGCTCTGTCCCTGTAAGTTTGTTCTTCTGCAGTGCAGTGGTACAGCAGTTCTCTTCCTGAAACACTCAGCTCAGTAGTCCATGGACAGATTTCATCAGCATGAAGTCCAGTCTGTTTTCTGGTGGTGATGACTTTCTGATTGGAGCTGTCTCTCATGAAAGTAATTCATTAAGTGGTTTCGTATTATTTCTGGAAGGCTTCTTCAAAGAAGGGTTGGCAAAAAGATTCCTTTAAATCACTGAGTATCAGTAGCATCTGTGGATGGTTTTGGTGGCACAAATTGAGGCTTTGAAGGGGGCAGAGTGCTAGGTTGAGTTGATAGTGTATGGCAAGTTTGATGATGTTGAAGGGTTGGGTCTTCCCATGTTTTCATGTTCAGTAGCAAAGGTTATTTCAGATTTATCTTGTTGCTGCACTAGTTCTTATGAGGGTTGGATTCATCCTTTTTTATACTGGATGGCTGTCTTCAATTTATTAACAATCTAGCACCAATTGTCTCCTAGATAAGGTTCACTGTTGCTTTTTTCCTAAGCTATTGGAACCCAGATTGGTTACTTTTGAGCTGACCTTTCCTGGAGCAGTTGAGGTGTATGCATTTCTTTATGGTCTCAGAAAGGGCAAAATTAGATCAATTTAAGTGCCTTGACTCTCCATTTCCATACAGCATATTTGTATGCATAATTGGATTTCTTCTAGCCTTCAGGCTTGAATTTCCTGGTCATTGTTATGCTTTTTGTTTTTTATAGACAATTGCAGCCTATTCATGATGATCCTACCTCTGGGTTGCTGGTGTGTATTCGCTTGTATTAATTTCTGCTCAATGGAGGTGTGTGTTTGGGTCTTCAGAATATAGATTTTTCTTCCTTTTAAAAGCAAGTCAAGCAGCAAAAGTGGTTGAGGTGTGTTGATGGTGGCCATGCAAGGTATTCAGAAGAATCTGTCACTGTCAAAACAAATTGCCTGTCAAGTGTCTCTCTTTGTTGGCTTCTTCTCATCCTTTCATCATTTGCTCTCTTAACAAACATCCTTCAGTTTTTCAGTGCTTTACCAGTAATATATACCCCTCACAGCTTATGGAGATGCCTGCCAGTCTCTCTCTTTTTTTTTTTTTTCCCCTTGATGTGAGGCACTTACTCTTTTGAAGCTGTAAGATAATGCTTTGTTAAATTGGTCTGAAATGTTTTTTTGTAGTTTTTCTGAAGGTGGTATAGTCAGCAAGCAAAAATTCTAATGAAGATGCACGTATAGTAACATATATTACACCAGACTTTGCATTTTTTAGTAGCATAACTAACTGAAGGAGGTTTAGCAAGTTTGACAGCATTGATGTCATTAATTGGCCAAACGCTTCTGTTATAAAAAAAGTCAAGTTACTGGCAAACAAGGACTTGAATGTCCCTTTCTAACAAACAGTAGTTCTCCTGTGATAACATTTCTGTATCCTCTGTCCCTCTTTCACTGGACTCCAGTGTTCTTCCTTGTATTTGTTTTGAAAGGCTTCCTTTCTGTAAGCCCGTTCTTTTCCATTCATCTATCCATCCATCCCTTTAAACACCCTTCCTGTAATATACCCCCTTTGTATAGTTTGTCATTTAGGATTGCTCTAGGTTCTCTATTCAACGTGACCAGTAGAAATCTGCTGTCTTTTGGGTTAAATAATTGTTGGAGGTTTTCATTTTGTCTCCCCTTTCTAACGTGGACGGTATAAAGCTTTTATCAGATTCATTTTTCAATATATTTAGGAAATTTGCTTCAGGAAATAAGTCCTTTTTTTCCTTGTTATTTGGAAAAAAAGAGCAGTTGACTGTTAAAATGAAAATAGGTGTTTGTTTCTCTGATATAAAAGTGAGTACAGCTGTTAACAGTGCCTTGCTCTGCACACCTGTTGTAAAGAAGGTTTTCAGGTTCTTTGCATTGAAAACTGTTTCAGCCTACTCTTCCTAAGTTTCTGCTTATTGCCTGGGTCAGACAGAGAATGACTTCATGCTTGTGCTGTGAGTCTGGCCAGACTTGTACCTGTTGTTTACATCCCTGGGGGGAGCAGCAGCAGCTCTGTGTGCAAGGCCCTTTACAGAATCCTGGCTGTGCATGCAACAATAAATGTTTGGCATCCTCTTTTTCTAATTCTTGTGAGTATGGAAGCACCAGAACCAATTGTGAAGAGCTGTGGGTCATTTGGGGCTGCATGGAATGTTCCTTTGGTGAAAATGCTAGTAATAGTCTAGAAAAGAAACGGAAGTTTAGAATCTGCTCTAAATCAGACTGCAACCTTGTCTATTTTCTCTTAAGGTAAGCATGAATTAAAAAGTATGCGAGGTGTAAATACAGCTCCATAAATGCAACGTATTGTTGGAACACATTACAGCAGCCAGTGTTAGCAAGAGGACTAAAATGCCTTAGCCTGTTTTTTCTGTTGTCAATCTGAGCCTGCAATATATACCTGGAATTCACCTACCATTAACTTTTGACTCTTCTCAATAGTTATATTTCCTTTACAGGAGTTTAAACCTTAATAGTTCATCTAGTTTTTAATATTATCTTTTTTTTATTTTGTATACTTTCCTCGTTTATTTTCTTTTGTTGTGTTTTTGTTTTGTGTTTATGGCCATGTTCCCATTTCAGAGACCAATGTCCTCTAACTGATGAGCAATTGGTTTCGGGGTAAGATCAAACGTTCTAAACAATCACCTATGTCTAGAATGGCTTTCTTTTCTCACCATCCTTTTAATTGTGCTTTGTTTCTGGTTTCTGTTTTACACCGAATGATGAGATAATTACATGCTAAATCACAATGTCTGTAGGAAACGTATTGCTGAAGGTTTACGCTAGGATAATTACAAAGGTCCTACTAACATTTCTGTGCTTCCGGTAAGGTATCCAGAATGCGTGTGGTACTGTCCCTTCTGTGAATTCAGAAAATTGTGATCCTCCGAGAATGCAACAAGTATAGCCTTGGCATTGTAGTTATTCCAACAAGGAGCTTTAAAACAAATTGCTTTCTGATGAGCAATGACTTAAAAGGACAGATCAGTGAGTAAACTATTTAATCCCACAATAATTATGGAGAGCTCTTCAGAGACCTGGTTTTGAGCAGCCGCGCCAGTTGCTTGTTCTGGTGCCCCACTAAGCTAAACTGGATGACTGCATTATACCCCCTTTTTGAACATGTGGAGGGAAAAGTGCTTATCTCTACCCAAGGCCCCAAAAGTATTAAACTGCATCTCTAGTCCCTGCTTAACATAAAGATACTCACCTAGATACTCAGCTCCCTTTCTAAACTACTTCAAAGAATTCTTTATAAAAACCTTGCTTTGAATTCATGTGGCATATAAAAAGTTATTATCCATTCTTGGGGAAAAGATGAATTTGTGTTTTGATGTTCTTTCCCCTTCCTTTTCCATGTGCTAAAGCAATTGTTGTTTCAGCTGGGTTTCCAGAGGAGATGCTGGTGACAGCAGTTGATCTGCACTAGTGTGATTTGTATCGTACTGCTGGATTGTCTGCTGTTGCTGCTACATTGAGCTCGTGATAGGAGCGGTAGGATATTTTGGGCAAATCAAAGCTTTTGTCTTTTGTATTTAGTTTCTGCCTGCTGAATTCCTTGGTGCAGGAGAGGTTTGCTTTCCTCTGGAAATCACAATGCTCAGACTAATCTCATAAAAGAAGGGACTTTTCACTGCCCAACTGCGAAACCTAATCTGCTTCTAACAAACTCTTGGGCTCTGATAAGTCAGTATTTTTAGGTCATCTTAATATACCCCAGAGATTAGAAAATCGGTATTAAAATATTTAAAGTAAAAGTGTTATTTTCTAAGATGAGATGATGAATTGAAATGATAGGAATAATGTATCTGCTATCTCTCAATCTCCCTATCATCCTGAGGCCTAAGAAATGTATAATTATGTAGACCACTGGGGGAGAAAACCCACAAACCAGCAAAACCAATAAATCTAGGCTGTCAGATGAGGAGAATGGGGCTGGAGCCCAGGTCACTCTTGGGAGAGCCTGCGGTCATACCAGGTGTCTGTACCCATCAGGTAGCACCTGTGTAACCCATCACAGGGTTATCTATCCTGAGTGTGTCATCTGGTTGCAGTTGCAGTACTCTTCCAGAAAGAGAGGTCTCTGCTAGTGAGAAGATACTAAGGACTTTACAAAATCAACCTTTTAATCTCCTCCTCCCCACGGAGCCACATACAAGGTAGGGCAGACAGAGGGCTGTTGGTGTCATGAGCTCTTCAGGGAACTGCTGAACTGTTACGTTCACTTATCTGTTAAAAGATCTGCTGGTGTAATTCCTTGTAAAAGTCAAATCTTAAGGGTGGTGAAAGTCATCATAATGATCAGTTTTCCAGCTCCCAAGGTATCCTTTGCCAAGGCTGGGAGAAGGAAGAGTAACTAATTTCTTACCAGCAAGCAGGCATTTTCTAATTTACCCTCCTTCTCCCTTCACCCCCCAAAACATATGCTGGTTTTGGATGTATTGCTATTATAGTCTTCCTGGCTTCATGATGAACCTATTAAAGAACACAGCTGAACAGGGCAAAAAGAGAGGGAAAAGCTCATTGCTGTCATGGTGACGCTTTTTCCTATTTTGAATGTCATCTCCAGGGACTGTCAGTCCAGGTCCTGTTCGAGGACCTTTCTTTGCCCTTTCTTCACAAACTCCATGTGTTGTGCAACCCAGTGCAGTGCGGTGGCTGAGGAGTGTGGTTCAGCGGCCCCCGGAGTCTCTGGCTAGTCTCCCTGTCTCTCTGCTTGCTGTTAGCTGTGTTTGGAGCAGAGCAGCCAGGGATTTGGAAGTTTGTACACAGCTGCTCCTTCCATAAGCCAAACATAAGAAGCGTGCTGTGGTCAGGATCACCTGTTTGTACAAACACCAGGGGCTTTGACAGTTTGTAAAACCCCTGTGTTGTCCTTCATCTTCAGTATATGTAGGTCTAATAAAAGAAATGCCCCGTGGGTCATATGCAGATGGATACACACAAAAGACCTGGCTGTGTGCATTTGTCTTAGTTTCTGTAGTACTCTATAACTCACTCAGGGTGAACCAGGAATATGGTACATTAATTCCTTCTCTGGGCATTGAGGTCTCGCTTGTGGCCAAGAGATAAGGTGAGCGCAGCACACACCCATGCCTGCCCTTTTCTCTGAGTGATACTATGTTATCTGGGATACCTGCCTGGTGCAGGGGGATGGTCTGACAGGGACACGCATCCCTAAATGTAAATAAAGAAAATGAAATAAACGTTTTCATTCTTAAAAAACTGGTCTCATCAGAAACTGGTTTGAAGTTCATTTGGTTAAATGGGAGCCTCCAAGAAATAAGACAAAGATCAAACTTGCTAGTATCGAACCTTGCACTGCCCCTGTTCTAGAACAACAGTTTCCCACCAGCAGCTAACTGAGGTCCTCTTCCCTGTGGATTTGAGCTCCATTGTCTTAGGGGACACCCTGAGGAAAACAAGTGTTTGTAGAGACCAGACCAATGTTGCAAGGCCATTGGAAAGAGCAGTTGCTGAATTCCTTCCTTGTCACGCTGGATTCTTACCTGTTTTTGCAGCCGTAGCTGTCTTTTACAGGGCAGACTCCTCGTAGATACTTGCCCTCCTGTCTCGCAGCCACCACCGATCCAGA
Source organism: Buteo buteo (assembly GCF_964188355.1). Taxonomy (NCBI): domain Eukaryota; kingdom Metazoa; phylum Chordata; class Aves; order Accipitriformes; family Accipitridae; genus Buteo; species Buteo buteo. Next base: position 3,948,227 of record NC_134199.1, read on the forward strand.
TCATTCCAGTAACACCACGGTTGGTGTTGCAAAGGGCCTGCCCTGTCATGAATTTGTCCCAGTTTGGTTTATGAAATGAGAAAGCCCAGGTGAGGCCAGGTAGCTCTCAGAAGGGCGCCAGTGGTCTGTTGACCACAGGTTGAGATCTGTTCAAGTGAGTAACTTCGAATCTCACTGGTGAGATTTGGGAAAGGAAGGACAAGCGTTGGTTGTATCTTTCTTCTAATTGAATCAGCTCTTTCTTTCCTTCCCCTCTGCTGTACTGGGTGGCTTAAAGACCTCTGTTGTGCTTGAGTGACAGGCTGTGTCGATATGTAGTTGCTTAGTAAGTTCATTAACCTGCAGCTAAATCCAGGCAATGGCTAACTTGAGCTGTTTTTATATTTAAGCAAACTGCATCTAATCTTTCCAATGTATTTTGCTGAGCATGTAATTAAATAAGCATGACCCTGCAGTCTTTGTCGTGAATGCTTCCTGTTTTATAATTGTAATGATCTGAGAGATGTAATTAAGGGGTTCTTAATTTTACATAATTGGTGGTACTCCAGGTACAGCAATTTAGATACAACTTACAATAATTTAAAAACTTACAAGTTAAATGTATCTGTATTTGGAGGAATATTCTGGGGGTATGCTTTCTGAAAATTGTATTAACTTCTGTTTCTGCTCTTCAAGGTTTTCAGATGTCATCCTGGCAACAATTTTGGCTACCAAGTCAGATATGTGTGGCAAAAAGTTTGAACTGAAGATTGATAATGTTCGCTTTGTTGGCCATCCCACGTTGCTTCAGCATGCCCTTGGGCAGGTACGGCATGAGGTCCACTCTGGGGACCTGCCTTCTTTACAAACTACCTGGCTTAGTTAGGAAACTTAGAATTCAGAATGTGCGTGTTGGCTTTTGATCCTGTTTTTACTTCCTGATGCTCAAAGCTGTCTTTTACTTACTTCCAGATTAACACAGTGAGTGGCAAACTGCGGGAGCTGTGTCAGTGATTCACAGAAACCCTGTTCTGGTTACTGTAGAAAAGCAGTGTGGGTAAAGAGAAGTAATACTAAGCAGTCCGGCTCAAAAAGCTGTTTCTCACTATGTTAGTTACTGGAAGTTAGCTTTTTAGCACCTCTAATTAGTATGGCAGTTAAAAAAACCAAACAAACACCCAAAACCTTCACAAATGCTAGAAGCTGCGTCAGCCTTTCTGGCTTTTAACTCTTACTGGTGCTGAAGATGATTCACAGGACTTGGTTGGAATAGGTAGGATGTTGAAAGAGGTCAAAAATTTTCTTGTGGACAAAGTCAGGCTGCTGCTTGCATTGAGACCTTGCTCCGTGGCCTGTGTTTTAGCTGCTTGGAATGAAAGCAGTTGCCACCTAGGCTATGGAAAAGGCCCTGCATAAATGTAGGAAAGAATTTACATGCTTCTATGTGCAAAATACTCCCTGTCCCATTCCTCCTCCTTGATAGACTGTAAGAATAAACTAGGCTTTGGTAATTTCTGAATCCAACACTGATCTCTGTCACTGAACTGCTTTGGTCTCATTTTTCATAAAATTTACTAAGTCGTTCATGTTTTCAGGAAAAAAAAAATCTTCTTGCCAATTCTATCATCCTTTCTATCTATAATTAGAGGTGCAAACAGATTGTTGGCAACTGCTGCTTGATATTTAGAGGACCAGGCTGCTTTAATCCAAGTGAGGAGCTGGCCTCAAGCATAAAAAGATGCTAGTGTTCCACTTTTGAAACTCAGTCATGAGTCTACAAGAAATGTGATGGAGGATTGGCAAGGCTCAGCCCTCAAATGTTTAAGCTGCTTTGGACGACAGAATTCAAGTGTCTGCAAGCTGTGCAAGTGCATCGCCAGGCCCAGACAAGGCAAGTGATGAACCAGGCCCAGGGTCCGTACAGAGACCCCAGCCAGGAGCAAAAGGAGGACCAGAGACAGGGCTGGAGGACCAGAGACAGGGCTGGAGGACCAGGCTGCCATGAACTTAATCAACGGTCCATCCAGGAGACGAGCTATACAAAATGTAGGTCCAAGATCCATCCAGGAGACAGGGCTGGAGACAGGCACACCTACAGACCCTGGGCTGAGCTTAAATGGGGCTCCTGGGTCATGGCCTAAGGTGTGTGTGTGTGGGGACCCAGTTGGGACTGGTCGGGGCCATTAAGACCTTTTCCTGCCCTCAGGGCCCTGACAGCAGTGGCCTGTTCTCTTACAGTATCAGATTCCTTTATTTTGCTAATCTCGTCCAGAAGGCATAACTTCCTAAATGCGGTGTAAATGAGGTTAAAAATTTGTATTTGCATTTTTTCACCACGTATTATTATACGTTCTCTCAGCTTTCCAGTCAGTTTTATCCTAATTGCATGAAATGTCTCTTCATTTTCAATTTGTCTAAATAAAATTGCACCTGGGTAAATAAACAAAGTTAGAAAGTGCTGTAAACACTTTTTTGTTACTTCTTGTAGGATCTTCTTTTTGGGTGTGTCTTATCACCCCAGTAGGCACCCCAGAACTTTCTAGAGTCCAGAATCTTCTAGGCATGGCAGTCATCTCTGTTAGTTAATTTGAATGTAAATCTGGGACCCTTTTGCAGTTAGGAGGAAGCTAGATGGAGCTCCTTTTCCGTGGAGCAAAGGCAGTGACCAGAGTAACCTGACAGTCTCTGGTTTGGGTTCCTTTGGAGTTGATAGTCCAATAAGTTAATCCACGGGACAGCTCAGCAAATTCTTACTCAGATGAGATACAGGAGTTACAAGAGCATGAATATTTAATCCTGTGTGCCAGACAGCCTTTTATGTAGTGATATTCTGAATTCTTCAAGCTCCTTCAGCATTTTCTGTTCCAGCTTAGTTTTTTCTTCTTTTTTTCTGGACAAGAGGTGATATGAAATCTAGCCTGCGTCCCAGTTGATGGTGGTAGTTCCTTTGATTTTAAGGAACAGGATCAGTCCCTGCACTCAGAAATGCTTTTGAGTCTTTATTGAAGTTCACAAGACATCCAGTAACTCCAAAACAAAGAAACACAGTAAATTGTCTTTACCACCCTCCCATCCCTGCCTTTCTGATAGAACTTCACTTACACTTTAGAAAAAACAAAAACATATATCGCTTCTTTTAGTTTCTATAATTTTTAAGACTACTGAGTGAAAGCACTTGGATTTCAGAGTTCACTGTTGAGCAGTTCGTTGCTGATGCTTGGGACCTGTCAGGAAGGGAGGATGCAGCTCTGCTTTTTGCCAGCTTCGCTGCGTTTGCCCTGTCTCAGATGCTGCATTAGCTACGTGTACCCATATGTTGGGTAGAGACCGAATATTAGTTTAGCTGGGTGTTTGGCCTGGTGGGTTATAGCTGTTTTGGGATTGGATGGGTGTTCAGCACCGAGCTTCGGGGGTGATGGGAATGTCCTCTGGATTTTGTGCTCCATCTTGTGGTGACGCTTGCTCGATTCACTATTGTTAGTCTTGGATATGCAAATTCAACTTGCTTGTCTGGCTTCCACTGTTCCGCCCCACCAGAAAGCCTGTACCTGTGTTAGGGATGAAGCTCTCTGCTGCAGAAAGAATAGGGGGGGGCTGGAGAATGTGTTTGAAATCCTGCAGGAAGGGAAAATCAAACCTTTTATTTTAGTATTGCAGCTCCAGAGCATATTTTTTCTGATAAAAGCGATAGTTTGTAACATGATGCAATCCAAATGGGGATTTTAGGAAAGGAAAGAATAGATGTGGCCTGGGATGAGAAATCTATGGACTTCTCTGTAGTTAACAATATATATGAAAATTGTGCTAAGGAATTTAAACCTAGGGTCCCTAATCATGCTAAAATGCAATAGTAAAGACACCTAGTAAGACTGCTATCTTAGCTGATACTCATTTCCGTGGTCATGACCAAAATGCTTTGGTTTAAGTCTTCATAGCTTCTCAAAAAAGTCAGTGTTGTAGAGTAACTGTGACATTTTAATAAAAAAAAAAAATAAATCATAGTTTCATTTCCTACAAGTCAAATTCCGTGGTATAATTTGATTTGTCTGTGCTTTTTTCTCAGCAAGCTTGTTATTTGACTGAGTTACGCTTACCCCCCCCCCCCCCCCCTTTTTTTTCCCCTTTGTTACTCAATCCAACTGACACTAGCCTGTGGGATTTCTAAAAAAATATTTTTCAGGTATCCAAAACTGATCCCTCACCAAAGAGAGAGATGCCCACTATGATTCTCTTCAACGTGGTGTTTGCACTAAGGGTAAGGACTGTCTTCAATCCGTCTGACAGTGGGATGTGCTTCGGATGTATAAGAGAATGCAGTAGGCTCACGTTCCAGTAATCTCTTATAAAACATTCAGTGCGTGATTTCATTGGGATATTTTAATTCGAAACAACGAACCTAAACAATGTAGGATATGACACTGACAAGTGGGAAAGTTTTTCCAGCCTATTGGAAAGCAAGTACAGTTGTTCTGTTCAGGACATTTCCTAGAGTTTTTTATTTTAAATAGAGTGTAAAGGCATGCAAAATAGATATGAACCCAGCTGCAAGTCCTGTATGTGTCTTGTCTTCTGTTATGAGTGAGCTGGTAATCTGTGATTTTTCTAGACCCTGCAATTCAGGCATGTTCAACTAAGCTGTGCAGGAAGGCAGCCTGGGTCTCACTGTCCTGTGTGTCAGATGCTGCTCTCTGTACCTGACTGCTCTACTCCTGCCCAGGACAGGACCAAATCCATACAGCTGCACTAGTGCGTTGCCGAGCCCTTGTGACTCCATGCAGCTTGGATCTTGGTGGTCAGTTCTGCTCCAGAAGCAGAGGCAGCAGGCAGTGTGGACAGTGGCTCATGCTTGGCCAGCCTTAAGAGTCAGGTCCCCGCCATGGCCTTGGTCAACCCAGGCTTGCTTAGGGCAGAGTCATTCAGAAACGTACTCTGGCTCAGAACAGCACTGTTTTGAGCCCTTACTCATGCTGTGTGATACAGAGACATGCGCCTTTGCTCAGTGCCTCTAGGCTTTTTTTTTATAATTAAATGGACAGTGTTTGAAAGCTGCCTCCTCTTAGCAATGAGATCATTGTAAAGGGAGAGTGCCAGGGAGCAGCAGCTGTAGCATTCTACATGAGAAGAAGGTACAAGTGAAGAATAAGTAGGTTTTGATGCTCAGCAAGAACCTGGAGCAAATAGATAGTTTTTACTTGGAGTTTTTTTCAGGCCTACTCTGTTGACTAGATGTTGGCATCTGTGTTAAGGGATCCTGGCTTAGCTAATTAGGTGGTATAAAACCCTAGAAATTTCATTATGTTTGAGCATTGTTTGATTTCTGAGCTCTGGCGTTCTCTTCCCAGCCCACAGGTTGCATCTGTGGAGCCATCATATTATTTTGTGGCATGTACATATATGAAGAAACATTTTAAAAATCAAAGAGGGAGTTGGAATAGCTGTCTTTATGGAAGGGGTTGATTTTTGTCCAACTGGACGTAACATTATGATTTAAAAGCCTCCAGCTCCCTGCTTGTGAAATTACCTCTTCCCCCGTCCCCCCCTCCCCCTTTTAGCACTAGTACTTTTCTTACTGCTGGCTTTCCAGTGGTGACTAACATGGACATGGCCATAGTCTGGATGGCTTGTCCTCACTTGAAGAGCAAGGTTTCACACAAGACAATTATTCCAGCAATCAGTCTGAATCAAGCAAGAAATTGTTCACTGAGTTCTGCTGGGGATCCAGTGTTCTGGTGCTCTGGGACATTCTTAAGTCAGGAGATGCTGAATTTGCACTACGGGAATTGATTCTAGACTTCACACATTAAGAGATGTTAGCTTCAAGAATTTTGTTGTTTTGGTGTATTGGTAAAGCACCGTGCTTTGGTTGTAGGTAAGTGTGTGTCGATGCACATGCAAACACAAACATTCATGCATACTGAGTCATGTGGAAGCAGAAGTGTTGAAACCAGTGCTCCTTCATTCAAAATATTGCAAGAGCTTGGTGAAGTGCGATGAAGACTATATCTAGCCCACATTTTTCTAGAACCTTATTTCTAGTGGTTCTTCTAGGAAAACTTGCTTTTTTTTGTATTTTGGCACTGTGGTGATACTGATGCAATTGTGTGTGTAATGCAGCACTAAGTCATACTTGCCAAATGAGACACTCTTAGTTCACAGAGAGCTGTCAAGTTTCTAGAAAGTGCTGCACAAGAAGCAAGTGGAAATTTTTTCCTAGTGAGGTGTAGTGCACTGCAGAGGGTGGGTGGAGGCATTCTGAGATAAAGATGAGAGTCCATCTGTAGTGGGCAGACAGAGCAGGCAAAGTCCCAAATGCTATAATCAGCACTGGTCCTGCTGTGTTTAAGCTTCAGGGTTACCAACGTGTCATGACTCAGCAAGAACAGTAGAATCTAAAAATGATGACTCATGGTTTGCTAGTTTACATGCCAAGTTATCACTTGCTAGAACCGAAAATTCCTTTAAATGTCTTAACAAACATGAAGCAGCTGCTTACTCAGACTGGAGCCACTGACCCCCCCCCCCCCCCCCCCACCTTGTCAGCTGTACTTATACGATAGATTTTTTCCCAGCACTTTTCATTCTGGGACTTGCACAGATGCAGCCTTAGTAATAGGCCATATTTGTGAAATGTTGAGTGTAAATCCAAATTCATTCTGGTTTGGGGTCAAATTGTTGCTCATGCGTTGGTAATTCTTACCTAGTTACTGTCTTGTCAGTATATTAAGACAAACATCAGTATAGCACCATGGAGTGAATGGGCTATGTTAAAGGCACTGCAGTCCTTATACTCCAAGTGAATTTAACCTGAGCATCATGATATTCTGCCTTTTCAAATAGCTTGACACTTTCTTTTCTCACTTTGTGAAATTGAGTTCTTTGGTCTCTCTGCTAGCAGAAGGCCCGTTAACAACAGGGAAGAATAAACCAGATAGGCATATCATACTCCAGGTGCTGCGTTCCTTTGATGCACATAGACAAGCTTAGAAATCCCTGAGTCTTGTCTTTACCTTTGGACCTCTCTGAGCTTCTGCTTTGTTGCTGCTGGAGAAAATTAATTTCTTTTGCCAGTTGCCAAAGAGGCTGACTTTTGATATCTGCTGAAGATAATTATTTTGACTACTTATCCATCACTGTAGTAGTCCATATATGTGATTGTGGCTGAATAACCAACCCTGTTTCTTCTCTGTGTTGCCTGCAGGCCAATGCAGATCCATCTGTGATAAACTGCTTACACAACCTCTCCCGAAGAATTGCCATAGTCTTGCAGCACGAGGAGCGCCGCTGTCAGTACCTGACCAGGGAGGCCAAGCTGATCTTAGCTATTCAGGATGAAGTGTCTGCCATGTCAGAAAGTGAGTGCTGAGCTTAGCTTTGTGCAGGAGTATGTTTGTCCAGGAGCACTTTTTCAGAAAAGTGCTGATTGTACCTTCTTACCTCTTTTGTGGCTGGGATCAGTATGAACAAGTTTTGTTGCTCTTTAGCATTCTGACAGCTTTTGACTGCATTTTGCCTCATCCAAGATTACTAACCCTATGCAGAGATGTCAGCTCAGAAAAGTACCTTGTTTACTTTCTTTGCTAGCTCAGTTCAGTGCGATCACTGGAGAATGTGCACTGAAACATCACATTTAGATCTGCCTGTCAGGCTGAGATAGGAGAACTCATATGTAGCCTGCTTCACCCAACCTAGGGCAAGTTTCCCATGCTTTAATGCTGTGTGCTGAGTCACCAGACTTCTTGTGTGGAAACTTTACTCTTACATGTTGTTACCGTGGCTAGCAAATAGTTACAGAGCATTTTTATAGACTGTACTTCAGAGCAATTTACTATAATAATACGCACTATTTAAGATGAACTCTATCTGACAGTGATGCATCATCTTGCTGCAAGCATTAAAAATTAAAACTAGCATGTATAAAAACAAAAACACTTAAAATTATCGCTTGTCAAATTCACAGTTTTGTGTGCTTAACTGAGTTGAGTTTTAGGAGAAGTTGGCAGTAATTCACTATTATTATTTTAACACGTAACTTGAGTTATGTAAAAGCTTTGAAAGGTAATTTAGATTTAAAAGATAGGGATTCTGTCCCTAAGATACTGGTCAGTACCTAGTGGGGAAGAGAAAACTCTCTTTGCTTTGAAATCAGTTGTGTGCTTTCTTGTTTTGAAATTTTCCATAGCCACAGAAGGGCCACAGTCACCTTTTCATCATATCCTACCCAAGTGCAAACTGGCCAGAGATCTCAAAGAGACATATGACAGGTAAGTGGGATTTTCTTCCTAGCTCATAGCAGGCTGCTTCTCACTGAAACCTCTTGGCCTTTTTCCTTAGGGTATTATCCACCTCTTCATGCTGTTGACTCATTGGGATTTGGGTTTTAGACCAGGTGGAGCAATGTGAAGGCTAGCTGTCAGGCAAAATGTTTGCAGAATTGCTGTCCTAGTCATTACCTTGTTCTCCCTTTGGATATGTTATGGTTCTTAAAAGTTGGTGATGTCTGTCACAGCTTTAAGAATTATTATTTTCTTCCTTAGCACAGAGTCACTAATGACAAGTGAATTGTAGAATTGAAAAGTGTCATAATATGAATATTGTGTTGCTGAAGAAGTGCTCTAAACCTGCAGCTAAGAGAAAAATGCTGCATCTAGCACTGATGGCAAGTCAGATACGGCCCTGGCTTCATTTGGTTACACTGTGCATGTCTGGACAGTGAATTTGGATTAGGTGGTGAGACTTTCAGCAGCATGGAAAGTGTAACATGCTATTTCTTGACTGGATTAAAAGTTCTGGCAAGGATTTCAAAGGAGTGTGGAGTTAGTGTTGAATTTCAGCAGGAGCCAGCACCAGCCTCCTCCAGCATACTTCTGCTCCGACAGCTTGTCCGTGCTGATTCTTCATACAGAGCAGACACTTCCATTCAGGATATGCACTTGGTGAAAGACCTCGACAAAGGAGCACAGAAGGTTTTGGTGGGGAGGAAGATGATGTGCCCCTTGATTAGGGTGTTTGTCAGGGCTTGGGAGAATTACTCTGGAGTTCCTTGATTGACTGTAGAGCACACTGTATGAAATTAGACAAACCGTTTAGCCTCCCTAGATTGTGGTTCCCCTTGTACAAAGGCAATAATCACAAAGCCCTGTAAGGTAAGGCACTGAGAGCCTAAATAATTTAATGATTGCAGAACACATTAGAAAACTAGTAAGTTGTTCCTTTTTATGTTCAAGAGCTGTGAATTTCAGCTTGTTTGGAAGGAATGTTGCATATTGTTTGATACAACTCGCACAAAACCTGTACTAAAATTTAAAATAAGGCACTTTTTATGTAGCCTGTAATTCTAATATTAAACTTCACCTACTACTTAATTTTTTCTGTTTCTCTAGGGCTATGTATTTGTGACTGGGCAAACCCTGATCTTGTTTCCAAACATTTTAGTGACACAGTGACATCTTGTGGCATTTAGCTGTGACTGGAGGAACACATAGCCCAAGCTCATGGAGTGTGCTAATAAAACCCTTCAATGACAGAAGGAGGAATAGACTGACCATGGAGAAACACACATTGGTGCTGGCCTCCAGATGTAAAATAAGGCAGCGTCTCCCTCATTTAGGCATTGTGAGCGTGGAAGAAGTGGTGCAAATTATATTTTGATGCTTTGGCACGACATTGTCCTAAGCAAATGTAAGAAATAAGGTGTTGGTAAAAATATAAAATGTCTTTGCGTTTGATTGGAAAGCTCTATTTGAAGAGTAGTTAACAGTGTCGTTGGCTGGCTGGCCAATAAGGTGGTGTTCTGCAGTATTTTTGCATTAATGCTTCATACAAGAGAACAGGAAATAGGCTTCTTGCACCTGCAGTCAGATGAGTTGAGAGGGGCTGCAGCACCTTGCCAGGCAAGCATAGAATTAAAATTATTTTTTGGTAAGGTAGAAGAAATGGTCTGGAAATAAGATTTTTATTCTGCACTTCCAAGATGAAGAATGCCTGCGTGGCAACAGCTCTGGAGTGAAGTCTGTGTCGTCTTCTATGAAATGAGGGTTAGTCACAAGTGACATGGGGTTGCAGAAAAAGCAAATAGACAAGAATGCATAAAATAAAAGTCTTGTCTGTAAGATAGGAACCAATCCTGCTCAGGATTGTAAAGCTCATGCTGTAATGAATATTGTATCCAGTTTTGGGCACCACATTTCCAGAAGGATTTGGGCTATCTAGAGAGTGTGGAGGAGTGAGAATGACCTAAGAGGAAAGATTGAAAGATTTGGTCTGTTTCTTTTAGAGGAGAAAAGACTGCTGGAGATGTCAAGTCTTCAAATGGATGCAGTGACAATGTGCTGTTTTAAGTTTACAGAGATTTCTGGCATAGCCTTTGGCATAGGAGAACAGCGTAGTAAAGTGGAGAGAGCACTTTGAATTGCAGATGGGAACCCAGCTTTCCATTTGAGATTCACTCAAGCCAGCATTTCCTAGTGTCTGCTGATTTCTGCAATTCCATTTGAAGGCCTCTTGAATTATCACGGTTGCTCTAGAGGTGCTGTCTAGCCCTTGGTTTCCTGTAGATGGTGCTGAGGTATTTCAGGCAAGACCCAACATGTCCCTTAGCAAGTTGGTTTGTAGAAAACCACAAGCGTATAAATCTTTTTATAGTTCAAAATGTCCCTTGCATTTTGAATGAAGTGCCTGTATTTTATAAGGCAGGAATCAATAGACAGGTCATCTTGACTGTAACACTACTGCTGCTATAGTAATGGAATATTATTAAACTGACAGTTTAGAGGTAATCGACATCTAGTTCCTGAGACCTTTTTTGACTCTAATGGAGAAAACTATAATGTTTCTTTTTGATTAGTTCAGAAAATAGATTTGAGAGTCTTCGTTCATCTTGTCACCAAACTCCAGCATTGGTGTGGAACAAAAAGCAGTGGCTTTAGGACCAAGAAAGTCCAGTTGCCAGTACCTCCAGCACTGACAAATTTACCAGTGTTACAATGCGTGTCTCTTAAGCTAGTGTTTAATTTAGGGAATTAAGACAGCTTTCACCAAGTTTTATCTGCAACTGCAGATAGTATGTTAGCTTGTTACTAGCTAACTGCCTGTCTGTTTTTAGCAAACTTCTCTTAGCTTTATACTGGAAAAAAAGTGAAAGTATGGGGAGGCTTTGGGGGAGGATTGGATTGTTTGTTTGTTCTTTTTAATACACAAAAAGCCTTTATATGTTTTTAGCCTAGTGGGATTTGAACTGACTGGTAGATCTAGGCTATCTCAGCAGCTCAGGGAGAAGTGGAATAATTATATGAGATTAATGAATTATTAGATGTGATTGTGTGGCTGTACTGTAAAATATAAACCAACTGCAGGTATTTGATCAAAGGACGGTCAATGTGCCCTTTACAAGGGAATGTGAAATTATTTCAAAGCTCTAAGTATTCACAACCTCTAGCAAAAATAAACAAACTCCAAACCTACAAGCTGACCTCCACCAAACTAGAAAAAATATTATTAATTTCTGATATAAATAGGATAGACGTAAAATGAGGTGTGTATATGTAAAAATTCATAAGTCTTTTATAAAATACGAGGTGGGATTGTCTTTTTTTTTTTTTTTTGCCAATAGTTATGAAAAAGAAGGCTGCAGTTCTGTGGGATACTGGCCAACTTTTGGGTTCCCATTTTGGGGCAGTGGGTCACAGTGGCTATTCAGGGCAGAGCAGAATAGAGGAAAAGAACAGTGATATTCCCAAAATTGTTCCCCAGCTTCCTGCAGCTCTGGAAGTGGTTTCTGTATATTCAACAGCCTTCAGCTGATCTCACTTCCCGGAATTAGTCCACAATCCTGCAAGCCAGAATAAATATTTAGCAACCACAGCATCCTCTGATAAGGAGGTCCATGGCTTAACTAGTTTCTGTGTTTCTTTCTATTTCTTTTGAACTTTGTTCCTTCTAGTATCATAAGATGTCTCATAGCTCTTACGATGGAGAGACATTAAACAACTTTTTCCTATTTACTTCTCTCTATCTCAGTTTTAGACTATGATACCCCCTCTCAGCATCCTAATCCCTCACCATGTATCCCTCAGTATCGCTGATCATGTATTGTCTAACCAGAGATTTTTTTAAAGAAGTGTTGAAACTAAGTTTTCATGGGATAAAAGGGAATGTCTTTGACGGTTTAATAGCTAGTTAGAGTACAGGGAATGAAGTTATTTTTGCCCAGCTACTCTTGAGGTCTGTGGGAAAAAGGAAAGGTTGCAGCAAGGTCTCTGGATACCAGTTTACTGCTAGAACAGCAGATGAAATTCAGTATAGATAGATGTAAAGTAATGCATGTAAGGCCAAACAACCCTTATATAGTGCATAACTGCTCTGAAAGGAGCTTTTGGAACTACAGCAGATAGTTCAGTGAAAATGTCAACTCAGTGAAAAAGCTCAGGGTGCACTAACACTGCAAAAAATCCTCATAAAATGTGAAGAGTATTTAGGAATGGAGCAAAGAACAAAAGAGGGCCTTCTGTAAATTCCTGGTGTGCCTACTGCGCCTTTGAATCTTTGTGCAATTCTAGGTTTCCTATCAGGGGCTAAACTGTGTTCCTGAGGTTCATGGTGTGCCATGCAGCCAATGCAGTGTTCTCTCCTTCCCATGGTCTTGTGTCTTCCTGGACTCTTTGCTCCACAATTTTAGTTGGTTAAGAAGAATAAAGTAGAATTGCAGCTAGGTGACTCCCTGATGTGACTTTGAAAACTTGTTTTCTTGGTATTCTCTTCTGTTGCTGGTTTTTGCCATTCTGCTTCTGCCCCTAAAAGAAGGTGGCTTCTGGGTCTGCTGGTCCTCTGCCAAAGATTGTGGGGCCAGTTCATGGACATTTGTGAGACTCGCAGTAAAAATCTTGTTAAATAGATGACTTCATGGGGAATCTGTAAAAATGAAGGCAATTATGGATCTGAACTTCACTTTCTGTGATTTGACTGTATTTCATGTTGCATGAATCTTTGTGTATATATCGATGAAATCATTTAACTCTGTTGGCTGGCTAAGTGCAGTTGCATACATTGCTGCTGGAGGATGTAGTTTATTCCTTGTCAAATTATTAGAGATTTAAATTATTTTCCATCCAAGGAGGGGCAGGTGAAGGAGAAATCATGTACATAAAGCTGTAATGAAGGCTTGAAATTGTACAGTTGAATGCAAATGTAGAAGAATGAAATTAAGATCCAGATCAGAACTGAAAATCTGGTTTTCTTGTCTTTAATTCTAGGCTGTTGTTGTATAGTGCACTGTAGACAAAATTATGCTGTGGAGAGTGTAATTATGTAATTAAAGCTTCTGCCTTGGTACACTTGGACCAAAGAATGAAAGGAACCAACTGTATTTTTCTATTTCCTGAATGTTAAACTATGCAGGGAAAATATCCTTGCAAGTGTTTCATGTTTTCATGTATCTCTGCTGCTTTTCAGTAACCTGTTTTAACAACCCCAGTAGCTTTCAGGTAGTCTTTTAATTCACTTGTCCCTTTCAGTTATTGTCATATTTTCTCTTTTGAGTATTTGGCCCAGTAGATAGTGTGGATAACTACTGCTTCAGGGTGCCCTTTACCTTGATGTATTTTGAGAGAATCCAGCTTTATCTGTCAGTTGGTTTATGTCTGGTGGGATAAGCAGTGTTACTGGACTTGCAGCATTTAATGCAAGAAAAAATGGACGTGTTTGCTGTGCTTTGCATTTTCCTTCAGGGTTTGGAGCCTCTGATCATATGTGAGGTGGTAGCACCAGACAGACAGTGGATTCATCCTTTCAGTTCCTTTTAAAAAAAGGAAAACATATGTAGTATCTGCTCCATTTGCAACTTGAAAAATTGGCATTTTTTGGAGGTCAGTGCAAGATTTGAGAACAAAACCATGGCCTCTGTTTTTGAAAAGCATTGTCTGCAGTGAGATCTTCCCTAATGAGTCTGATCATGCACAAGGCAGGACAGGATCATGTTTGCTCTCTCACCACTCTGTTGTGGTTTGGTGAATAGTTATACCGGCAGCCGAAGCTACCCAATGTTTTTGTTTTAAAGCTGAATTTTCAAGTCTCTCTAAACCCTGTATACAACTTGAAAAAGAGCATGTTAGTTTGTGGCCTACAATTGAATGCTAGGTATAAATGTTTAAATCACCACATAAAGAGTTTCCAAGACATGTATTTGCTCCCAGCCTGTTCCTGGCATGTTTTTAAATCTGCTTTGTGTAGAGGGGAAATTCGTGGGTGTTATCGACACAAAAGTCATATTGCGAGTCTCAACACATTTGAATTTAAAATTCAGACTGAAATTTTCAGAGTGCAAACTTTGAAATTTGATTTTAGGCCAAAATAAATTCATTTGGAACTAAGTTTAAATCAAAGGACATATTGAGAAATTCAGCTGTCCAGTGTAGACAAGATTAGCTGTTGCTTAAGATTGATTACAAGTTTATATGTGTTCCTATCTCAGTATACGTGAAAAGATGTGGTGGGCCTTGCCTCTTCCTCCCTGCTCAGTCCCACTACCTGTAGCAAAGCTGTTCCTAGGCCAGTGTTTCCTGCCTGTGGGCTGGGCAGCCTTGTAAAGGTTTGCAAGGTGGTGCTAGCTTAGCTCCTTATGGTATCTTTACCCATTTTTAAGTAACCATAGTTACCTACCTAGGTATATTTCATCTGTTGTCTAGATTTACAGGCTTCTGTAAAACTACCTGAATGACGTTCATTGCTCTAATCTCCCAGCTTTTTGCATTTTTTTTTCAGTAAAAGAGGCTTATAGTTGCTTTCAGGCTGAACACGAGGGTCAGACTTTATCATCATTCCTAAGATGTCCATCATTTCCACTCCAATCCTGTTGTCTGAAGTCAGCTTAAAGGCTTAGCTTAGTCCCTGTGGCTTCCTAGAATGAAGAAACCATTTAACAAGCACGTTTGTGATTTCATGTGACACAGAGAAGCAGGTTAGTAGGAAATAAACAACCTAAGCAGAACCAAAGGAGTCCATTATTGTGGAACCATGCTGCTTGTAACACCCCTTGCCCAGTACAGACATCTCCTTTTCTTTTTCCTTGGAGAGGAAGATGGAAATTGGAGGCAAAAACATTGTGCCCAGTTCATCTTTGCCCTTTGCAGCTCCAGTCTAGGGAATTTTCCAGTGCCTTGCAGTAGATCTTCAAGAAACTTTTAACTTGAGATACTGCTGCAATGTTAAGGGCAGAGGGACCAGCGGGATGAAGTCTTTCAAATCTCCCCAAAGCCTCGTAGGGGATAATGCTCTGTAAGTACAAGCTAAGGATGCCCTTGCAGCTAGGAATCAGCTGGTCCTCAGCCAGTTTGGGGACAGGGTACATTCAGTCTTTTCTTGTCCTGATGCGATTCCTGTGCAGGGTGAATCTGAACCACTGTTTTCATTTGTTATACATGGTAAATGCTGCATGTATTTATTTTCTTCCTATTTTAGTCTCTGCACAACGGGGGTGGTCCGTTTACACATCAACAACTGGCTGGAAGTGAGTTTCTGCCTGCCTCATAAAATCCATTATGTTGCCACAAACTTCATACCCCCTGAAGCAATTGAGAGAAGCCTGAAATCTATCAGGTAGGAGCAAGCTCTGTCCTTCAGAGTGTGGCTGGTCCTTCCTCCAGTTCCAAGTGTGGTGCCACAATTGTCTGTGCTGGCACAGCTGGGGGGATGCTGTGACACTGAGCTGTAGCGGTGGTGGGGGTGTGGGCTGAGACAGGACTCCCTGAAGCTGATGCTGTGGTACCGTGATGCTGCTGTATACGTGGCGGTATGAAGCCACAGCCTTTGTGTTAACATTAGGTGGTTGTACTGAGGTGATGCTGCCCGAGAGGTCTGTGCTGTTTCCAGTCAGAGGAATTGCGTGTTCATTTTAATCTGTTGACCCAGAAGTAATTTTGCTTTTAGAAGAAAGAGAGCCCAGGCCCCATGATACCTTATTTCCTGCATTCCATGTTCACAGCTTTTTACCTGCAAAAGTAACTAACTCTTGCTTTCTTCCTTTCTTCTACTCCATTTTGTATTTCAGTAATGCAGATGAGCAGTTTTCAGACTAGTTCTCCGGGCTTAATTGCACACCAGCACAGTGCAGTCTTTTTTTCCTAGTCACTGGGGCATCCAGTTAACGTATAACCATCTATCCCCTTTTTACAGGGAGCATCTTACCTTGTGACATAAAAATAAGCTTCTTCTGAACCATCTTACCACAAAAGGATGATATTAGTTCTTTTTTTACCAGTAGATTGACCCCAGATATCATGGTCTGGGAATAACTAAGCCTTCAGGAAAAGCTGCAGTTTACTGTGCAAATGTATTCTATTTTTCTGCAGGCCTTACCATGCCTTATTACTTTTAAATGATGAGAAGTCATTGCTTAATGAGCTCCCATTGGACTGCTCTCCTGCCCTAGTGAGAGTAATTAAAACTACCTCTGCTGTGAAGAATTTGCAGCAACTGGCTCAAGATGCTGACTTAGCATTGCTGCAGGTACGGGGAACTGTCAGTGGCAGCTGAAATTCTTTTAAATCACAAGGTGTTTTCTTTCTGTGTGCCAGTGCGTTTCTGTGGTACATGAGCAAGTCAGTTCTCTTGGTGTGAGCAGAATGCACAGAAATAGCACAAGCTTTTGGGGAAAGGTTGGAGAAATGGAGGGCAGTGGTGCAGTGACAGGGCTCAACAGTCCTGCAGCCACATCCAAATCACAAATTGCCGTGGGGTAGCAGGGGTGCCTGGAGGTTTCTAGTCCACACCACTGCTCAGAGCAAGTCCATACTTGTCCGTTCAAATTCTGAATACTTCTGGGGATACGTCCTACAGCCTCTCTGGGCCCTGGTCCACCATTTGACCAGCATCAGAGTGAAAACCTTTCCTCATATCTAATGGGAATTTCCCATCTCCCACCTTGTGTGTGTCACCTCCTGTGCTATCCCTCTGCCCCACTGAGAAGAGTGGCTGTCTTCTCTGTGCCCTTCCCATTAGGTAGTTAAAACCAGAACAGATAGTACTCTTGACTTACACCACAGTGGTCTGTCTTGGTTCTGCCATGTTGATGTCTATGTGCAAATGGAGGCACCCAAAATGCAAGTGAAAGCTTACAGCTGCCATGGCCAAATATGTTGCTTCCCCTGGATCTGCCAAGATCTTTTCTACTAAAGAACTCTGAAAGCTTGTGCAAACCTACCTATCGATTTCCCTTAGTACATTAGTGCATGGACTTTGCAGAGTCCCAGGAAGGAAGCTCTAGTTTAGGCTTGGGCAAAAATTTTGAGCCAGTCTTTCCAAGCCAGAAGCTCTTTCCGAGTTTGTTTCCAGTATTGACAACCAGATTTCAAATCTGAATTGCTCAAGGTGATGTGATGAGCCCTTGAAAAGGGAGCTTTGTGCCAGTGGAGGGAATGAAACTCTGGCAATCATGGGAGGCACGAGGCCACTGTGAGACCACTGTGGATGACTGCGGTCATTGTGGCCCTTTGCCTGTCAGACCTGATGATTATATTAGATGATACGGGAGAGGGGAGAGCCACTCCACACTTCTAAGGATTGATTCAGATCCGTGAACATGATCTATGCGCTGTGTGACAGGGCAGAGCACAGCTTGTCATCTCAGACTCTCCTGATCGTAGATACGTGCCTTCTCTTATTTGAAGGGAAAGGTCCTGTTTTGTAATAAAATTTCCAGGTCTGCTTACAGTGGTCTGTGGTGTTACTTGGCATTATATAGCTATGGGATGAACTCTGGAAATTCCCTACTGCTTCTGTAGTTTTGTTCTCCACAATAAAGCAAAGTTAAATGCATCTAATGGTACAGGCTGGATTTTATGTCTTGTAGATGCTATTTATGTGGCTCTTCCAGAGCCATTAACAACCACTGACTTGTTTAACACATTAAAATACTTTGTGTAACTCATTACTGAAATATCTGAGTGCATTAAAAAGGCAGTGTTGGTTACCTTTATGTTTGTGTCATAGTAAAGGCTGATTCTTTTATTTTTCATGTATAACACTTAATGCATTTTGTGCATAAACAAAAATAGGGTTTTGGGGCATGAAAAGTAACTAAACTTCTATTGATATAGTTTGAAGAAATTCCTTTAAGACAGGAAATACTAAGTTGCTTAGAAATGTGAAGTGATCCTCTGGAAATTCATAACCTTGTCAAATGCTTTTTGATGTGCCACATGTTATATTAAACCATGAATTTATTCTGAAGGCAGGGTTAAAGGATGGAACATTTTTCTTTCATTTCAGCTCAAACAAGATTTTTCTGTCACTGTATGGAACTCTTGCTGAGAGTTTGAATTTTGCTTTTGCTCTCCTAATTTTTCCCTGTTTTCTCAATGCAGGTTTTCCAGCTTGCTGCACATCTTGTTTACTGGGGAAAAGCAATTATTATTTATCCGCTGTGTGAAAACAATGTCTACATGCTTTCTCCAAACGCCAGTGTCTGTCTGTAAGTAGAAAGAAAACGACTGACTGTAGCAACAAAGTGGTGACAAGTGCAGATATGCTTTCCTTCCCTGTTTTACTGAACACAGAGTGGGATCTTTCTTCATGTATGAATTTGTTGGGACTGTACAAAACATAAACCATTACATGTGCCTGAACTTGCAAAGCCCTATAGGAGTTTGTGTGCAGTAGGGAGGAGCATCATAGCAGATCAATATGCTTCTGCAGTGATGTGGGCCTTGGAAGCAATATTTACCCTGTGAAGCTATTTTTAGTATTTTTAGTACGCTTGCTCACTGAATGTCTGTATCAGGCTGTATGAACCTGAAGCAGTATGGAAACATTTACAAAGCAAAATACTTCATGGTTAAGTTAAATCAGTGTTTCATAGGACTATCTGTGTATCTGGCACACAGCATCACCTGAAATTAATCAAAAGTAGCAAATCAGGGTAGTGTTGCTATCACTATTGTATTGTTTTATGTGATGGCATTTTGTACTGATATGCCTTCTCGCAGACAGAAGGCATTGCGGCCATTTTGAGAGCATGCAGTGGCAATGCAAGGAAGATGTGGAGGCAGTGGTGGGTATTTTTGCTCTGCTGAAATTGGCAACCCTTTCTGTGTTGGATTTTGAGATGTTTTTAGAATCTGTGTTGGATCTTAGTTATAGGAAAATAGTTTTGATTTAAAACTTCTGTGATGGAAGTATAAAAATAGGACAGGAAGGGACCTTGAGGTCATTCAGGAACAGCTGTGCCTGTGTCATATATGGCAGTGCTGTTCTTGAAGACCTTTGTAGATGGAAATCCTAAGACAGACAGTTTTCCTAATATTTAACTTGACTCTCCTTTACTTCTGATCAATCATATTGCTTGTCCTGTCAGCATAGGCATCGAGAACAGTCACATCTGCAGCTGTATTTTGCATATTAAAAGATTGTGTGTTTATCCTGCCCATCTCTGTCTTCTCTTGACTGCCCAATCCCTGTTCCTTTGATCAGAGACTGCGCAGGTCTAGACTTTTTATCATTTTTATTTTTCTTCTCTGGATTCCCTCCGCACCTTGAATAATGTACTGGAGCTGAATGTAACACCAAGATGAAAGTGCATATGCTGCTTGCTTACTTTTGCAGGATGCAACATGCCATAAACTATCCATACTATTTTTCTAGGTCACGGAGAATATTTCATTTGGGAATTGGCACTTCTGTAATGCTTAAATGGGTAAATGTTACACTGACCAGCAATATAAAACTGATTTCTGCCTTTACCTCTTTTCTGTAGTTATTCTCCATTAGCAGATGCGTTTTCTTGTCAGTTCCGGGGCCACAACCTGCCATCGATGCTTTCCAAGTTCTCCCTCCCAGTGTCACTCTCAGAGTTCAAGAATCCGCTCGCACCGCCTGTTCAGGAGGTGAGATGGGGAGTGTACAAGAGCTCCTCGTTCTCCTACTAATGAGAACAAGGAATGGTGTTGCTTCTGGAGTACCTAGTCAGGAACCTGCTATTGCAGGTTTAGAAGTTGCCAATTACTGTGTTTCCAACCGTATGATTTGTTGTTTCATATCCATATGCCAAAAAGCTGTGGGGATGTTCAAGGTGAAGCTGTGTGGATGGTCTGTGCTAGCAAAGCACAATCCTAAAAGAAAAATCAGAATGTTTCTTTTCCCTGAGTGATATAGTAGGGAAGAACGAAACTCCATTTGGTCTGTCGAAAACTGTCATAAATTAGTAGGGCTGAGTGCAAGTTTGTGGATTCCTCTCAATCACACTTGATTTTATTATATTCCATCTGCTTTAAGTTCACAATCTGGTTTTAAAAGCAAACTGTCTAGTCACTTAGCTTGTGCTATGAAACTGGAATTGTTTAAAGGCCATTAGAGGAAGTAGACTCAGCATGTAGTCAACAGAAGGCCATGTGTTACAGCATCAGCATTATAATGTTCAGATTTGGGATAATAATATATGGATTTTGGATTTGTGAGCTGTTGTTTTGCTTATGCATAGATCATGGCTTGCGGCATTTCTGGGAACGGTAAAATGCAAGAGCGAGCTCAATAATGTGAGGTCTCCTCGCTGACACTGTTATATTCCCAGATGAAGAACCTTGGACCTCTGAACACACTGTGGCAAAAGAAGCATAGGCAGATTTCTTTAGCTGATTTCTTGTAGTGTTGTTTGCTAGCCTTCATACTTTGATGACTTGCTGGCTATATGAATTTAGCCACTGTTCAAATACCTGGAAGATTAACATCAATTGCGCACACAGGCACAATTGTGAGAGAAGAATTTGTTGTAATTACAGGTCAGCAGAGATTATGATCAGAGATAAAGGCAAGTAATGATGTAGCGTCTAATCCCAATAGTATGTACTGGTCAGCTGCCACTTTGGGAGTCGGGGAAGAGCAGTTTTACTGGTTTTTTTGTCAGTACTTCATTGTAGTTACAGACAAATCAGTGTCCTGAAAATTGAAGCTGAATTAATAGCATTAATTTTATTCTAGCTGCAGTAGCTTCAGGAGGCATTCTTATTCTCAGTAGTCCTTTTAAAATTAATTACTTGCCTTAATACTTCTCCTTCAATATTTCTGGTTATTCTCAGATGTCCTACTTTTGTTTAAAATACACAAATAAAGTCTGCCACTTACTGCTGCAGTTATGCCTTGAAACAACAATGTGTGATCAATGTTTGCCAGAGCTGTTGGAGGGCTAAAATGGCTCTTTTAGAGTGTGCGCCTTCTCTCGGATGCTCACCTGTCTGTGGTGGGGTCCTAAAGGTCAACAGCATGGCTTGTTTTCATCATCCTTTCAGCCTGTATGGAAGGATGAAGGATGATGCTGTGAAAAGCTATGGAAGTACCTTCTATGGTCTGAAAAGGGGAGGTGAGAACTGTGGTTGCAGAAGACTCCGGGCCACATTGGCAAGACATGTACATGAAGATGGAGACCACCGTACACTGGTGGGTTGTTTTGAGTCATGGTGAGCTTCTTTTTGACAAAGCTAAGCATGGCAGTTCTTGGGGGAGTTTAAGCTAGAGAGAGTTTTTAGATGTTTTCATATCAGTACATTTTCTTCTACTTTGATTTACCTATGTAGAACTCTTTGTATTATTGTTTTGTTAGGAACTAGCCTTTGAAGAGAGATGAGTCTAATCCCTGTCCTGAAGTGGTCAGGCTCCAATTGTAATTAGCAGAGATCTAGTCGATAGAGCAATAATCTGATTAAATGTGGGTGGGTTTTTGTTCCACTGCGCAGTGATAAAAGATGCTGTACTCTGAACTGTAAATATTGTCAGATTGTATTTGCTTTGCCTTTGAAAAAAGTTAACAAAGTTGGGACCTTTCACTGTAATTTTGTTCTTTGTGTACATAAGAGGGGATGTGGATTTTTTTTTAACTTTGAAGATTTTCACTAGTAGTCTTATCTTGTGCTTTTCATCATGCTGACTGTACTGTCTCTATTTCTGAAGGTCATCTGTGCTAGAAGGTCAGTACTGTGGGAAGGGCTGTATTTTTGGCAGAAACTGTTACGGTCTCATGGCATCTATCCCATTTGATTCTTGTCTTAAGCATGGGATTGGCTCCCTCCTTTTGGCACGTGCTTCTGGATGGGCAGAGAATACGGAAGGCATTAATAAAGTCCACAATACAAAATAGGAAAGCTGTTAAAGAGCCCTTCCGCCTGTTTTTATACGAAGTCATACTGCTTGATTTGAAAGAGGACAAAGTTATTTTTGCTAGCTTACTGTTATATGGGTGGAATTGCGCCATTCCTTTGGGTAGATGAAAAAAATGTGACACTGGCATTTTTATACTTGGGGTGCTGTGGTATTTTTTGGCGGGTAGGAGGTACAAACAACCTGCAATAGCCTGAGCAAGGACAAGGGCAAGACTGCCTTGAATGATGGAGTGCTTGTCTACATTCTGCTTTTGGTGTCTGTCAAGTAGGTAGGAGACGTCCAGCGAGTGGTGTCTGCCAGGACTGCCAGTGCTCTCAGCCATGCCCTGTGCTAGAGACAGGAATTCTTCCTGAGCCTGTTGTCTTGGATCTCTTTTCTTGCCTGTGATGATGAGCTGCAGTTGAACTCTGTGGTGCTTATGAAAGATTTTGGTATTCGTGTAGTGATTTCTATGCTAGCTTCCCTTTCTCTCTGTTTAACCTGCCTTGTTTGGATAGCAATGTTGCAGCAGCATGAGGATGAGCCTACGCCTGCAGCTCAGCTGATCTTACGATATCTGAGTGCTGCTGAGAGGAGGGCCTGTTTTTCCCTTCTACTCTCAGGTGTGTGCACACATGCCTTCCTCCTTTCCCTCTTCCCTTTGCGCTAGAGCTCTGGCTCCTGTCCAGCTTGACTCTATTCACTTAACTTGTTTCAGCTGCATTAGTTTTCTGCCAGGTTAGCAGGTGGAATTTGCTCAGGGGGAGATCCAGCAAGTGCCAGGGCTGGTGCAGAATGAAGGAGGCACTTCTGCAGCTGGGGATCAGTGAGGAAAGCAGAAGCTATTTTCCCCTTTTCATGGCAGTGAGCTGTCTGTTAGTTCCACTGTGCTGTGTAGTGTCACTTGGACTTGCAGCAATCCAACGCAGCCTGGGACTGTCCTGAACAGCAACCAGTTTAGCTCATGCTGCTGGTGCTGGATCTCACCAGGGTGCGGCCATGGGGTGAGGAGATCCTGTCAGCTGATACAGTAGGGAAACTCATTTTCCCTTTCAGTGTTTTTACTGGAAAAGAAGCAGTTTGTGTCTCCTCTACCCTGACCCCAAAGAAGCTGTCCTTCCTTCTGCTGCCTGTGACTGTTGGTTCCTGTCCCTGTGCTGTCCCTTCATGTGTGGCACAGCCTTGATGTGGCCGCAGAGCACACCAGACTGGAGTTCTGGTGGTGTTCAGTGTGGTGCACACACCTTCATAACCTCCTGTGAAAGCACAGAAACACTTGGTGACCTAAAACCTTTAGGTCAGCACACATTCATTGACAGACTATGTGTACTAGGCACTGCAGCTGGTGCATGGGAATGCTTTAATCCGCTCTCAGTGCGAGGCTTTCTTTGTACAATATCAAAGTTTCTTCACCCAGCTACTCTGCGCTGGGTTTGCAAGTTTCTTTGCAAACCAAGAGAAAGGGATAATGCTTGTGGCTTCCCCTCATCCGTGCATTATGGCCTCAGTTAGTCTATCTTTCAGAAGAAGCTGTAACATCTCTCTATGCTGCCTTGAGGAACAAACGTTGCCTAGCAGGAGGGTCTTTCCCCCGTAAGGTAGGAGTGTACCTAGGTGAATTAGACATCCCATTTCCTCCCTGCATCCCCTTCACTACAGTAGCTCTTTATCATAATGCACATTGTTATTATTATTGTAGTTATCTAATTCTCCCTTGATGGGGCTAGGATAACTGTGGGAAAAAACAGATGGGAAAGTATGACAGCTGCTGCTGAACAAAATATGTTTGATTTTTTCACTTTTCTTTTAATAAGTCTGGCCATCCTGTTGGGAGTAAGGCACCAGTAGATGAGGCCTCTGCCTTATGTATCTGGAAAACGTGCTGTGCTTTGTGTAACAGCTCAGTGGAAAATGAGCGAGTATGTCAGAGGATGGGAGTGGGAGGAGAGCTGCATGCAAATACTGAATAGGCAGTTGTGTCTTCTGAGAGACATGCTGCAAATGGGACTGTTCTGCTGGGCATCTGGAAGGCATTAAGAGTCACAGGAGCTTTTGTTGGCAGAGGTATGGAAGTAGTATTAAGATGCATTTATATTCAGTTGGACTAGGTATAAAATCAGGATTTTTTTAGTGTGGCAAGTTAAAAAAATATGTCTTTCTAGGCCTAAATGGAGGGAATGGTTAAGCTGAGAATTCAAAGCTGTTACCTAATGATTAAAATGGCAATATTAGACAATAAATTTTTTGTCCTACATTAATAGGGGTCTTCAGAGTCTGTTTTCTGTAAAATAAGGAGAAATTTTAATAGCTGATCTGTTTTTCATAAAACAGCGTGGTTTGAATTATAAAGGTAATATATTTCAGCAAACATCCATTTACCCCAGTGACTCTGAAAGCACTGTCCTACTGACCCAAGGCAGCCCTTAGTTCTCAAGTTAGTCCTTGAACAATGCATGTGTCAAATAGCTAGACTGGAGAAAGGGGGGCTCGTATACTTCGGTAGGCAAGACAAGCTGTTTTAACTAAGAGTCTCTCGTCAAGTAGTGAGAAACAAGCTAGGATTGAGTGCTTCTGGGTTGCTGTTTTCCCTTCCCTTTCCTGAACCTGTTGCTGGTCCCAGTTATCTTGGCGTTCTCCTTAGATTTTTAGGCCTGGGAAAGAAAACAGCCTTAAGGAATCCTTGCAGGAAATGCATTTATTTAACACATTACTCAAGAGTTTTACAAATGCTCCCTTTGGTTCCCAGAGGGAAGAGAATAATGAATACTGAAACTTGTCCCTTCAAGGCTTGGGGCTGAGCTTTCCTCTGACTGTCCCAAACTGCCCAGATGGGCTGACATGTATAGTGCCCGTGTTTTCAGAAGCTAATACATCTCTCTGCTTTTGTCAATAAGCACAAAGCAAGGTATTGTTACCAACGCCCTCCATGCTGCCTTGCATGACAACACGCTCTAACTTTGCCTGGGGCCTGCTGCACCACGAGTTGGGGAGAGGAAGGAGATGGCCACGGCTGATCTGTGCCAGCAGGAGCGTTCCAGATGGTGTGGCAGACAGGACACCCCCCCACCCCACCCCCAGCAGATTGGAAAAAAGCAGCATAGGGGGACGGGAAGGACGAAAGGAATATGGATGAAATTTAGAGTTGATTGGTAGTTAAATTAAGCAACAAAAAATGTTTCGATTTATATTTCCATCATGGTCCTGGTGTTTCAGCCAAAAAAGGCAGGCTATGGATTCCCACCATGCCAGATGATGAGTGAGTGGAGGCAGTCCTGGGACTGAAGTGTACCCTCACCTGGGAAGCTACTCCCAGCCCTTCTGGCTTCAGCAAGGAGCCCAGCTAATCAAGTAGACTGACACCAAGCATGAAGATAACCCTGTATCTCCATGGGAGGAAGAGCATTTCTGATAGCCAGCGCAGCACAGATGGTGCAAGGAAGCCTCTTCTCCTGCAGACCTCTCTGTAAGCTCCATCAGAGTTCAAGAGGAGCTGATGGAGAATGGATGTTAATTCAGTGTTCATGTTCAGAAGGACAAGCAGCAGAACGTATTTGTATTGGGTTTGTGTGGCAAGGTTTTGGCAGCGGGGGAGTTACAGGGGTGGCTTCAGTGAGAAGCTGCTGGAAGCTTCCCCTATGTCTGACAGAGCCAATACCAGCCAGCTCTAAGACGGACGCACTGCCGGCCAAGGCTGAGCCAATCAGCGATAGTGGTAGCGCCTCTGTGATAACATATTTAAGAAGGAAAAAAAGTTGCAGGGCACACAGAAACAGCAGCCAGAGAGAGGAGTAAGAACATGTAAAAGAAACAACCCTGCAGACCCCCAGGTCAGTGCAGAAGGAAGGGGAGGAGGTGCTCCAGGTGCCGGAACAGAGATTCCCCTGCAGCCCGTGGCGAAGACCATGGTGAGGCAGGCTGTCCCCCTGCAGCCCAGGGAGGTCCATGGGGGAGCAGATCTCCACCTGCAGCCTGGGGAGGACCCCACGCCGGAGCTGGTGGGTGCCCAAAGGAGGCTGTGACCCTGTGGGAAGCCTCCGCTGGAGCAGGCTCCTGGCAGGACCTGCGGATCTGTGGAGAGAGGAGCCCACGGAGCAGGTTTTCTGGCAGGACTTGTGACCCTGTGGAGGACCCACGCTGGAGCAGTGTGCTCCTGAAGGACTGCATGCCATGGAAGGGACCCACGCTGGAGCAGTTCGTGAAGAACTGCAGCCTGTGGGAAGGACCTATGTTGGAGAAGTTCATGGAGGACTGTCTCCTGTGGGAGGGACCCCACACTGGAGCAGGGGAAGAGTGTGATGAGTCCTGCCCCTGAGGAGGATGAAGTGGCAGAGATAATGTGTGATGAACTGACCGTAAACCCCATTCCCCGTCCCCCTGTACTGCTGGGGGGGGGGGGGGGTAGGTGGAGAATCCAGGAGTGCAGTTGTGCCTGGGAAGAAGGGAGGGGTGGAGGGAAGGTGTTTCGAGATTTGGTTTTATTTCTCATTACCCTACTCTGGTTGATTGGTAATAAATTGAGTTAATTTTCCCCAAGTTGAGTCCGTTTTGCCCGTGATGGTAATTGGTGAGTGATCTCTCCTGTCCTTATCTTGACCCACGAGCCCTTTGTTATATTTTCTCTCCCCTGTCCAGCTGAGGAGGGGGGAGTGATAGAATGGCTTTGGTGGGCACCTGGTGTCCACCTCTGCTAGACCTTATCTTTGAAAACATTTGCTGCTTTTGGTAAGAAATAGGTTTAAACCTGGAAAAAGTTGAAATGGTGTGAGGCATATTTGCAGTGATGGCACAAAGCACACTGTTTTGGGCATGGTGCCAGTTGCAGGATGCTGCATCGCTTGGGGTTTTTTCTAGGACTAGATTTTAAGAGGTACCAAATTCCCGCTGAAGCCCAGCTTATTATCAATAACTGTCAATGATCATCATTCTCTCTTATCGAGGGATGATTGTTCAGGCTCACTTCAATATGGAAGAACAGTTTTCTCTAGTTCTCAGGTTAGTCTCAGCCAGTCTCCCACTCTTCCACTTACAGCACAAAGGCATTTGGCAGTCATTGGTTGTACAATGTTATGATTGTAAAGCTGTAACACCACTTTTGCCTGGCTTCTTGTTCTGCCGAGCCATAGCTGCTGGCTCAGGGGTGGCTTTCTGGATATTTGCACAAGAGCATAGAGGTGAAGGTGTGTATGCAGAATTAGAGAGTGTTGGATAAGACTTTCCACACACATGGAGCTGTAAAGAAAGCAACTGGCTATTTTTGTAATTCACGAAACCACCAAGGTGACCAGTGGAGGCTGGTCTAGGTCAGGCCCTACCCGGCAGATTCTGCAGGTCTGGTAGAGCCTGTCTTACTGTCTCCTTGAATTGCCTTGGATTTTTCCAGGGTTATTTTGTGCTGTGAAATGTGCAGACCTCTTTCATTTGACGTGAAACTAGCTAATCAGACATTGCTGCATGCCAACAGGTTGGAAATTTAAGTAAAATATATGACACATCTTTCCATCCAGGCCTGCATCTGGAAGGAAGGTTTTTAGCAATGTAATCACTGGAGTAAGCCTCCTTGCTCTTCCAGGCTGATTTCAGATGTTAGCAAAACACTATGCATTTGGTATCTTTTGCCAACCTTCCTCTTCTGTAGATTTTCTATTAAACATGTAAAATGAATTATGGCTTTTCTGGAAAAGATATTTTTGAAGGCAGTCCCAGATAATATGTTTTAAGATTAAAATCCGTTCAACCCCCAAAAGTGGTAATCCCTGAAAAGACAGGGTGTGAGTCTGTTTGCAAACAGAAGATGTTTCTTTTGTGATTTGGTAGCAGAGGAGGAAGTGAGAATTAAAAGATTTATGGAAAAAGGAAAATTATGTGAGCTGATGAACTTGGTTTGGGGCTTTTACTGAGATTTGGCCCGTTATCCTGATGATTAATACAGCAGAGCTAGCTTCCTTCTCAGAGTCTGAGCTCATTCTGCATGTGTTTCTCACCAAAACAGTTTTGGTTGCTATGAAATCCCCAAACAGCTTTTGTCAGTGGATCAGTGTTTTCAGAGCCGTTAGCTATGGGAAGGGTTGCCTACAGTGATATGAAAAGGCTTTTTGTGCAGAAATTCAGACACGATGATGTGTTTTGAATGCTCCTCCAAAACTCCTGAAAATAGGCCATGCCAAGAACCTACAAATGCTTGTCCCTCACTCTGCCCACTGCTTTCAGCATCACTCTGGGGACATTGTGCAGGTCTTCAGCTACTGTAACACAAAGGTGTTATGCATGTTTGTTTAATACAAGCATCATTGCTCGGCGCTTTTGGAACTCTTGCTTTTCTGCACCCTAAAACCCTAGGTGCCTTAATAAGCTTGGCCTGTCCTATTATCGCAGAGGGATGGCGAGCAAATGGGGGATATTAACCCTTTGCATTGAGAGGGGACTACTTGGCAGTGGCAGGCTGCTGTCTCTTGCCAAGATTTCTGCTGCTGTTAGTGCTATTTCTGTATCGCTGAGTCCTGGCATGGCTCCGATCTCCAGAGTCTCTCCCATAGTTATGCAGCAGTTTCCCACCTGACAGCAAATGGCTCCTATTTCTGGGGACCTGTCTTTATTGGTTCAGCTCTGCCCCATCACCCAGCCCTCTCCCTGGCTTTCTAGGGGAACCTGCACTTTAATCTGACCGCTCGGCGATTAAGGCTTCGGTGATTACTGATTTTAGTGGGCCTTGTGTACAAACCAGCAAACTGGTCTCAGGGCTCACGCTGTTTGGCCATGGACATTGGGGCCTGCATCTGGTTGACTCATTTGCCATGTCTGGTCTCTCAGAAGGAAAACTACCCTATTTTTTTAGCACCTACTAAACTTGTTTTGTTAAAAGAGGACTGAACAGCTCCAGGTGGGGTTGTATGGCTACATTTGGATGGCTGAAGCATTATGTGGTGAGGGCATTCAGCTGCTCTGCTAGAACATAGCAGGTGCTGGAGCTATGGCAAGGGGGTGGGGCTGGTTCGTTTGAGGACACTGGTTGTGCTCGTCAGCATTGCGTAAAGACACGGTGATCATTAAAGGTTTGATTACAGCCTAAGCATCCACAAAGGCTTTGGATACGATGAACATGTGTGCCTGGTCACCTTTTTATGATTGGAGAAGAGATAAAACTGTTGTGTAGGGTAGAAAGCATTTCTCCTCGTGACTTTTAGTCACAAAGCCTAACCTTTGTACATTGTTTTTGTCCTGTATTTTATTTCACAGGTGTTTAATACCTCATTTCTTACTCTGCAGACTCAGCTCATTCAAATGGTGATATGGATGCTCCAACACCGGCTTCTTATTCAGCTTCACACTTATGTCTGTCTGATGGTGCCACCAAATGAGGAGGATTTCCGAGCCCAAGATGAAGACATGCCCTTTACTGCTAGAGTTGGAGGCCGAAGTTTAAGCACCCCCAATGCTCTCAGCTTTGGTTCTCCAAGTATGAGCACACTTTTCTCTGCTGTTCAGACCACAGCCCACTTCTAGAGCTTCCCTTCCGATGCTTAGGGTAATCAGGCATTGGTAACAAGACAACTCGTCTTTGCTGGAGTGCTTGCTAATTAGGTCCAGCCCTTCTTTAAATTTAGAGCTGGGCATTGGTGAAAGTCTTAAGGGCTGTTAGATCTTAAATTCTTGTTTTTAAAAAGTAGTGCTTTGTAACTTGCCAAGTTCTCATTTGATCATGTGAAATATTTTTATCAGAGGTACCTCTATTTTTTCGAAGTAACTTCCTTGCTGCACTCAAAAGTAATGGCCATGTTCCTCTGGCTGCACTGCTGTTACTACATGAACTTTGGTTTTCAGGAGAGGAAGAAAACTGTGAAAATTTGTTTCAAACAGCATTGGTTTCTGTGGGCTGTAGAGCCACCTAAGGAGATGCAAAGATAGCTGTCGTTCTTACAGATGGTTGATTTCTGTTTATGTCTCCTGATTTCTCTAATCTCCTTAGTGCCATTCTTCAGGGTGATTCCAGGAAAGCATTTTTTCAAGAGCATAAATCAGATACAATGCTGAAATCCCCAAACTTTCCTGCCTGTGCTGTTACAAGCAGCATTCTCAGAATGCCACCGAGGTTGGATATCAAGAGACATTCTCTGTACAACTTTCAGCTTTACAGAAGCCATGAATTAGGGCAGAAATCTTGGAACATTAGTCAGATAAGTCTGCGATCTGCTTATTCTGGCTTGCTCACAAGAGGATATTGCTTCTTGGCCTTTCTTTCTGCTTGCTCCCACCTTCTGTGCTGTTAGGCTTTTCATGTTACCACTTCACGGTATTGCAGCAGAGCTGGCTGGGAATTTTCTTTTCAGATGTTTTTTATGGACTGTTTATAGTCTCCAGAAGTACAGTTTTCCACATAAATTGATGACTTCGTTGAAACATTTGACTTTCCCATTGAGAAAAATCGCTGTGTTGTCATATGACTAATTGCAGATACTTGTAGCATTTCGAGAGCCACTTTCTTTGCTCTGCAAATCTGAAGGGATTATTTGGAAAGACTACATAGAAACAGCCTGAACTGATAATCTTTGCATCATTATGCTGAGGAATATAAAAATTCTGTGTCTCTTTCTCTCTTCCCCTGATAGCTAGTAGTGATGACATGACTCTGACAAGCCCTAGCATGGATAATTCCAGTGCTGAGTTGATACCTGGTGGGGACTCACCCCTAAATAAAAGGATGACAGAGAATCTCCTAGCAAGCTTGTTGGAACATGAGCGGGAAGCTATCCTTAATGTCCCTGCTGCCCAAAATCCAGAAGATCTTCGCATGTTTGCAAGGTAGGAAATGAGGAGTGCAGAATGTAATATTTTTTTCTTATCCTTGCTGTTTTACTGAAGGATTTACTGAGCAAATCCCGTTAGCTTGGGATTTTGGAGGATAAATTCTTTTGGGTTTGTTCCCGTTATACCTATTTCATCTGTGCACATCAGTTTTTCACAAAAACTAATATATGTGTCACAAGAACACTTGTTAACAAAGAGTCCTGGATGTGTGAAGGAGCATCAGGGCTTATGGTTGGACAACAGGGACTTCACTGGTTGCCTGCCAGTTTTCCAGTGTCCACACATGGTAGACATAAAACTGCATAGCCTGAAAAAACCTTCTGAGCATGCAAAGCAAAGACCCAGTCATGCTGATGCTGTCATTTTGTGTCTGTTGATACTTCCAAGCCAGCTATCCTTTATTTTAAGGTTTGTAGACTCCATGCAAATATGAGACTGAGTAGCACACAGTTTTGTTGTTACAAATTTCAACACAACAAAAATACACAAGATGTGGTTCTGCACACGGTAAAAAGCAGAATGACTTCCTAGCCAGCCATCTGGGAAAAAGCTGTGGGGGAAAATACTTTTTTCTTCCTAAGCATTTCAAAACACAGTGGCGTCACTGGAATGCAACTTTCACTGGGTTTCATACTTGTGGAGCAGACGTACTGCAAGCAAGTACTGAGGCAAGTACTGCAGCTTTTCCTATACTTTCTAGATTCAGTTGGTAATCCCCTGAAAACCTGGTTCTTGCCCTAGGATAGATATAGTCAAGTAGCCTAGAGAAACCGTAATAGTAAGAAAATACTTTTCTTGCCCGTGGCAAAGTTTGCAGCTGTGCTGTGCTCAGGTATTCTCACAGAGCTCTCCCAAGCTTGTGGGTAATTACTGCTCTCTGAATTACTCATCTCCTTCTCCATCTTCAGAGGATATTCTCTGATTGAGAAGCAACACTTCAGTCATTTGAGAACTTTGAAATGTTTTTTAATTTATTACCAGATGAGAAAGGAAAGTAAAAACAAAATCATAATTGGTGATATGTTGAGACAGAATTTGTGGGGGATGCTTTGGACCAGTTTAGTGGCAATGCAATTTCTCAGTTATCCTAGAGAGAGGGAAGGATTTCATGATTGCTCCCCTATCACTTCCCTCATCTGGGTAAAACAGCCATTTGAAAGCTTTGGAATTGCAGATACAAAAAATTACTTTGATTTCTTCATAAAATCGGCTGCCGTAACCAGGCAGCTGTCTGAATTATGTTTATTTTGCACTTCGCTTGTGCACCAGGTTCTTTTGCAGATCCCCAGGATGGCGTTGCTAAGTCTGAATTTCCATTCTACTATAGATTGAATTGACAACTCCATAGCTTACTCTTTTAAGTCAACAGTGAGGAAGAGAGAAGATATGATAAACAAATGGGTCCTATGGGTAGGATGCTGGAGTGTACAAATAGAAATGTTTATGCAAGACACTCCTGGTTACCAGTGGCTTTATGAGACACCATAACTTGGAGGTTGTGGGTGTGTTTTCTCTCTTTTTGTGCTGTAAACCATCAGAGGTGAGTGTCTGGGTAAACCTGTTGCTCTTAATGAAAGTATAAACAATTGCAGAGAAACTGCTGCAGTGAATGAGCTGATCTTCCTCATTACCCTAGTACAGGTTACTGCGCCAGTGCTTCTTTTTGCTTCATTTTGAGGAATAGCAGCCTAATGAGGGCTGTGCTCTGGCAAATAGCTCTGCTGTATCAGCTGCCTCCCAGAACAAACTCCTGCTATAAATGCATAGTTAGTGCACTAAATATACTGCAACTGCCCTTCCAAGCGTAGTTGTGTGTGCACACAAAGGGATGGGCTATTTTCAGCAGAGTAATAAACTTCAACCCAATACATTTTCTCGTGTCTGTGCCTCTGAACGCCTGTTATTCATTAAACAGATGGCAGAGGCTTCACTGATGGCTTGTCTCCCAAGCCATGGGTGTGGAATCACTTTCAGGATATTTTTTTTTTTCTTGCTCTTAGATTGGGAGATGGAGATCCTTCACTCCACTGAGGAATGTTCATTGGTGGCACTAAGCTGTGGACAGTTCTGCTCCACTTTCAAGCAGTGCTGGTGGAAGGGATATCTCCCTGGCCAGGAATAAGCAAATTTTATTTGAATGACTAGTCTGAGATAATTTTTTTTTAAGCATTTAAAAACACTACACTGCTGTTAGAGGGGCAGCTCCTATAACTTGAAGAGGGGAGAAGACTGATGAACAATGGAAAAGCAATAAGCTTCCATCCGTCTGGATCTGGAAGTGCACATCTGTCAACAGACAAATCTGTGCAGCTTAAGAAGGACTCAAATGTAGTGTTATTGCCCCAAGAAGTGCCATCTTGTGTCCTGTTTGGGTCCCATAATTATTCATTGCTCAAAAAGGCAAAGGTAGTGCCCATCTTCACTGGAGCTGTGAGCCCCAAATCACAGCTTTGTAGATTCTAGTTAGACTTTTAGGAAGACTTCTTCCCTGGGAGGGTGGTGCAGCCCAGGACAGATTACCCAGGCATGTAGGGGGATCTCCATCCTTGGAGGGTTTCAGAGCTTGGCTAGAAAAAGCTACAGCATTGGCAATAGTCCTGCTGGAGCAGGATGCTGGACTAGACTTTGGAGGTGTCTTCCAGCCGGCATTTTTGTGATATTCTTTAATATCCTCTCTAGCTTTTACTGGAGTGGAAAGTATTTCATCTTGACCGGTTACGAATCCAGACTCTTTTTGAATGTAGGATGGATTTATTTATTGGAAAACTCCTGCTTGGTCTGTGTTGCTGTTGAAAGCCAGGTCATAATCATTTGCACAGAAGACAGCTGTGCCAGGAGATGACAGCATGGGCAATCACAGTGACCAGCTTTGTAGAAGGGAGAGAATATGTAGCTTTAAATTTTTTTCAAAATCACTTTCTGAACAGTGATACAAGTTATAAGATACAATATACAAAAATTTCAGTTAATACCTCAGGGGATGGTCTGGTTTTGACACGTACATGCACAAACTGATGCTGTTCCTGCTAATGGCCACTTTTCAGTGTCACACTGGTTGCCATTGGCCCAGGGGAGGAAGCCAATTAGCCTGATTTAAATACCCAGTGGGAGATACTGCAAAAGGCAAATGCACAGACCAGATAGTGGAAAGGTAAATACGACTGGAGCTTGTCCATCTGTTGTTTGTTTGTAGTGCAGGTACAGAGATGTAGCAATTACGTTCTACATAATGGTGCCAACTTGAGAGCTGGCAGATGAACATCAAAGTGGAAGGGAATTTGCAGTGTGCTGGGGGCTGCCCTGGGCTGCCAGCAGGGATGAGGCAGTGAGGTACAGCTGTTTCGGGAACAAGGCGGCGGTGAGAGGAGGGACATGGCAAACTGTGGAGCAGAGAAACACAGATGGCAGTGGACTGGAGTTGAAACCTACTCTGTGCAGTGTAGAGGGAGGGTGTGATGGAGGGAGACTTGTGCACAGTGACTCCTTTCCAGTCACCCATGAAGGGTAATGGGTGACAGGAGTGCCTAACCTGAGCAGCAGAAGACAGCCAGGCAAATGTCAGTCCTTCAGGGAAAGCATGAGAGGCCCCATCCCGCTGTCATGTGAAAATACGCAGGAGTGCTCTAAGGCATATTTGGTGTCTTTCAAGGGCTGTTCCTGCATGAGGACTGTTTGAATGAATTGGAAAACAGATCTTGTCATCTCCACTCATTTTTACTGTCAGTTGGCATGAAGCAGCAGGCCAGCATATTCCTGAACTGCAGATGGGTATGGAAACATGAGCAAAAGCTGCTGAAGCACAGAGCAGAGCGTGATGTGTAACACCTGCAGCCGCACATCTGTCTGCATAGCTGGGGAAGTGATTCTGGCATATGTGTTTGGGCCTTGATGGGTAGGAGTATTTGAGTGACATGTGCAGTACGGTTCCTATATTTGGGTGGTTGTTAAGACAATTAAGAGACTGAGCAGTAAACTTGAGCTTCGTTTGGAGGGCTGGCTTGGTGTTACGGCTCTGAAGGGTCTCTGGGGAGCAGGTCCTCAGCCATCAGGGACTTGCTGCAGTGAAGAGGCTGCAGCGGTTTTTCTTAGACCCTGCTGTGATTGACTGTGCAGGGCTGAGGTTAGCTGATATCTGTAGCATGTTGGTGGCCAGCAAAGGGGTATCCGTGCTGTCTCTATTTAAAAAGAACTGAGAATTTAAGAAGCCAGTGTGGTTTGAGCTTAGGCTTCAAGGTTTTGGGGCTCTCTGGGGCCTTTATAACTCCCAGAGCTTCTGTGGTGCCTGTCACCAAGATTTCCATCTCCCTGTTGTGACTGTTCCACCTAACTCAAGCTGACCAAACCTCAAGAGTGCATGACCTGTAGTTACTAAGCCCTTTGGGCTGCTGTGAGGGGAAAAAACATGCTCTTCATTCTAAAAGCAAGTGTAGGTGCCTAGGCCTCTGATGCAGAGCTGTGATGAAGGGCATTGTAGACCCAGCTAAGAGAGGGCCGAAGTAAATCTGCCACATCCTGACTTCTCAAGGCTTGTTGGCACTTGTGGTTCCTTGATTTCTGGAGTAAAAACTATGTTGAAAATTGACAATCACAGGAAGTGCCCCAGGCTAGGAAACCTTTTGATACAAGGAGGACCTTTGCAAAGCCCCGAAGCGGGGGAGTCCCCTGCTTTTCCAGGGGATTTCTGTGGTAGGCATGCCCAATTTAATATACTTCACTTTTCATGTAAATGAGGGACACAACCCAAATGCCTTCTGATTTGGGTCCCACGGGAGAAGAAACCTTGAGGGTGGCAATATCAGTTCTGGCTTTGTGCACCTGCTTTTGGCTCACGTGCCTCTCTTGCTTTCCTTCCCTGCAGGTTGCTGCACTATTTCCGAGGCCGACACCATTTGGAGGAGATCATGTACAACGAGAACATGCGTCGCTCCCAGCTGCTGATGCTGTTTGACAAATTCCGCAGTGTGCTGGTGGTGACCAGCCATGAGGACCCTGTGATTTCAGTTTTTCAGTCTCTCTTAAAGTGACTCTGCTGGCAAAGGAAGGGTACCTGCTACACTCTCCATACTGATAGTCTAAAAGATGCCTAAAAACTAAAGGAGGGAGGTGATTTCAATTCTTTCTTGCCATGTGACACAGAGCAGGTTCTCCCTGGTTAAACCATGACACCCTCTGTGCCTCAATTTCCCATCTGCTCCCGATGGTGACACCTGAGGCCGGTCTGTGTGAGGGCTCTGGGGCCTGCTGCAGGACAGCATGTGCTTGCTCAGCCTGGATTCCTGCTGTGCCACATTCACAGCATGGGAGCTGCCAGTTCACAGCCCTTCCCTGACCCTGCTCCCTCCCCAGGGTTTGTGAGAGTGGTCCAAGATTTCCACTGCAGTGTTACTGACAGTACTTCACCTTTGGGTGTATGCTGGTGCATCTGAGATGCTTTCTCTGCTGTCCAGCATGACTGCTGGGTCATTCAGCCTATCCTCATGGCAAAACATGCATGGCCTCTGCTCAAGGGCAGAGTGGAGTTGGCCTGGCTTTTAGGGAAATGTCCCTGGGCATCGAGGAATGCTGTTTGATCATTGTTATCTGACAGCAGTGAGGACATAGGTAGGAAGGCAAAGTATCACAAGTAAACAGTTTCATGAATGAGAATGACTCGCTCAGTGTGTTACAGCTTATTATTTCTTCTCCTCTTATTACTAAGTGTCTATTGGAGCTCCCTATGTGTTTGTGGGTGTTCAGGGTTTCCACTTTTTGGCTGGGGTTGGGAAGCATGACTGGAAATTAGCTGGCCAACCTGCAAGTGCACGGACATACTAGTTCCACAGAGCCAGAGGCTGGTGCTAAGGGCACTCAGACTTGTCCCCTAGGGCTTGTTTTGTTCCTCCATTCCCCTCCCTGCAAGCATGGTTGTGGCTGCAGGGAGCCAGACTGGGAACCTGGCCTGGGTTAAAGCTAGCCAGGTGAAAAAACAAGATACAGGTCTGTATGTGGCTGTGTTTCCTGATGTGGCTTCTCCAGCTGTGCCAGGGCTAGAACGAGAGCCGATAGCCCTGTTTCTGGGGACAGCAGGAGCTTATGCCAGCTCAGGCCTGAGGCTACTTCCCCACAGTGGCTCACTGCACTGTGCTGCACACCCAGGGAAGGGTGGGGGAGACCTTTACCTCCATGGTGGAGGCTTCCAGGGGTGTGTGTTCTTAAAAGATTGTCAAGCTCCTCCTTAAGACCTTCCCTTATACCACACACACAAGCTGGAGTTTTCCCAGAGTTGCAAGCTCTCACAGAGCAGCTTCACTTGCCCACTCAAACTGGGTGAAACTGTGAGCTTTATATAACTTATCTACGATCGGCAAGGCACAGTGTCCACAATGCATCAGATACCAGATGACGGCTACTTACAGTCCCTTCAGTGAGTCTTCCCCTGCAGCTGCAAGCAGGGATATTATATAAAAGCAAAAGCAATATCTGACCTAAAAATCAGATCAACATTGTAGAGCCTCAGTCCCAACCAGCCCCCAGCAGCTGCGTCTCAAGGTGAGCTCCTGAGATCAACATTAACAAGGGCTGTTCAGAAGGGGCCAAACAAGATTTTTTTCATGTGATGGGGACAAGGGTTCTGAAAAACTTGAGCTTTTTTCCTTGCATGTGAATCCTCAGGTAGTGAGGACAGGGTGTCCCTGTCACCCTTCAAACTGCCAGCGTGGCTGCAGTTCTGCAGGTTCTGCCCTAAATCCTAGTGGGTTTCCCCCCCTGTATCTCATGGCAGGCTACAGCACCACAGAAATCTCAGCATCGGTGCTTTCTCTGTGTTGGCGTTCACACACTGGCAAGTTTTGAACTGGTCTCAAAAGCAGCTGGGAAAACAAAAGACGTTCTTCAAGCTGGATGTTATAGACTGGTATAGGTTGGAAGGGATGTCTGGAGGTTTGGACAAAGAAAATGTGTTAGATCAGGTCACGCAGGAGCTTGTCCAGTGGAGGTTTAAATACCCCACAGGTTCTCTGGGCCCCTGTTCCAGTGTTTGACCACTGTTGTGGTGAAAATTTTTTCCATACAGCTAATGAGAATTTCCTGTTTTCCAGCTTGTGCCCATTGCCTCTCATCCTGTCTGACAATCCTGGCTGTCTTCTCTACACCCTCCCACTAGGTAGTTGTAGACAACAGTAAGATCCCTCCTTTACCTCCTCTTCTCCCAGCTTGCAAGCTTTCAGTCAGCCCTGCTGCCATCCAGTCTTTTGACTGTTCCCCTGCAGCAACCAAGTGATGGCCTCTACTGAGGGCCAGGGGTGGTGGGAGCAGCACAGCAGGTCAGAGCCGTGAACCTTCACCACTCATCAACCTTAATTAAGCCTGGCTCCATTGGCAAGGGAGAAAGTGGCCTTCAATGTCCAAAACCAACCTCAGCTCTGGCTAGGAGATCCATGCCAGTCTGCCCCACAAATAAAATTCCACCTTGCCCCATTCATTGTGATAAAGTACATTTATTGTTAAAAACCTCTGAACCACTATGCCTGCCCTAGCTGCTGCCATGACAGCTTGAAGCTATCACACAGAGCACAGCTCAAGTCCTGGTCAGTAGCACACTTGCGAGACTTATCAGCTGCAAGAGAAGTGTCCCATTGCTGCCATCTCTCTCTCTTTTTTCTTGTCTACAACACTCACAAATTTGTTTCCTCGTAAATAAAACCTGAGAGGTTTCTGTGCCCACTCTCCCCTGTTGCCGATACCAATCCTTGTTGTGGCTACCACGTCCTGCTCCCCTGGTAGGTCATGTCCAGGTGCCATCCAGATGGCTGCATCTTGAGTCAGGTCTCTTTGGTCAAAAGCCTTATCAATCCCAAACGCTTGGCAGAGCTTGGAGGGCCCATTACACAGCTGCCAGTCCTTCAGTAGCTTTGTGGGTCCTTTCTTTGAAGCACTGCGCAGCTCTCTCATCGCATCTAAACCCTGAAGAGGTTCCAAAGAGCGAAGTAATACTGCAGCCCCTTCCCCTGTGCAGAACAAGAACCATGTGTTAGTACAGCGTTGTTCATCAAGAACATCTCAGCTTTCAGCCCCGCCGCCAGCAGGAGCACTTCAGCTCTGAGCCTGTGGCTGAGTTTAGCCTGATGGAGCAGGGAATTGCCTGCACAACCCAATCACAGGGTCTGTCCTATTCTCTCGGGCCGCTTCGCTTCAAATGCCAGGCTCTGGAGTCAGCCGCTAACCCATGATCAGTGCAATCCCCTCTGTCTTCTGAATATCCAGTGTCCCACAGCTCTGTGTCCTTTATTTATCAGTGCTGACTTGCTCTTCCCCAGCCCCACTTCTTGATGTTACTAAGTCTAGCTGCTGCTCTGTGGCTTGCCAGAGGGCAAGAGGTTTTTCTTATGTCAGCACAATGTTCAGGAATAAATACACATATGGTTCAGTTTTGGCATTGCTATCCAAAGCTGCTCCCAAACCCAGTGGATTTATAATTACAACAACTTCAGCTAACAAAGGAGAAGAGGAATGAGTCTGGATGCTGCCAGCAGAAAGAGGCAGCTTTGCAGAGTTAGGGTGGACAAAGAGAAACCTGGGAAGGAGCTGCAGGCACCAAGAGCAGCTGCTGTCTGTGCTGCTGCTGCTGCTGCTGCTGAGGGAGCTCCAGCTGCAGGTGTTGCCAATTCAAACACCCACTTGGAGGAGTAACAGCAGGTGGGATGACCATGGCTTTGGGTAACTGCATAGCTACAATGGAGAGCAATCCGAACCCTTGTGCCAGGGAAGCTCCTGCAAGACGGGAACCTGGGGCAGGATGGGGCTGCACAGTCTCTGGCTGTGGGAGCATCACTTCAGCAGAGAAGACCTTTCTATGGCAAGAAGCAAAGAAAACTGACAGATTCTCTTCTCAAATGTGATTTGCACCCTGTCAGGAAGCTTAGGAAACTCCAGCCCCCGCAGCTGTTGTAACCAGCTGCCCTCCCTGATTTTGGTGACAGTGAAGCAAAGATGTAGCTCTGAGCACAGACATTCCCCTGTGACAAGATCTCCAGCCTAAGTGGGACTTAAACACTTCCTTGGTATTTTCCACTGGACAGCAAGGAAGGTCTTCTCATGACCTTGAGTAGGCGAGGAGAGAGCCTGGTAAAGCGGTCTGTGTGCTGCCCCACACAGCACCCCTTGTGCTGGGGCCACCCACGGCATTCCTCCCCGCCAGCATCTGCGTGCTCAGTGATGCCGCTCCGCAAGAATCCCCTCTCCCTCTCCAGCCTCAAACATCTGGAGCCATGCTCATGCCTGGCAAAGGCTTTTTTTGTAGGCACTGACAGATCCCTAAGGACCTGCGATTTCCAAAAATAGAATCCCTCTCATATTTTGTACAAATCCCACACTAAATTACCCTTCTGGGCTCCCAACTGAGTCTATCAACCGAGGACCTGATTTCTGGCTTTGTGAGGTGTGGGCCCTGAACCTGCTCAGAGCCCCTGCTGCCCTCAGTACAGATCGGTGAAGTCAACAGACTTATTTCCAACAGCTGTCAGCAATCTGTTCCCAGGCACTCCCTTCTCTAAGGAAGGGGATTGATGCTAATCTGGCAGCAAAAAGCTGCTTCCCCGCACTACAGTGATTTAGAGCTTAAAGGTCATTTTAGATTTTTAAGAACATGCTCCATGTCCTAATTCTGCTTTTTATCCATGCACAAAGAAACATCCTTCGCATCGGGATGCTGCCTCACTCGCCAGAACAACTGTGGGATTCTGAGCGATCACTAATTACACTACTTGCTTTCATCTATCACATGCAAGTGGGAACCGTGGTTACACTTGAATTGAACTGAGTCCTTGGGTGTTCATGTGAAGAGAGACAAGCACTCAGAGAAGCTGCAGGTGCTGCCAGAGCATCAACAGAGCCACAGCAGAGGGTACCTGGCATTTCTGTCTCTGGCTGCTCTTTCTGCATTTCCACCAGAAAGTTTTCACACTCTTTCTAGCTGTGTGCAACACAGACACCATGCTCTGCTCAGAGTCAGCAGCTCCTGAATGTGACAGCCACACCACAAGAGCTTTGGGAAGAGGTGGAGACAGAAGGCAGGCTAAGAGCGCAGGGATGCCACAATGAGCTATTGCCTTCTCTGCCCCAATCTGTCCTCACACCCCTGGGCCGATGTTTGGGTCCTCCTGACCATACTTGCCCATCAGAAGTTTTATTTTAACTATCAAAGAGTAGCTGAGTCCTTCTGACTCAACTCCTGCCTGCCAGAGTGCTTCAGCCTTCTGCCCCCGCTCTCTGCAGCCTGCAGCAGTTTGCTCTCAGGCATTATCTGGCTTCAGCATCTGCCCAACATGGGTACGGCTGCTGACACGCCATCAGCAGCACTGCCAGTCCAGAGATGCTGAATATCTACCTCCCATGCCCAAGAGTCACTCCATATAATGGGTAGCATTCAGAGCTAAAAGCTGGGATCTAACAACAATGCAGAGGCCAATTCCCTCCCTGAGCAGCTAGAAATCATAAAACGATAGGGAAGTCCCACACCCCCACTGTGCAGCTTGCTGCTCCTTCCCTGGAACGGCTCCAGCTCCCATTCTTGGAAACAGCTCTTGGCCACTGGAGAGAAGAAAATTTTCTCTTTCCACCCATCTGAACTCACAGCTCCCGAAACACTTCCTTCAAAGTCCTAGTCTAGGATCTGGAAGTTAGGGAGAAGTCCATGCAGTGTGACCCTGGGCCTGGGTAGAGCATCACTGGGATCTCAGTTTTAAAAGCTATTCTTTCAGATCTGGCAGCAAAATGCACACCTTGGCAAGTTCCAGAGAAACAAATAACAGCAAAGTCAAAGAGAAGCTTTACTGGCATTTACCCTCTTCCTGAAGTGAGGGAAGCCCAACATCCCTCTTAACTCTAGGGAAAGCTCTTTGTACTAAGATTACCATGCCGCTCAGGATGTACCGTAGGATTCATGCAGACTGAAAGAGATTGGTTATATTTTTTTCTATAAACTCTTCTTCCTCTATCATCTATGATTTCTCCAAAAAACAATGTAGTGATGCACACCATGGCTTCAGGCAGTAGCAGTATTTGACCCAGTGATGGGAAGATCTCTCTCAGTAAAATCCCACATATGATGCAGCTTTATCTCAGTGATGTGCACAAAGATTTCCCCTTCCTCGGTGACAAAAAATATTTGAGACCACCCTTCAACTCATTATGGTTTTATGAACACAAAGATATATTCAAGTGAACTCAACTGAACGCATTAACAGCCACAACTTCTTCCCCCAGCAAAGTGGCAAAACAACATGCTACAGCTGAAATGCTTCTGATGTCTGCTGGCAGCATCAGCTGGGGCTGGGGACATACTGCTGAGGACACTACAGTGGTGGTGGCTCTCAAGGTAAGGTCTGTGCTTTTGTAGCTGCTCTACCAAGGACTCTGCCAGCACAGCTCTGCTGGTAACACACCTTTTCCTATCCCCGAGTGATACCGCTGAGCCTGAAGTCTAGTGTAAGCCAAACATAGAAAACAAAAGAAGGTTTATTCCACCTGGTGTTAAAACAGATGACGCTACGAGGTTACGTATCAAAATGAGGTCTCTGAAGAGCCAGAGTCTCATGAACCAAATACCCCATTCTTGACAAGCTAAGCAGAGGGGACCAAGTACAAGCAGCATATAAAGCTTTGCACATCTTGTATAGGCCTCAGATCCTGAGCTGATTAAGGACCAAGAAGGGCCCAGCATGATTCAAGTCAGTGTTAAAACTACTTTTTAAAACAAAGCCTGCTGCAACAGTCCAATTCATGCTGCTTGCCTGGTCCCAACAGCATGTGTGTCTGGGACAGCCCCGTGCAGTGTCTGTGCCAAGAAGGCAGGCGCAGACAACACAGGGAGAGTGCAGCAACTCTGATTCTCTCTCCAGTAAAAGGACAGCTGCCTTCATTAAGCTAGCAGCTCCAAATCAGTTCTACAGTCACTCAGTTCAAGAGTCTGAGAAGCAGCAGGACAGCAGTCACTGCCAGTACTTAAGAGGATATATACTGGTTCTCTGAACTGCTTGCCTTCCTCCCACAAGGATCCTGTAATTTAAGCAGTACAGGGACTTGCCTACACTACAAAACTAGATAGTTTAAGCCAGCTAAGAATTTGTTTGTGGTTATTAGTTTATGCTAACTTTAATATACCACCTAAAACCATACTAGATCTCAGTTAAATCTACATGCTTGTTCCAACAGTCTCCAGAAAGAAATGTTTTGTTAAAAATCAGTGTATGATTGCATGAGTATTTTGATGCAAACCACGCGATGGCCAAACAGAAACATCTTTTCAGGAGTCACTTGGAAAATCTCTAGAACTGATTTCTCCTGAAATCAACCTCAGGTTTTCCCCTAATTCTCATGTCATTTAGTATGACCTTTGCTAACATGCAGCTAGGTCAAAATTGATATGGCTT
Source organism: Buteo buteo (assembly GCF_964188355.1). Classification (NCBI taxonomy): domain Eukaryota; kingdom Metazoa; phylum Chordata; class Aves; order Accipitriformes; family Accipitridae; genus Buteo; species Buteo buteo. The sequence continues at coordinate 3,991,531 of NC_134199.1, forward strand.
AAGACGGGATCAATGTGTGTGTGTTTGAAAACATCAGGGAACCCCCAAAGACCTTTCCCCTTCTCCACTGCTCCAATTTGCTGCAGCAATGACATACAGTATTCCCAGATGTAAACCCCAACTACTCGTCTAAAGCAAGTTGCTCTGCTGTCCCAAAATTTGTGTGCATGTCTAGACTTGTTCTGCTCCTCCCCTCCATCTACAGAAAGATATAACAAAACTGGAAGAGATTGAGGGACAGACAACCAGGATGATCAACGTTACAGACTGGCTTTGGAGCAAGAGCCTAAGCAAGGAAGAACTAAGCAGACTAGAAACCTTCAGCTTGGAAGACAGTTGAGGGGAGAATATGAAAGATCCTGGGAGATCGCAGGAAGATGATAATACATGGGAATAGATGCAAGCATTCCACATTCTCCACTGTTTAACTCCTGGAGCTCTGCAGCTTTGCACTGCCAAAATACAAGAAAATTGTGATGCAGCTCTGGGACATCACTGGAGATGTGCCTTTTGAAAAGGAAAAGCATTTAGTGTTCTCTCAGTAATTTGTGTGCAGTCTTTCCAAGCAACACCTTCAGAAATAATATGTTCATGCTCCTTTTATAGTCTCCTGGTCAGTCACTCTGGTTTTTGCAGCATTCCCAGGGAGACCCTGAAGTACTTAGATATTTTGCATCAAATTCCCTGCATAAAGATGATGAAACCTATTACACCAGAAGTTCATGCTATAAACAGAGCGCGGTCTGTGCTACTAAGAAGGACCAAGCTATGCTACAACAGATGGGTTTTTTTGCCAGTGTTTCCTTTTGTTTTCTGCACAGCCAAAGCCAGATTCAAATCAAAGTTTCCAAGATCCATCCCCTATCCAGAGAATGAAATGCTTTTGCCTTCTACACAGGTGCGTAAGAGCCACCACGAAAGACTGACATCCTCAATCTTTCCCTCAGACTAAATGACAGGACAGGCTTCTTCTCCATGTATATTGAGATGAGAAAAGCATCTCAGGTATGATTCTTCCTCAAATTCTTTCTTTCAACACATCTGCACATGGGCAAATATACTGAAGGAGTAAATCCTACTTACGTAGATGGATCTCTAATATACAACATGCACAGCCATGCTATTTACTTCAGTGCATTCCTGACAAAGCTGGTAGTGACAGCTGTGCTTGTGTCAGCATAGCTGCATGTATGACAGACTAATGGAGAGTAAGTTTGTAACAAAAAATCCAACTAAATCCATCACAACAGTGAGCTCTCTAACTCATCTGCTACAAAACTAAACAGGTATATAAGGGAAAATTTCCCAAAGTATAAATTTCAAAGAAATCTTTTTAGAATTCAAAGGCTAAGGATCTTTTTTAATAAAAATTATTATTCCTAATATTTCAAACACTAAGAATCCCATCCTGAATAACAAACAATTCTGCTTTCATTATCTGAACAGATTTGGCAGAGACAACATAATGAAATTCACATGTGTTCATCCACCAGACTCCAGACCTCCATTTAGAAAGACAGGCTCTTCTCACACAGTGTAACCTGGCTCTGTTTTTCTGCTTGGCTCCTGTCCAAAGGCCAAAACCTGAAGATTAATGGTCACTGTTACAACATTTGCTTTCTGCTTAGGAATATACAAGCAGTGGGGTTTTTTAAGCTATATCTTTGAAATGGCAAAAAAGAAAAGAAATTATTTTTGAGATTTTTTTCTAACAAAATTAGTATTTATCTAAGAAATACTTGCTGCCATTTCAATGTGTCTAATTAACCGATAGCTTTATTGCAAGGCAAACACTGTCATTCTTACAGGAAAGAAAAACCCCCAAGTTTTAGAAGTAACACCTGCATGTTGAGAGGAGCTGTGGAAGGACAGTGTCAGTAAATTCCAGAATAATTTGATTAGGGGTTGATTATAGTATCCTGAGACTAATAAAATAAGATTGAAGATTCTGTAACAGTCTGGGTATTTTGATTTGGTTTTGGTTTTTTTGTTTTAAGATAGAGCAAAGCAGGTAAAATGCTCCTACACTGACTCCTTGCTTAAGCTTAGGACACCTCAGACCTTTTGGTTTTCCCCAACATTTACAGCTTCTGAAGATAAAGGTAGGAGACAGAAGAGTTTCTTGTCATGACAACAGACGCCAAGATTTAGGCTGTCGTTAGACTGCAGATTTACTTCTACATCACTACTGTCAAGGAACAAAGTTCACTGAATCACATGAATAAGGCAGCAGCCCAGGTCATCAAAACTGAAAGCTCCATCCTACCAAGATTCTCTTCCAGTCCTTAGTCTTTATTTCTGTGCCTGAACAGCTCACATAGCTCACAGCTGGGACCAAAACCCCAGTGGGCTGGTCACTGTGCAGCTGAAGATAGGCCCTACTTGTAACCTTGAAAGTTAATACACTGTCTGTCAACAGCTACATACTGTTCACAATGGCAAAACCCAGGTCACAAGGAAAGATTATGACAGCAAGTCATTGACTTCACAGAGCCCATAGGGAGCTCATATCAGCCCTATGCTATAGGCATTAAATCTTTCAGCCTCAACTTACCTTGGCTGGAAACATTCACGCAGAAATAAATCCCGTAGATCTGATACACATACAGAGTTCCTGGTTTCATGAACATTGCTGCATTTCGTTGAGTTTGCTTCCCACCTTTTGAGTGGGAAGCCTCATCTTCCCCACCCAGATAAGCTTCTGTTTCAACAATCCTCCCCCAGAGTTCTCTGCCATCAGGAAGTTTGCGAACTAAAATCTGAAAAAGAGGTCAGAGTGCATCAGTTAGCAACCCTCTGTACAAAATAATCAGAGCACAAGAGCTTGGATACAAAGAAGTTGGAAAAAAGGACCTGATGGTACTACATACTCTCCTCTCCATCTAGCAGTCCAGTCTGTAGGCTAACGTGAACTTTTGCAGCTTCTACTGTCCAGGCCACAGCCCAGTACAAGAGGTTCCTACCTGTCCTTCAACCCACAAAATGCCTGGAGCATCTAGACGTGGCAGTATCATAAATCATAATTTATGATCCTATATACAATAAAGCCCACAGAGTTGCTTTTGTGGTTTTTTTCTGTATTCTCCACTGCAATCCACCAGGTTTAAGGCAAAAAAGTACCACCAATATCAACCTTGAAGCATCATGAATGTATATTCTTCAGATCAGAAGAAATATGACAGTGGCACAATTAAATAACTACCATGATTAGATAGTCTCTCTCCATAGAGATGTTTCAAACAAGTCCTAGTCCCTAACCATAATCATGACCAGAGTGAGTATCAATGCTATTCCTGTATTTTCTGCACCACGGAGAGGAGCAGTGCAGGAGAGCTGGGAATTGGCTTCAGGCAGACAACAACAGATCTTACTTACTACATTGTGTTCCTTGCTGCTGGTACCTCCTTAAATAAAACAAAGCAGATGCTGGGGAAAAAAAATCATGACAGCGAAAAGATTCTCTTAAAAAAGAAAACAATCACTAAACTTTGTACAAAGGTTTTTATGGTTTGACCTTATTTCTAAACTTCTTATTTTACTTAATGTGTGTTTAAGAAATACTGCAGTATAGTCTTATTTAGGCAACAGCTATCAGTTTAATTATATTATATTCAGTACTTCCATATTTGAAAACCAGGCATTCAAAAATGACCTTCAAGAAACAAAGCTTAATTCCTAACAGATGTTTGTGCTGGACTACTAATGCAGTTCTTGACCTGATCCAGTGTGGATGCTTCAGAAGTCAGTTTCAAATGTTGCAACTCCAGTATATCACAGTTTCCCTACAGTACTTCTCAAATTGTTGAAAACAATCAGTTTATTATTTTTGTGAAAAATGCAGTGACTTCAGAAAAGCACTGGTGTTTAGTAACTGCCTGTAAACACCCCAAAAGCACACCCATGTGGCCACATTTCTCTTTCAATATGATGAAATGCAATGGTTAGGTTATGATTTTAAGAGCATGCAGGCATTTATAATAACAATGATAACATATAGTTATATTTCTAAGAAAATGAGAGAATAGACTGGGTCATGGGAGACTGGGGGTTATACTAGAAAGAAAATCTAAAATTAAGATAGAAATCTCATGGCTTGTAATTCTAGACCTAAATAGGAAAAGTATAGAATTAGGACTAAAATATCACCTGCCCAGGGTAACTGAATGCATAAGGATGTCAGAGTTATTAAGACAACAAAAAATGCATCAGTACTGTGAGACTTCAGGTATCCTCATGTAGATCAAGTAAGTATCACAGTAGGACAGGACGCAGGCTGTATTTTCTTAGACACCATCAAATGCTTTGCAGGGTAAGTAATCGGGGATCTCACAAGAAAAGACAGAACTCTTAAACTGATCCAGAGCAAAATGCAAAGTCTTTTCCAAACACTTATCCCTGAAAAACAACTTTGTGTCATGACAATGAAATATAAAGTTCAGTGTCCTTCCACAAGCATTAAGGTCCAAAAATAATCTATCAGAATTCTGCTTACCAGCAAAAAGGGGAAACTACATAAAGTGAGGAAGCTTGTTAGGAAGAACTTAAAAGAGGCAGCCAAAGGTTAAAGCTGGAAAGGCAAGCCTCTAGCAGGATGTCTATAAAGATAGTAAACACACATGACTTATCAGAGAGAGGTTAAGACAGACCAAAAAAAACCCAGCAGGGTTAAAAAGCAGAGCAAAGGCGTCAATTACAAGCAAGAGAATATCCTTAGAAAATAAAAAAAAAAGCTAGACACAGTAAGACAGGCCAAAACCAACAGTTTGTGGAACAAATTCCTAAAGTTATCTAAACCAATGAGAACCCAGAGAGTCTGTTCACCCTACAGACAATAAAGGTATAAAAAAGACTCAGAGAAGATAAGACCATAGCAGTGAAACTAAAAACACATTTTGCAATTGCATTTAGGAGGTCCCAGACTGGAACTTTTGATAGGGAAAACACTGGAGGAACTCCCTCCCATGGCAACAGCAGGAGAGTTTTTTGAAGGACTGCCTAAGCAGAAGAGACACGTTTAGTTTCCCCCACTCTGATTTCCAAAGGCTTTCAACCAGGTCCAAAGATTCCTCAAAGTTTCTGCAATGGGGTAAAGGAGAACGTCCTTTCATGAACAAGTAATGGCTTGAAAACTCAGAAACAAAAGTTAGGAATAGCAGTTTTCAGAGTGAAGAGAGTTTAACTATGGGACTGTGGTGTCCTAAACGTCTCCATGCTAGGGCCTGTGCTGCCTCTCATATTTGTGTTAATAACCTCAGAAGTGATCATTAGAGAGCTCACCATGCGTACTGACAATATTGAGTTATTCAGAACAGCAAAAATAAAAGCAGATAGTACGAGATACAACCTTCAAAGCATGCAAGGCAGCATAAAAGAAAGTATCAAGCACTCTGCTGAACTTGCAGATAAGAACTAAATATTCGAGTACACTATGAGAGTGGATACTGGTCAAGAAAGGTCAAGGGCCTGCCACTCTATTAGCATCACCAGATAGTAAAATGGAGGCAGAGAAGGAGATGTTGCTGACTGCAGAGCATTACTTTCCACTGGGCTAAGCCAAAGCCAAAAACAAATAAAGGAATACCTGAATGGAAAATAATGGGCCTGAAGCAACCTTCAAACCACAAATAGCAAAGTACATTTCAGTAAACCAGAAAAAAGGGAGAACAACTCCACAAAAAACTAATTCTGAAAGGTGACAGTAAACCAAACCTGAAAAATTACTCCTCTGACTTAATCCAAAATAGATTTGGCTACTAGTCTTTAAATTCCACTGCACTTAACAAGAGAAGGAATGAGAGCTGTATTCCTAAAATAGCAAAGCCCTGGAGTCAGATGGCAAAAAAAAAAGAATTTCATCCTTTTACACCAAGTTATTAGCTAGCACATGCTCCAGTACAGTAATCTCAGTGTTCATGTCTTACCTGTCCCAGAAAGGACTTGGCCAGACTAATACAGGGCTGGTTGAAAAAATCATCTTCTAGCTGGGAAGAATTTTTTTTCTCTATCGCAAAATATTTGCTGCTTTTTGGAGAAGAATCCCCATCAGGTGTAGCGTTCAGGTTCTCCAAGGCATCAAATGGAGGGAAGCTGGAGTTGCTTTGGAGAGCGCTTAACTGAGCCAACAGCTTTCTTTTTCTTGGCATAGTTCTAGGAAATTCATATAAATGTAATTAGGAATATAAAGCTTATTTAAAAGTAACTTATTTCCACAAACTCTTATTTTTACACATCTCTTCACAACAATGAATCTGAAAGCTGTAACTAATTGGACAACTTTGGCAAGCTACAGAAGCAGGCAACAGATTTAGCTGTGTCTACATCAGGCTAGGCAAATATTGGGCTTTACAGATAAGCAAATAGAAAACTGCAGTTTGAGTATTCCTCTTTTAAGGACTACAGATAAAAAGCAACTTTGCTCCATTTAGCAGTAAAAATAAGTTTGCTAACTGTTAGGTTAGGAAATTCAGAAATTGAAAAAAAAAAAGAATCAGTACTATATACTTTTTACCTACAGCTAATGTAATCTGTTAAGCAGACAGAAAAAAAATAGGAAACAACCACCTCAAAAAACTGTGCTGACTCAGAAAGTCCACAGAAGTCATGTATCAATCATTTTAAACAGTAATGTAACCAGATCAGAATCTAAAATTCCACAGAGGACAGAACATTTGAGTTGGGAGATGCCCTGTTTACAGTCACAGTGACAAACTTGTTTATCATGCTGTAGAAATGTTTGTGTTAGAACCTCCACAAAATAAGCTTTAAATTCAACCTACCAGAAAGATGAAGAGTAGTCTGTTCCAGTCAACAGTATGTATTTGAGGCAACTACGTAACCTGCGATTGTTCTTCTAGGTTTGTCACCAATTTACTATCCAAGCTTCAAAAAGTTAGTGTTTCTTCTTCTGTGACGCAGTCCTTACACCTGTCAAATAGGAACAAAATTACTTATTCACTGTATAAAACACTTTAAAATAGGCTAAGAGATTTTGGAGCTAAAGATCATGATTCAAATGGTGCATCACTAGCTCAAACTCAAGAATAATTTGCAGTTTTCTATTGGTCTAGCAAAAGACCATCTCCCAGCTGGGGCACTGCTAGAGGTGCTCTTTAGCCTTTTTTATACAAAAGGCTATGAGAACAGTGGGGAATGCACTTCTCCTATACTCAATACACAAAAAGCTGAAACCAAACTTTTAAAATTCCCCTAATTGCACTAATTTTGCAAAGTGTCAGCCTCAAAAAAGGACTCTTACAAGAGAATGCAAAGACACTAGGTTTTAGAAGATGCCTCATCGGTTCTGAAATTCAACCACATGTAGATACAAGGGAAAAAAGCAAAGGTTCAACATCCCACATAATTAGAAATGGAGAAAGAATCCTCTATACAGCTGAACCTGCAAGGGAAGTATATACCTAAGTAGCTGTTACCACTCATTTTTCATGAGATCATCAGCTTTTAAAAATGACTACAAAAACTTTAACCATCAAAACCAATCTTTATCTTGCTCTGACGTTTCTCACAAAGAAAGATCCACCAGTAATAGTTTCCTTGAACTCCACTGAAACAAATTCAGCATTGCTACACTCTGGATCACCAGCACCAATTCCCCAAGAGTGAGTGTTACATTTCACTTCAGAAGAATCCAGACACAAACATATAAAAATAGGCAGGGGAAAAAAAAAAAAAAAGAAATTCACATTGGCATGACTGGCAGAGAGGTGGGATGTTTTTATTTTTTTTTCTAAACATCTAATTCTTTATTGCAATAATTCAGTAATGTCAAACACTTGCCACAGAATGGCCAGCTCCATGCCAGGCATTCTGCTCTGAACTGTGGCTTTCACCTGGTGGGAATTCTTAAAAATTTTGTCAGAAGTCACCAGCCTGCCTAAGAAAAAATTGCCTGGTGGCCTTCACAAATGAGAGTCCTGTCTAGGGGAAACGGTGCCAATAGGAAAAAGGGTTGCAGGAAGGAAGGGCCGGAGGAGGAACACTACCCGACATCAGACTGACCCTCTAAAGGCTCAGTCAAGGGAATGCTTCACACTGAAGACAGTACTTCCAGACTTCTCTGACAGTATTAACTGGAACTTCCAGTTCATCAGCCACACATAAAGACATGCTGAAAACATGGCCGATTTGAGTGGAGCATTAACACATTTGGTAATTTGTGCTTTTATGGAATGCGACATCAGAAACAGGATCTGAGTTGCCTGGCACCTACTGCATTTCCAATTAAGTAATTCTTAAAAGCTGCAAGTGCTCTCACATAAATGTTATACCAGAAGCCTTAGGCCACTTGTAATTTCATTGCTATGGGCTGATCCTATACATATCTCAGCATCTTCAACTCTCATTAGACATAGCAGTAGGAAACTGCCTTATAGTCATGAGAAATGGGTCACATACAGAAACGTGATTGCTTTAAAAGCAAAAACGCAGAATGAGGGGACTGTAATGCCATCTCAGAAATCCAGAAAAACCCCAGTCTACCCTTTGTCTCCCTGCTTGTTCATACCAAGATATGAAACATAAAACTCTACGCCTCAAAGCCTATCTACACTTTCTATAAAGGATGTTGCTTGTATATACAAATCCCTGCTTGCCTATGAAAAAGCACACTGTAGAACACAGTACATACCAAGTACCCAAGCCCTCTGTATTTGGGAAGTAAGAGACACGATATCTTAACATGTAAGTCTACAGACAAATTCTGCAACTTTTCATTTCTATCTAGATTGTCTTGCTTGTATAGTAAACAATTCTACTTCTGTGCCTCAAGTAAGAGTCAGCTGTGGGTTTAATCTCTTTTTTACTAACCCTGCTGTAACCAAACTAGCTACAAGTTGTTAAGCACATGTGTGTACACACGCACAAAAAAAGAAGTATGGATGTCAGAAAAGGAAGATCAAGAGCTGAGTAAGTCTGCACAAGTGCCTAAAGTGTTCAGGGCTGCTGGGCTAGCCTCAGGCAAGTATTTAGGGACCCTGCAAGCCAGAATCAGAAAGACACTGAAAATCTGTGTAAAATACAGTTTAGTAGCAGATATGCCCTGTAGTCAAGGCACAACTGAGTCTACACAGGCTTCTTTAATCCTAAGACTGCATTTGTAGGTATTTCCTTATGTATTTAACGAGCTTTCACTAAAAGGAGGAAAAAAAAAAAAATCCCACAAGTAATTTGCATGTACTTTTGGCTCACAGGTCCAGATAGCTGCAGCTGTGAAGTTTTCCTCATGCACATACATCTTTCTGATAACATGATGAAGTGTACATAAGAATACATTGCCACTTCTGGAGAGACAGTTCCTCATACCAGTACCCAGTTGTACAGATTTTATGTGGGAGTATATAAACGGTCAACGCTGAGTCAGACCAAAGGACACCTCTCCCTGTATCCTGCTCTCCAGCACAGGTCAAAAGCAGGAGCCCAGGGAAGAACAGAATAAGCAGACAGTGCTTCTCCACACATCCTCCATGTCTCTAGACCAGAACCTTCTGAACCAGGCACAGTTTCTGTGTACTTAGGAACTGTGAGCTTATGCAGTCTTCCCTGAGCCCGTGTAAAACTATCCAAACTGAGACTTTACTGATAAAGAACGCTTCACAGAGTTAGTCATTACGGCTCCAAAAACTCATTTTGTGTGTGAAATTAGGACTGCTCCCCACCCACATGAATCAGTTTACACTTGCTATTCATCACCCTCAGCCCTCTTTACTACCTCAAATAAGGTAAAGCCAGCTGGAAACATTGTTTTCCAGGTCATTTACAAAATATCCCTGCGGCACCCCAATGGTGACCTCCAGCCACCACGAGGGCTGCCCATTTACTCACATCCTCTTTCCTATCTTTGCACCAACTGTTTATTTATGACAGGGAACTCCCTTATTATGTCAAGGGCTGCTCAGGTGAGGGCTCCTGTTTAAAAGCTTCCTGAAATCTGAGTACAGACTGTAAGCCAGAGCTCTCAACACGCTTATTTGGACCGTCAGAAAATTCCAATTTTTTTTTAAGGCATGACTTTCCATTTCAAAAGCCACATTGGCTTTCCCCACTATATAATATTTATGCAGGTGTCCAACAATTCTACCTTGCTATATTTTCTACTAATTCAGTTGGTAGTGGTCAAACTTCCAGGTCTGCAGTCCACAGATTTCCCCTTGCACTCTCTTTAAAAAGTAGTGACACATTCACTGCTGAGACCATTGTTAGCAGAACTGTCCCTGGGGGCTTCATCTGGTTCAGCAACTTGTTCCTGCCTGTTGTCTATTTGTTCCGTAACCTCTTACACAGACACTTCATTTTAAGCCAGATCCTTCAATGCGGATTTCTATCCACCTTTTCTGTCTAGTCTAACCTATTAGTAACCAGAATTAAGTTAATAATGTATAGCTTCCTGGACAACACTGTGAGAAGCAGGCAAAAAAACCTTCTTGAAAGAAGAGTGCAGGCAGAAGGTAATATACTATAATTATAAATATTAAGTCAATCTCTCCACAGACAGACTTTGACACTATATGCAATCCTGCTAATACGTCAAAAGTATGGCAAAATGAATGGTTTTATTCACCTTACTGAGTGCCAGGGATGTCATTTCCTGCAAGGCATCCTTGCAATTCCAGTCCTCACTCCTACTGCCTACTGGATATCTTGAGCTTTTTGGAATGAAACTTACTCATCCTTCTGTAAAGAACAAGGAAGATAAAAGTGAGGGAGAGTGATGAAAAGTCATGAAAAACCCTAAAAGCCTTCACAGCAAAATTATGCTCTGCTTTGGTTGACTCTCTTAAACCATTTTGGTTTGTTCTGGGTTCTACCCCCCCCCTCAACATTCTAGCTGCTATTTTTAAGTGAGTGCCAAACTTGCATATTAAATGAAACCAAACAAGTTAAATAGAATACTAACAATGGATGTTAGCTAGCTCAGCCTCCTGAGATTTGAGTTAACCAAGCCAGCATTTAGTTAACCAAGGCAGCATTTAGAGAGGCCACAAACACTGATCAGGAAATGGACTCAAGGATTCAAAATCATCAGCAGTTCAGGTTTTTTCTTTGTATCTAAATTATTTGTAGCAAATGTACATTGGGTGTATTTGGCTAATTATCCAAGAGCTATAAGTCTTACTCTTTTCCACCTATATGATGGCAATGAGAACACTCCTGATTTGTAAAGCATATTGGAAGAGCTATATAAGGGGATACAGAACTAGTTATACTTAAGCCTTAGGTACCCATCTTATAAAATGACCCTACAAAACACATTACTTCCCCAAATCTTAATATTGCATGATAAATTATTTAGTTTTGGCATGGGGCTTTGACTCAATGACCAAAGATGTTTCACCAAAGCCTTTGTTAATGCACTGACAAAAAGAATTTATGACTCAAATACTGAAACATCTGAACAATATCTACGAAGAGAGTTCTACTTAAGAGTTCCTGCTGAAGTACCAGTAACTTAAAGACTAGGAAGAAAAACATAAACAGCAAAGACACAAAGATTTACCTGGAAAAGGACCCTGGAGTTGCTCCCTACATGAGCAGGGAAGTGGAGGGTTTTCACACCTCCTCCCGAGAAGTCAACCCTAGGCTTAGGCTCAGAGAAACTGCTGTTTTACAAAGTAGGACTGTATGAAGTCCTATGAGAAGTCTTTGACTTAAAGAGAGAGAAAGAGAACAGATTTCAGGCCAAGCTACTCAAAGAAAGGCCTTAGTATTCATGCTCTGCACTAAGAACCTGAGTGCTTCAACAAAACCATGTGGAGGGAATCACAGCCACACTTTGTAATCAGTCATGAGACAGGCTCAGTAACAGCTAAGGTGATGCTCAAGGCGATTAAATTGGGACTGATTCAATGCACATGCTATGAGCCTCTCTCTTTAGTAAGAAGGTCCCTTTCTTCTATTTTCAACCAGAGGAAAGGCTTGTCCTACATTTAGCGATTCAGGATTAATCGGTACAGTATATCCTTGTTACAGACAAACTATTTGTGTGTACTTTGCATTGCATTACCAAACACTGTTAAACAGTTATAGTAAGAACTCGGAACACTGGATCAAAGCCTTAACAGATGATGGTCTGCAGAGGTACGAGTGTAAACACAGGTGAAGAAAAATAGCTGATGTAATGTCCACCATGAAAGTGGTGGACATTTTCAAAACACTAGAACAAAGCCTTCAGGCCCTATATAAACAAAGAAGCATCTGAGGAGAGAGGACAATTTCCCGCACAGCTTTGGATAATATGCTGTATGTGACAATAGCTTGCTAATGGCAAGTGAGACAAAACACTTCTGATGATATAACAGAGGAACAAAAGCAAAAGTCTCTTCTATAAAAAGATGCTTCCAGGAAACCAGCAAATCACTGCTGACTGTAGAGGCTGTGAAAATCTGAGTCAGACACAGATTTGAACCAGTAGAATGCAAAGGCACTCCCATTATGCCACAGTAGCCTTGCTCCTAACATGGCAATCCTATTTAGAAAAGCCTTGTTTTTTTCAAAACAGGTTTGCAGCACGTTTCTGTAGACTGGGTATTTTTCCTCCTTGTAGGGTCCAAACCATACCACTTTTGTGGCACACCTGTACAGCAGCTGCTCTTTGACCGCTTAACTGTGAAACCACTCTCCTCCCAAAATCTCTACAGTATATATTACCGATTTCATAATGCTTATTTAATTAAGCACAAAAATGCCAAAGGAAGCCTCTGCAGAACAAAAGTGACACGAGAGCTAGGAAATAACAGTGCAACCTTATTCAGAGATCACTGGTACACCTTATTTAACCAGCTGATCGCACGCCTCTTTCTCCCCACCTGAACTGTATTCAGAAAATGGGGATGTTAACCTTTTCCTTAAGTATTCATTGCATAGTCTTTGCAATATCTTTGACTTGCAATGTACATAAAATAGGTTTTATAGTATTGGAACGGGTCACTTCCACACGCAGGCCTGTTACATGGTAATAAACAGTACTAACAGCCATGAAGGCAATGCAAGACCCCTCACAGCTTTTCCTGCTAGGCACGTGGGAAGCATTTACGGCTTCTGCCGATGAAATCTTTCTACGCAAAACCGGTTAACGTGGCACGAAGCGGAGCCGACGAGCACGTTATTTTGACACAGTACAGTAACTCGCACGCTCATGTTGCTGAAGGGACTCAGCCCTCGGAGCAGCAGCGCCGGGCCTGCGCCGCTGCGGGGAGAGAGGGAGGCCCCGGCGCCGCCCGCCGCGCTCGGCAAGGCCGGCCGGGCCCGACCGGGCCCGGCCGGCCTTGCCGAGCGCGGCGGGCGGCGCCGGGGCCGCCAGCGCGGCCCAGGCCTCGGAGCCCGCCGTTAGCAGCCGGAGCTCCCTCACCCCGCCCCAAGGCAGCCCGGCCCGCCCCGGCCCCGCCGCACACGCACCTGCCGGGGCCTCACGGCGCTGCCGCCGGCCGCTTTCCCGCCGCGGCCCACAACCGCCGCGGGGGGGCGCGGGCAGGCCCTACCCGGAGGCCCGGCGGAAGCCGGGAGCTCTCCTGTGGGGCGTGCCCGGCGCGGCGTGAGGGGAGGCGGTCCTGAGGCCGGCGAGGTGCCGGTAGAGCTGCGCTGCGGCTGTTAGGGCTGAAGAGCTGTCTTTTACCTGACAGCTCACTCTGTAGGTGGCGATGGTCCACAATCGAATTGATTTACAGCCTTTTCTCTGAGCTGGCTTGATCCCTCGCCGTAGCTCTTGTTTTCTGGACCACAGACCCTCTGCAGGCCGTCTTTGAACTCTCCCTGGTTTTCAGCATCCGCTCTCACACTCCTTGCTGTTTCATATTAATAACACTCAGAAAAATAAAGGAGTGAATATACATTCCCATGAATACGAATGGTCACAAGCTGGCTTTAAAGAGAGCTGTGGTAATTGTTGCCTCAGTTCCCTGAATAACAAGTATCTGGCCTGTAGAAAAAATTCTTGGCTTCAGCTTTTAACCAGATGGAGCATATGGTCAAAATGGGGTCAAAATAAGATTTTCCTCACAACTTTCTGGGGAAAGTTAGGCTGTTGATTCATAAACCAAGTGTTTGCACAAAGAGTGTGAGGGAAAGTCTGATGGATCAAAAGGGATTTATTCCCATTTGTATAATAAAATACTGATTCCAGGCTAGCACTAGCTAGGACAGCACCAGCTAGGAGCCAGCGATGCAGAGAAGGAGCACTTAGTTTCCACCCCACTTGTGAATTTGCAAAGAAGAAGGATAAATTACTTCGCTGACTAGAATTTTAGGAGACATCAACAGCTTTGGAGGTGCAGCTAGGTGTGCAAGTGGCTAAGGGTGTTCTTATGGAGGCTGAAATGGGGACCAACAGTCCAGTGGTGAGGTGAAATGTGAGTAAGCTGGATAAAAAGCTTTGCCATTCCTGTAAACCCTGAATTGAACCCAGAATTTCCAAATTTTACTATTCCTGTTCAATAAGAAGAGGTAAAAAAATCCCCAAACCAACCATGAGTGGAGCAAATTCAGAGTCTGTTACACAATATTCATTCTTTTTGACCATGAAGAAACAGCTAATGAACTTTGGAACCCAAAGCAACACCAAGAATGCACTGAAAAGCCCTTAAATCACTGTTGTAAAGCATGATAGCACTGCTACTGTAGTGGTGTGAAGAAGAAAGGGGAGAAAACATGCATACATCCACTGAAAAGCCCTTAAATCACTGTTGTAAAGCATGATAGCACTGCTACTGTAGTGGTGTGAAGAAGAAAGGGGAGAAAACATGCATACATCTTAAAGCTATTGATACTTTAACTGGAGATCTCTGTATGATTTTTTAGTTAAAATAGGCAAAGGTAAGCTCACAAGAGTTAGGATTCCCTGGAGAGAGATTACCTGCTGGCTGCATAAATGTGTTTAGCTCCAGTCTGAAATCAGCCATTTGTGTTATTAGCAAAGACAACAAGGTAAGTTTTTAAAAATCATTAACAATGTTGACTGAGTGTCTCCAAAAGAGCATCTTGGACTCCCTGACTTGCATGGTTCACATCCCAGCTTTAATGTGGTATTAATATAAGAAAGGAAGACCAAGAAAGTGCATGAAAAGGAAGCTAGCCAAACATCAAACTGGCCTTTCAGCAAATTCTGAAAATTAAAGGAGAAACTAAGCAAGAATGAGAGATGTGGGAAGGATTTCCTGGGGTCAGACTAGTTCAACTCTGCAGACTTTCTCCTGTGGGAGTCTGTGGGACAGGCACTGTCCAGAATGCTGGCTTCTTTGACGGCAGATCTATTTCATGCCCAAAGGAAGTATTTAAAGCTTTTAGCACCTGAGGAATGCGAATTGCTCCAAGCTACAGCACATGCCATGTTCTTCATTTGTCCAATAACTTCACTGTTACAGAATCAACACCTAAAATAGCCTCCTGTAAAAGCTGATCTGTTGGGGAAGATTAAAGTTTCCCTCCCTACTGGGCAAAAACTTTTTTTTTTTTTTTTTTTTTTTTAAATGTGAGAGGAATGACTTAGAATCCGTGGTTAGAAAATCTGGCTTTTGGAGACCCTGGGATCTGTGGCACAATGCATGCGTACAGTGCGCTGGGCTTTTCTTGGAGCAAAAACTGTGTTTGCAGAGTGGTTTCCTACAGCTTCCAGGATATGCAGACTGCTAACTTACTATCCTTTTACAGTGAGGACAGCAGATCAACATGGAAGCAGAACAAAGCAGAAGGGACAGATTTTCAAGTTTTCTCTGTGAAAGATACCAAATCAAGCTTCAGTGGCATCTGCTGAAAGCCTCTTCTGTCCAGTTAGAAAGAGACATGGAGTTCCCCCTGCAACGGTCATTGAGTGGCCACTTCACATGGCCACACTACTCTCGCCAACATTTGCAAGACAGCTGCAACATTTCATGAGCCAACTATTGAAGAAGTCCCGTGGATGAAAATGCTTCAAACAGCACAGGGTTTTTATGACATCCACTCCTGGCCTCTCCTGACATCCAGTCTTGGCTGCTGCTTCCTACTTATCCTCAACTGCCAGTGTGCCTTATTCAGAGCTACTTCCAATCAGTGTCTGTTCAAGGTACACACAGCCCTCAAATTAGTACCAGAACTAACCAGCTACTAGAAGGGAGAGGTGCTCATAGCTACTTTGGTATCTCCCACACCCAAGCTGAGCCACAGATCAAATGTCTAGTTCTGTGAACCAAGCCCATTCAACTTGTTATGTAAGCAGATGTGTATGTTTTATTCTAAGTTTGGTGACATCCATGGTGGATACCATTCCACCCGCTTTGTGCTCAGGGTGCAAAGAATCCTAGCAAGTGCACTGCATGTAATGGGAAAACACAGTAAATTAACAGACCTCCTGGGAGCCTCAGCTCTGGACCGGAAAGGGCAGGCAAGTCCTATTTAGTAACATATTAACATATTAATGGATTCTACTGAGTCTTTTTTTTGTTTTGTATGCAAGACGTTTTTGTTCTCTGACAAGACAGAAATGCTTGGCTTTACAGGATTGTTCAGTGCAGAGAAACAAATGCAAAAACCAAGTGAGCAGGGCAGATTGCTGGGCTGATGGGTTCCGCTTACTATGTCTGCAGGATTGATAGCTTACATGGTATCCTCACTGAAACTGGTTTTGGTGGTGCCATAAGGACAGCCATGCCTGGGGGTCTCTCCTAGCTGCACCGGACAGGAACAGTGGGAAGCTGGAGACTGAAACCAAAGGCTTGGCTGAACTAGCAGAAGTTTGGGAGACACGAGATGGAGCTGCCCAAGCAATCAGCCAGGCTTTTTTAAACACAGTGGTTTCTTTTCTGAAGGTGTTAAAGACAGTTTATTCAGTATTTCCTAAATCAAGAGGAGTTGTACTGCAAGCATGTCTTATAAATCAATCAAAACGGAAAAAGAGTATACATGAGAGTGTGGGGGGATTTGTGTATGCATATATATGTATGTATGTGTGCACGTATACAGAGTCAGAGCATTGCAAGCCTAAGAGCACCTCCAGCACTGCCCCTCTGCTGAGAGTGCTCAGAATGTGCTGGATGCAGAGAAACAGCCAGTTTAAGGTATTCCACTGGCTCTTTGTCCCCAGCCACTTATTCTTGCCTCTTGCCTTCAGAGCAGTTTCCCCTCCACTGTACCAGTACAATAACGTACAGAACTGTGCTTAAACCAGCTCCCTGAACTGGTTGAGGTTAACATCTCTTCCACGTGCTGCTCCTACCATGACCATACACTTTGGACAGAACAACAGATCACCTTTAACATGTATAGCCTAGAGCAGTAAAAGGAGAAACAGGCACAAATGAGGTGCATCAGCAAAGCTGAGGTCAGGGTAACACACTGAGGAATAACCATTTTTCTGCATCCTGTGCAATGTCAGCGTGCCAGCTGCTAACAGTAGTTCAGATAAGCTCCACCAATGTCTCATAACAGATGAAAAATGTTCAAATTAGGTTGCAGTTGAGCTGATGATGATCATTAGTCTTTATAGGAGTAATCCTGTACCCTTTGTAAACACAGGAGAGCTGCTGGGAGGGAACTTTCAAAATGCTTGTATTGTATGAGTGTACTGGGATAAAGACTGGTCACCTACTTACTAGCTCCCCTGGGAAAAAAACAGAGCATTTTCCAAAGGAGACCAGAAGTTATGTGCTGAACGGGACCCAGTCACTCTCTGTCTTAGGGGCTCATTACAAAAATTGCCATAGACGGGGTGAACAAAGACTGAAAAGAAAGTGGCCTAGAAAGTGGCAGGATCAAAAAGAAAGAGAAAATTCACACATAGACCAAGGAGCTTATTTCCATAGGACACTGTGGGTACTAAAATGTTGTAGGGGTTCAAGAACCTTTTGAGGAAATACCAGGAAGAAAAATCTGTCCAGGCTATTAAACACAGACAGACCATTTCTAACTCAGGAAGTCCCTGAGCCACAAACCACTGGGTCTGGTGGAGTATTTAGGAGAAATATGACTGTATACTTGACCTGTTTTTATACTGTCTGTAAGCTTTTACAATTGGCTGCTGATGGAGGTAGATATCTTCTGCTCTGCTCGGTGGATCTGTTATCTGACTCATCCAGCTCTTACAGACATTCTGCAGGAGTCACAATTGTTTTGCTTCTCCTGCTTAGCCGATCTCTTCTAATAAATTTAAATTCATCCAGGCAATGCTCAGAAGGTGAAAGAAAATGTTCAAAGAGCAAAAATGCCCCAAATTTTCTTTAGTGAAACAGGACTGCCCACCCAGACCCTGTTGTTTGCTGTCACAGACATCCGAATTTAGGAAGCACATGGGTGTGGGCATACTTAGAGTCATTGACCACAGGCATGACATAGCACTGGTTACTAAAACTGACCTGAAGTTGTTTGCTTGCAGGATATGGTAAGAAGGCTTGGATTGAATATCATTGACTAAGGTCACAAGAGTTAAGCTTGAAATAGCAGAACTTGAGAACATTTGGGATGTAAACAGGTGACTGGAGGGAGTATGTCATAAGCTTTTTGCAAGGGATAATCATTGACCAGAACTGTTGGCCTGTAGGACCCAGTCTGGGAAAGACTTTACTGCCTGTGTAACAGTGCTGGCAACAAAAACATTAGCTCTGCATTCACTGCAAGTTAATTATATTCCTAGTGATTTGTAACTCCATCTTGCTTGTCCTCATAGATTAAAAGGATGATTATAAATGCTGCAAGAGAGAGGCTTAGGGCTGACAAGCCAGAACAAGAGACAGAGACCCCCTCTCTTGTGGTCTGCATTTCAAGTTTAGTCGTTGTAACTAAAACTGCTGTTATGTTTCCCTTTTAACCTTCTTTCCCAGGGTAAGAAAATTTACGCACTCACACTGTCTATCTATCTGTCTATCTCCTTCCCTTTTGAATCTGCAGGCTGAGCTCCTGTAGATTTTATAAAACCTGGTTTCTAGGTAGAGAGGAAAGTTCTGGAATCATGTCCCTCCTTACAAAAAGAAACAAGAATGCGCTCAGCAATTCCCTACACTGTTTGAAGTGTTCGAGGTGATCAGCACAGATGTACTGGCCAGCCAGTGCGTGCTGCTTATGGGACACAGGAGGTAGATGGTGTATGGGGGGGTGGAATAGGGGAGCTGGCAGCATTACGGGGTCCTCAGGAGGACAAGAGGAGACAGAGGTTATTGTGGAAAGCAAGGGAAATGGGACACAGGAGCCT
Source organism: Buteo buteo (assembly GCF_964188355.1). Lineage (NCBI taxonomy): Eukaryota > Metazoa > Chordata > Aves > Accipitriformes > Accipitridae > Buteo > Buteo buteo. The sequence goes on from NC_134199.1 coordinate 4,010,696, forward strand.
GGGAAACTATACTTTGTTCCACTGTTCAAAGAGCAACTTAAATATGAAGGATCTCCAGTTTCTGTCTGAGGTCTCATTTAAAAATGTGTCTTCAAACAAATCCCTTAGGTTTGATGTGATTATTTGCTGCTGCAGGATTTCTCAGAAAAACACAGGCAGCCTGAGCTCCGGGGTGAGAATTCAAGTCACTGGAAAGCAGTGGGGTGCACCCTCTGCATATCAATTTTTCAGTTGGCATCGGACTTAGTGTTCCAGTTCCAAGAACAGCCACTGAAAACAAGCTCCTTCTTTAGAAGAGATGGGAACTCAGATATTCCCAGGGAAAAAAACGGTCTGGGGACATAAATACAGTATAGGTAAAGTTTGCTTTTGCATGTAAATCACTAATGCTTTCTGCAGTGCTCAGTCATTTTTTACATCTCAGTCCTTACCCGCTGCTTCAGTCAAGACAAGACTGTGTTGCAGATTTGCTGCAGCTTTTACTTCAGGAATGTGAAAAAAAAAAAAAAAAAAAAAGAAAGTGAAAAAAAGATCATACCCTGACCAATAAAATTATGTTGGGAAAACCCCAGTATAGATTTAATTAATATTGAAAAATGAGTCCCTTTGCGAAGGGATCTTACTCTGTTTGAGGTAGTAATTCTTCCAAACTAACTAGGAACACTTTTTGGCAGTATAAGCTGGATCTCTATACAAGTGTTTTTTAACAGGCTTTGAAGGTAAATCAAGTGCTTAAGGAATCATCTCTGCTGAGCAATGGCTCCTGAAATTGGGCAAAGACGTTGATTGGGCTCCAGCTCTTCCAGGACCTCCAAGCTTCTCTGCAACCAACTTTCAAATACCTTGGCTAGATAACCAAGATTAAATCCAAGACACCTTGTCTGCCAAGCAGTGCTATTGCTAAGGCAACACCTTCTGTCATTCCTGTACAGTTTGAGGATGATTACACTGAAAACAGCAATCCCCTAGAGCATGTCTACCCTAACCAGTGGTTGGGGTAGACATGAAGCAGCTGATTTAACTAGTGCTACTGAATCTGGTTCTGCCCCATCTGCTTGCCCTTCCACTGTCATGGGTGGCCAAAGAGGACATGCAAGAACTGAAATCAGGAGCTGTTTGTATTCCCATAGCAGAATATATACATTCCCATAGGGGACTGCAAACTGTGCTTCCTTTCCAAGTAGGAACCCCTTTCCCCTACTGTGGATTGCTGCCTGTCAGAGGCTTGTTTCACTTTTTAGTCTAGGAGCTGGTTGAGACAGACACCACATCTGGTTGCAATGATCTGAAACCTTCTTGCCCTTCTCCAGGCAGCCTTACTGAAGGCAAGTTATGTATGTACAATGTGCACGTCAATGCTGCTTTAGTCAGAGTATGGATCCCTTTTGGCCTCATGTTAAAATACATTGTCACATGGTGAGAAACACAATTTTGACTGGAAAGATAAGAACACAGAGCCAATATAAATATTCACTGAAAACATAGGAATTACTTTCAAAATAGCTAAGCTCCCGATTTATTTCTTCCTACTTCCTGAAAATTTATCACGTTTGCTTAGCTCATTGCTTTTTCCTACTTATCTCTGTTTTCTCTCTGCTGACATATTTCTGAAAGTTCGGGGGGAGCTGTGTCTTGCTACATTTTGTGGGCTGCAGTAGTTACTTCAATTAAAACTTGCAATTGTGTCTTCAGTGGGATTGTGGCTTAGCCAGTTCTACTCTTAACAAATTTGTAGTGATACAGGGTAACAAAAGATATTTTGGAGTAAGTCAGAATTCCTGCATTCCTCCTTGTGTAAATAAAATGACCAGAGTTGGGGTTTGGGGTTTTCTTTTTTGGTCTGAGCTTCTGGAGAATTCCTCTGCATGTCTACAGAGAAAAAAATAATTTTGAAGACTGCCTTAATACAACATATTTGTTTCACTTTTCTCTCCACCTTTCTGGACAGTACGCCAACCAGTACGAGAGAGACAAGGACAAAATTGAGAGTCCAGTGAAGGGCCACTGTTAGAGTGGCTTTGGTCACCCTGGAGGAGGTGACAGAGGGGGATTGAATTGCACTTTTTGCTACTTATGGGGGTTACAAAGACCTTGTAAGGGCAGGAAGCCAGAGGTAGTGGCAAGGGAAGCTCTGGTTCCCATGCACCAGACAGTACCCAGAAAGGTGGTGGGACCTCCATCCTTGGAAATTTTTCAAAACTCAACTGGAAAAGGCACTGATCAACTTGCTCTAGCTTTGCAGCCAGCCCTGCTTTGAGCAGGAGGTTGGACTGGAGACCTCCAGAGCTCCTGTTGCACCAAAATCCTTCAGTAATTTTTTTGTATGACTTAAGGATCAAGCAGTCCATTGCTGCTGTCAGACACAATCACAACTTTTCCCAAATCAAAGCACACAAATTTGCAGGCCTTTTGCTGCAAAAATCCCAACAACAATGGTTTCCTTTATGGTTTTACCAAACAGATAACTGCTGCTTTAGCATAAATGTTCATCTTTCACACGCCTGATGAGTACACATCTTACAAAGAATGCACAGAAAATCTGCTCTTTCTGCCCACATTGGACCTCAAAGCCTTTCTTTATGAACCTGTTCCTCAAAGGAGGTCTTCCTACCCTCTGTGCCTTTCTGCCTTTTGTCCAGCTTCTGAGACAGATGCTGAGAGACCCACAGATAAAACCTCCATCCACTGTGCCACTTGATAAGCCACTTTGCCTGCAGTCTCATCTCTTGAGATGGCTAAAACCCCAAAATACCATGGAGGAGGTATTTCAGATGTACTTTTGTCTTGGCAGAAATGGCTACAAAGGATGGAAGAGGACTGGGGCGGCTTAACAAGGATGTGGGAGTGGTGAGCAGAGAGGGGCACTGGAGAGATTTTAACTAACTGGGGGGAGTCAGATTTCAGAGAGTTCCTTCTTTCAGAAACTCTGTCTGACCAGATGCCACATCTCTTCTGGGGGTCCCCTCAGTATAACAAGGTTTCTTGCCTGGTTTTGCATTAGGAAACTATTGACAGGCACTATATTACTTATTGACTTGCACCTGAAAGTTCATTAATTTTGTTCTGTCACTACATTTTAATTTCCATAGCATATCCCATATTTGGCCTGCTGATGTGTAGCATTTCTGCAACATCACTTCTCCAGATGTCAGCTTCAAATTGGAGATTGAAAAATCTGGGGAGGAAAAAAAAAGGCAGAAGATTTGGCAGCTGGGGTGGTGTGTGTGATGACAGGTTTGTAGGGGAAGCACAATAGCTTGATGTGTTTGCTACAGTGACCTACAGCCAAATAGCTAAGGTGTTATTTACACATGCTATTTACACACCTCACACAGGCATCACTAAATTCATTACAAGCCAGTTCCTACTGGAATTGAGTTTATTTTTTCGACTAAGAGGGTTAGAAATTAAATGTTGTATAATACATTTTTGGAGTCAGTGCTGTCTGTCTGGAGCAATTTCTATGGGTTAGATGAGCCCTCGTGTATGCTTTCAACAAGCAGCTAGCTGGACAGTTAGAAGAACTGCCATGCTATTTTCCCAGGCTGACTGATGAAAGTTTGAAAAAAAATCCTGTTCTAATCAAAGATAAACTGATGATCATGAGAAAGGAAATGCTTCTGTGAGTAACTCCTCTGTCCTGCCCTGTCATCCTGCAGTGTGCTGTTTGTCTGCCCTTTCCCAGGAGAAGACCATGCACGTGGCTGATCCCACTATTTTGGGATAATGTATATACCCGGGATTCAGTGTGATCAGGAACAAGAGAAGCTGAGCTCCCATGCCAGCATGCTCCCATGGTCTCATTTGGGAAGCATTGTCTCCCGTGGCACGACGGGGTGCTCCCAGGGCCTAGCTTCATCCTCTGACTTTGGCACCTGGGTCTCTACTGCCAGGAGACACTGTCCCCACAATGGGTTTCAAGCCTGGCTGGCCTCTAAAAATGGAAAGAAGTTAAACTATTTTTGGGACTGCTGGCGGGAAGGTCAAGGGAGTTTCAGAGCTATGGAGAAAGGGGAGGACACCAACAGAGAGGGGTGTGGGACCAGCGGCGTGGCATTGCACCCACAGACCTGGGGTATGGAGATGCTCCACACTGAGAAAGAAATGAGCCACTGGCATAGTGGGCTACAGTAGCCAAAAACTTGGAGGATTAAAAAAACTGTCTGCTGAGCATCGTTTTGCCCATCTGGTGTCTGTGGGACTGGTGTTTCCAAAGCTCAGGACAGATACCAAAGAGGCACTGCATTTGCAGACCACAGGAAACTAAGTAAAATAAAAAAAACCCCAAAGCTCCAACCTTTGTCTTTAACCATCCCAGTGCTGTCAAAATTGCTTGATCCTCACTGTGATGTGTGTGGGGAAAATACCTTATGGCAGAAACCCCCTACAAGCTGTGCACACAGCAGGCCAAGGCTGGGGACTTTCCAGGTGTGCTCTTGGATTAGCTAGCAGATATTTTCTAAGAGGTGTATGGAAAAGGTGCACCGCAGGCCAAACGCCTGCGCAATCACCTCTCATACAGCCCTGAGATCAAAACCTGTCACTTGCCTTGAAAGAGAGTGTTACAATGCACAAGTGTGGGTAACTTGTCTGGACTAAATATTTATTAAATTCCCAGTTTTCTGCAGAGAGCTGTGCTCAAGGTGACGTGAGTTTTACCCTGGTGAAATGCATGGGACCCTGGAAGATCACTGGGGTGGGCTTTTGCAGCTGGGCATCCCCAGGGGCTTTCTCAAGGAGCCTCTCTGCCCAAGCAGCACTGGAAACCTGGGTGTGAAGGCTCCCCAGTGCCAGGGAGCTGTCCTGGGGGAACCCTGGGGGAGCAGAAAGGGCACGTACCTACTGCTCTGTCCAGAAAATTCATCTAACATCACAAATTGGAGGAAGGTCTTCAGCTGGCGTGGTGCCATCGCTCAGCTGACTGCAGGGAGAGAGCATCTCCGTGCTCCCTGGGGAGGACCAGGCCCCCACGTGAAAAGGGGCAGGGCGCAGGGCAGCATAAGAGCCTTGGGGGATGGTGCACAGGATTTAAGCTGAGCAGGAATTCTACAGCTGTAAAACAGGCTCTGAACTCTACATACATTTAAGGCTAAGTTTAACCCCAATCCTTCCAAACCTGTGCTCACATAATTGGAGGTCTGCCAGACTAGCCCACTGTAGATGTGTGATATTTTGGGAACAAGAAGGGATTTTTCCCCCAGAGCTTTTGCCAAACCCCAGCTTCTGAGCATGAGGATGTAGCTTAGGCAGCAGGGTTCTGGTATAGGGTCTCACTACATGGCCCAGGAAAAATAAACCTGGATCAAGCCCACCCGTGTTGGATGCTTGCAGGCCCATGGCTCTCCTGGGCTTGCTGAGCTGCCCAGCATCATGGCACTGTGGGACTGTGGTCAGGCAGGACTCAGTGCTGCTGGCTCCTGGTCCCAGCGCAAGTTGCGAGGGAGCCCAGGATTCCCAGGCTACTGTGGGCACTAAGCCACTGGCCTCCTTCCCTTTAGCCATAATCACTGGTTTGCTGCAAAAATTATGAGACGTGCTGTAGCGATATTTATGAATATAGAAGCTGTTGCAAATGTAATTTGTTTCTAGGATTTGACAGTGTTTTTCTGAGTGACTTCAGCCGCCCATCATTCGCAGTGGCTATGACAGTGCTTCTGCTGATGGACTCAGATAGCCATGAGCTTCTGTCAAGGGTTGAAGATTCATCCCTGACTCTCCTGGTGTTCAGCTTGTGCCAAGAAGCACGGCACTTAGCCCCTTTGGTTTAGTGTTATTGCTGAAAATGTTGTTGTTAGCCATTAAATTCGCTAACCCTATTTTCAAGGTTATTACAGTATTTAACTTGGCTGCTCCAGTATGGTTTTAAAGTTGTATTTCCAACATATGATATGGGGTAAAAATAGCCAGCGTCTAATTAGAATCATCCCTGGAGAAAATCAGATTCCTCAATTTCACAAGGAGTTGTTCTCCTTGCAACACGGCGGGCACATTTCAGCTCAGTGACAGTCCCTTCTCCACCAACGTGGGTCAGCCTAGACCTCCATCAGCTGGGGAGAGTCTGCGACCAGAGAGGCCAGGAGAAGGCTCCTCAGAAAAGCCCTGAGAGCATTTTACATCTCAGGAGACAGCAGCTTCTCCAGGCTGGACGCTTAGGTGACCACCACCAATAGTATTTGTATTTAGCTTTTCCTTTTCCAGGTTCCTGTGTGGGTGTGTGAGAAAAATTCCCTGCCTCATCCATTGCTGGAATTTCTGGGAATCGGGCAGACCCCAGCTGCAGCGTTACAGTTTGGGGTTTAGGCTGGCGGTGGTGCCAGAAATAGTATTTTGCAAACAGCAGAGCACAGGAGTCTGGCGAGAAGTCAGATTCCACGGGGCTATCATTATCCCATGAAACATTCCTGGGGTCTGTACCGGGGCACAGGGGGTGAGGGCCAGCAGTGACCTTTAGGCTGCCCACCATCCCAGCTCCATTCCGCAGAGGGAGATGAGTCAGGGCCTTGGCTCCGTCGCTCTGGCAGCTGGAGAGCGGTCCAGGCCCTCCCACAATACCCAAACAGCAGCCGGGGGTTGTGCTCCGGGGAGCTCCGGTACAAGTGATGAAGTCTTAGAGGTCCAGATGAGCTGCTGGTGCTGCTGGGCAGCTCCCTGCGCCATGCATGGCTCCTGAAGTCCTGCTAAGCCCTGCGTCTGTATCCTGAGGGGCTCTGGGAACATTTTGTTGGAGAAGATGGGGAAGCTGGGGAGTGGCTGAGCTTTTCCTCTCAAAACCTGCCAAGCCGGGCTTACCATGGCTTTGCCCAGACGCACTGAGCAAGTGCTCTCCAGGGCTTGGTCTCATTTCATTTTTTTCTTCAAGACTAAAATGAGATATATGAACAAAAATGTGAGGTGGATGCTACCAAGTTACTGGGAAGTTGTTTGGACATCTCCTCCATGTGGTCCCCAGGGCACTGGGAGGTGTCCTCAGCTGGCCAGGACCCCCTGTCCTCCAGGTGCATCGTGAACTCTCCAGTGCTCAGAGCTGAGCTGGGGATAGTGCTCTGTGTGGGACATGTATCGCCTCCCTCCCCCAAACGGATGGAAATATTTCTGTTTTCCAAAATTAGTTTCCAAATGTGTTGGAATTTCCTTTCAGTAGGAATTCTTGAAAATCTGGTCCTCATTGTGAAACTGAATGGCAATTTTTTTCCAACCCCCCTTCCCTGGAATTCCTCAGCCAAAGTGGACAGCAGATTTCAAGCATTTTTTGTCCACAGGGCAGCTCTCAGGATTACCCTGATGAGAGGCTGAGGCAGGGGCTTGCTGTTTGCTATGTGGCTGATGGGATTTTTATTCTAACTGTGCTTTAGCTGTTACAGCTAAAGAAAAATCACAGTGCTGGTTTAGAAGATGCATGTCATCTCCTCCAGTGAGACTGGACCGCCTGGGGACCTGGCTGTGTTCAACTCCATGGACACATGCAATCCCGCATGAGTCCCTCCTGTGTAGCACAACACCCTCTGTTTGCAAAGGACTATAGACCTATGGGCCATGCAGCCAAACTACACTAATACAATGAGAGCAAGGCAGAGTGTCAATAATCTTATTTAAGAATGACATATTTTATTTTCCATGTCTTCTGGTACCATCTGGACCTCTGGGGAAATATCTGGAGTGGCCTGGCAAATTCCCAATTGCACATCTGAAAAGAGTTATTTTCAAAAGGCCAGAAAAACAACTGTTTGTGAGGGCTGATTTCAGAGTCTGACTTCACTTTGAGCAGTGACTCCTCATCGGTTTGGTTACCAGGGGTCATGGTTTTTTAAAATTTATGACAAAACTCAAGCTCTAGACAGAAAACACAACTGCCTTTCAATATTAAGATGGACTCTTTATCCCTAAACAACAAGGCAGATAATTTTATTTGAAGCCTCGGTTACAGAAACTCTTTGTTTGAAATTCTCCCAGAGAAGCATTATCTCATTGCATCAAACAACGAGCTTCTGCGGGCACCAAGGAAGCATCTATGTCCAGGCCTATTTTGAGAGTCTGATCCCAATGGCTCTTTTGCTCAAAAGTAGGTCAGATTTTATTCCTTTTCCAGCAGGAAAATTAAGAGCAAGCTCAAATACAAGATTTCCAGGAAACCAGAAGAAATTGCTGCTTCTATTTCTAGAAGCCCTGCCAGAGACAAGCTCCTTTGTACTCAGGCTAACTCCTCTCCTAACTTTACCATATGATTGATGACTCAAATTATGAGGTTTTGTTTCCCATTTCTACCTGAGATTTCCTGTTTGGGCTCTTCCCAGATGCAATGAGAAAGGTTACCACAAAGATATTTATGGACATATAACTCTAGCTGCTAAATTTGTAATTGCCCAGCCCCAGGGCGGAACATCCTTTTAGCTGAATCAGTGGCTGTAAGAATACAGCACATAACGTGGAAAACTGGCCTCACTTGCAACACCACTCACCTACCATGCTGGCTCCTTTGGTGTGATGATGTGCAACAAAATTATATTAGACTTTGTGATCACTGAGTCTGAGTCAGCAGCACTAGATGCTGCGGTCTGTCCATCTTTGCTGGTCCCCAGTATGCCCAGCGCTGTGCTGGCACCCTCCTGTCCTTCAAATGCTTCTCCTGGAGAGACTTAAACATTTGGTTTTGATCCTTCTGGGGATCGCTTAGAATTTGCACTGCCAAAGGCTTTTTTCCTTTGAAATGTCCATTTAGAATCAGCGCCAGCAGTCCCTGTGCATAGCACAGCTTGTATATGAGCCAGGGGGTTATATATGATCGGCATGTAAGATGCTGAAGGCGAATCTCAGCTCAGCACCCAGGCTGAAGAACTGGTGTATGCTGGAGATGTGTCTGGTCAAGGAGGTCTGTCCCAGTTGCCTGGGATCCCTCCTGCACATCCCAGCCATGCCACTGTTTGAATGCCAGTGGGGCTCATGCAATGAGCCCAAAGGATGCGTGCAGACCTGGGACTCGGACCATGACTCTCTGGATCTGCCGAGCAAGATATCGAGTCACCTTTGCTAATCAACTCCAGTTGCAGCTAGAGCCAAACTTTAACTCAGTAAAGGCGCAAAAACATTTGTTCTCTCCAGGGCAACCACATGGAAAGGATGATGGTGGAGATAGGGCCATTTCCAGAAAGGAGGGATCCACACTTTCCAACCTAACAAGGTTGGGATGGCTCCCCTCTCCTGGGGTGGGAGGCCTGGTCCAGGAGATGTGAGCACTGACATGCCTCTGCTCCCTGCCTGCAGCACCCATGTCCTTCGTCTCTGGTGTCTGAGCTGTCAAATCCTTCCGCATTCCTGCCCTAATCCACCCTCGGCAGTGCTTACTGCTCCTGCCAGAGGCATTTCTGACCCTCGTCCCAGGAGTGCACCATGGCAGAGCGTGATGCAGCCATGTGGTCGGGCGGCTGTCCCGCTCCCATGGCCGGTGTGGGGTTGCCCAGCACAGGTGGCCACAGCCCCAGGCTCCTCTGCCACCATCGCTACTGCACTAAGGCAATGTTTATGGCCTGCAGCCAGGGTCAGGTGGGAACACTGTTGCTCGTGTACAAATAGCCACAGCTGAAAGAGCAAACGCTCAGTGAACAGAAAGGGTCCTCTTGCTGCCAGGAAACCACATCTGAGCTCATTTACCACTGACCTGCCACAAATGATCATCTGTGCAGTCATTAGACAGCTTTGGTGGTCAACATATCAGCACATTGCTGATTAAATAATTCCAGCTGAGGACAATCTGAGCCTACCAGTGTGGTGTGTGCAACCATGAAACAGCATGGGGCCGCTGGAGCGAAATCCTGCTGTCTCGTACCACCAGCCTGGTGGGAAAGGTCATGAGGACCCAGCTTGCTCAGTTACAACACTTGAGTTGAAATGATGGTGGCACTGTGGAAGAATTATGTCTATATCCATTAGCACAGAGATCCTTTCCCATAGGTTATGGCATGCTCTTGGGAAGGCTGACTCTTGTCGAGGCGAGTCGTTTTACTGGAGACATCATGGGCACAAAGATGTTCTCGGTTCCTCCCTGTGAGCTGAGCAGCAAGTGTGGCCGCAGGGACTGCAGACACTACATGGGTGTTTTCCGGCAAAAGGCCATGTAGGAGGCTGAGAGGAGAAACCATACTGCTGGCAGTCACGCTGAAGCCACAGATGGTGAAGAAACCACATAACCAAAGGCTGGCCTTAAGAAAACATCCTGATCACCTCCCCCTGCAACTGGGATCCACCACTGGCCCGCTCACAGCAGACACTGGTTTCTCCGTGAGCTTGCACGGACCCAGGGGTTTCTTCTCCTTGGTAAATGTATGATGTCCTCAGCAGGGACACCCTGCCACTCCAAAACGCTCCTGGGAGCTCAGGTCCCAGCTGAAAAGCACCTGGACAGTTCTATGCCCTGCTCTTTCTTACACTTCCCAAAAGTGTGATAGAGCTGAGAACATACCAGGAAAGATCTGCAGGTGCCAGTATGAAGGTGGCATTGTGTTCAGCAAAGTTTGTCCATTTTGCCTGATTTCCGTGCTATAAATGAACCTAAGAGCTGAAGGGCAGCTTTGTCCCTGTTCCCCCAATGTGTTCCTGTAGGTTTTTAGACAAGACATTGAGTCTCTTGATCCCAGGGAGGATAATTGCTTCCATGGCTGTTGGCAGGGGTGGGAGCTGGCTGCCCTCAGTGCTCAGTAGCTTGAGGCTGAGTATTTGCTCCATTGCCTTGGAGAGAGCAGGAATTATTTACTGGGGAAAAGATCCTCATTACAGCTGGAACATGTCCCAGGGACCAGCGACCTCGAGAAAAAGCAAATTTGGTGATGAAACCAAATGCAGAGGTGAAGAGGCCAGCCTGGTGATGGGGTCTTTGCCCAAGCTGAGCCCCATCAGTAATGGTTGATACACTGCCAGGCTCAGGGACTGCCAGAAGAGCAGGATCTCCCCATGGCAGCATGCGTGGTATCGGGGCTCGTGCCCCGGCTCCAGCCCTGCCGCTCTGCAAACAGGAAGCTGGCAAGCAGTTGCTGAATAAGTCATTTTGGGGAGTTTGTACCAAACTGGCTTTCAACTCCTGAATGTGTAGGAAGGAAAAAGCCGTGAATACGTCTTTGTGACCAAGTTTGGCACCAGCCGCACTCTGCGAGAAGGACAAGAATGTGGCCATTTAGAGGGGAGTCAGCTGCCCTTTAAGAAATTAAATGATCCCTTCCCTTTCCTGCGAGGCTTTATTCAGGGGAGAATAGGAATGGGACAGTGAGCAGCTTCTTTCTCTTGCTGGCACTGTGCGCTGCGATCCAAACCGTGGATGTTGGAGTGCAGGAGAGACCTCACTTCAGAGAAGCTGCACAGCCCAGCGATGAGCCTGTCTGACTGGTCCCTCTCGCTGCAGCCCATCTGCTCCAGGAGGAATCGGACTGGGGCAGCGAAGCTCCAGATCTGCCCTTTCCTGGATGATCACGTGCACCCTGCAGTGATTTTGCTGAGACTCCAGCAAAACATCTGTCCATCTCCTTCACAGGGCTCTGAGGGGTTTTGGAAGCAAGCAGTTTGAAAGGTTTTGCCCTTTTCTGAAACAATTCCCCACCCAGTTTTTGAGAAGTTTCTGTACATTACATTAAAAATGGACTGTGTCCAAACATTTGTGGGTTTTTTTTTGGAAAGGCTTAGATATTTTGTACAGATCTTTCCTTTGTGGACAACTTGAAATCCAGGGGCTTTGTAGCAATCTGGAATGAAGACACGCTCTGTTTTATCAAATCCTTTGGGAAGCTGGCCTTCTGCTTTCTGTCTAGTTGAAGCTTTGACCATATTCACTGGTGCAATTGTCACGTGCAGTGAAAGAGGGAGCAGGTCTCTGGGGCAGACAGTCTGCCTTTACTGAGGCACTGAGAGGACAGCTTGGTCACGCGTATACCCAAAAGTTTTCCAAAGAGTGACTTAGGAGTTTTCTGAATGACTGGCTTTGGGACCTCACAAGTCCTGAAGCAGTAGGAAGCTCCAGATGATTTCAAAATGCTTCACGTGCCAGGAAAAAGGAAAAACAAGCAAGGCAGATATTTGTAGGTTGGCTAGTGCTAAACCTTATCGCTCCACTGGGATCATTTGCTCCAAGTGTAGACTTTTTGTAAGAAATGTTTGTAATAAAATGCAATACATGCAGGGGTCTTGGGTGAGAGTCAAGATTAACAGTTGCTTTCTTCTTGGGTTTTATTCCTTTCTTGCCTTCCCCTTGTTTGGCATCTTATGACAAGCACAAACAGAATATTGGTTAAAAACTTCACTGGCGGGTTCCTCTTTCTACCATGTCCTGCAGAAGATCTGGAAAGACAGACAGCTCCATCAGTGCTTCCTCATTTAAGGTCGGCAGCAGCTTCTTTAGTTCCTGCACCGAAAAGTCTGCTGGAAAATGGGGAGTCTTTACAGCTTTGTGCCTTTTGACAGATGTTTGTAGGCTCACTGTTGATGGGGTCTAATTACAAATAACCTTTCTGTTCCTGTTAGCATAGCAGCAGTGTTTCTGTGTACATGCATCATGTACATGAGGATCCTGTTTGGGATCCTCAGTAGAGGGGAGAGGAAGAGAAACTGGAGAGCCCAGCGAAGGGCCACTGGGATGGCTGGGGCTGGGGAGGAGAGACTGAAAGAGATGCTTTGCTCACCCTGGAAGACGAGGTGGAGGGGATTGAAACCCACCTTGTATGGCCCGTGGGGGCTACACGGACCCTGCAAGGGCAGGAGACATAGCAGCAACAAGGGAAACTGGCTGTACACAAAGACGAGGCTCTTCCCTCTGAGAACGGCGCAGCCCTGGGACAGGACCCAGAGAGGTGGTGGGACCTCCATCCTCAAAACTCAACAGCAAGGCCACGCTCTAGACATGCCAGAGACAGAGCTCATAAAACCTTTGGAAACTGGTAATCCCCTCCTCTTCCTTGGCTCCTGTTTCAACCTGAAAAATCAGGAAAGTGCAGGAGGACCAAACCAGCAAAGCAGTGACAGATGGGGAAGAGGAGCCACCTTTCCAGCCATACCTTTTCCCATTTACCAGGCTGCGCAGGGGGACCGGAACCCTGCGGTTTAATTTAGACCAGAACCCATGAAATTAGATTGTTTGGAATAGTTTTCACATTAAATATTATTGTTCCTCAAGTCTAACTAACTACAGTATGACAAGGTTAAATTATTTGTTGCTGGAGAGTGGATCAGTATTACTGAAACAGGGACAGTGGATTTTACTTTGAAATTTCAGCCTCTTACTTTGTCTTTTACTTGCCTATGCCAAAACTGTTCTTAAAGATTTGTGTAAAGATTTACTGGATTTACACAAAGCACTGTTATTTTAGCTGAGCAAGTTCTTTACAAGGTTGTTGTCAGTACCTGAATTATTTTTTTCTCCAGTTACACATATTTTTACATCAAGATAGCATATCTCTGCTTTTTCTTCAAAAATGTAGTTTACTTCCGGCAGACCAATCAAAATTCCTCGGCTCTTTTATGAACTCCTTCAATTCATTTATGAGTAACTGAACTGGAAATTTATTTTTTTTTTTTAAATTCAATTCCCTTTTAGTTAATATGGGAACTTATGAGACAGTGAACTTCATTGTGGTTAATGCTGGGTTTGAGTCCTTTTCCATGACGCTCTCCTTTCTGAACTGAACTAGACCACTCATTATTTCCAATTTTGAATGTTCTCCTTCAAGGCTTGTCCCCAGCAGCAGGTTAGAAGCCGCATGGGCTAGCCTGGAGGGATGCACTTACTGGCTGCAGGCTACCAAACCTTGCTTGTCCACTTGACGTCATTTCTTGCAGTGCTTTGGGGATGGGCTTCTTTGGCATCTGTCAAGCGGATGTGTTGTGTTCCTACCTCTTGTACACCTCTTCTTCATCAACATGAGTAACTATTAGTACTGGAAGCAAGTTTGACACCAATGGCTGCTAAGCAGCCTGGCAGGGGGGGCAAGCAAGGACACCAAACACCACCATGACATTTAACTACTGGCCACAGAGCTCACACTCCTTGTGGCTCATCTTTCCCTTCTGGCATCCATTCCCCATTAGCAGAAGTTGGACATTTAAATGAAAGTCACTGTTCAAAACTCAGGCACCCCAGAATTACAAATCACCAACTAAAAGGTAATTTGCACAATTTGAATTCAGCCTCTTCCATGCCTGCATTCTGATAGCAAGGTTTGATCGCACACTTGGCGACTACACTCTGTATTCAACTTCTTTATAAGAGCCCTCATGTGTGTCTTGGAAATAAATCTGTCTAGTTTTGAAATTCTGAAGCAATATTATTTCATCTCTTGCCAATAGTGGATTAGAAAATGATAAGAGTATTTCAGGCTACAAAACAGATATTTTGGGAGTTTCATCTTACTTCTTCCATGACATTTTTATTCCTTCCATATGAAACATACATATATGTATGTGTTATATATCTATGTTAAAAGCTCCTTTTTGTTGGAGTAAACTGGGGAGAAGGAAGCTGTTTTGCCAAGTGACATTTCCTAAGTGTTTTGGAAATAATAAACTTCTTTACACAGGCTTTTTTTTCCTTTTTTTTTTTCTCAATTCCCCCAATGGGTTGACCAAAATTAAAATTGCCATTTTGATCTGAATGGATTTTCTGGGTGAAATACAGTTGAAGGTAAATACTTCTGTAAGGGCTGGCCATGAAACCCTAGTTTTATGTTATTTTCACTCCTCTACCTCCTCCTGGCACTGCAGACATACACATTCCCTGTGGCTAGAGCTAGGAATGATCAATTGCTTTTAATCTGGGTGGAAAATGAAGGGGTTGAGTTTTGATGTGATTTCCTTGTGCTCTGCTGGGCAGCAGCTCCTGTGGCTGTGAGCGGTCTGGGTACCATCGCCTTCCCAGATCCTCAGCATTTTGGCTCCTCTCCCACCTTGTCTCCTGGTTTTGGTCCCCAGCTCTACATGGACTCACTGAACATGCCTGTGAAGTGAATTATCCATCCCGGTTTGGGCTGAATAAGCTATGGACTAGGACGGTGGGGCTTGGTTTTATTTTTGGGCGTCTTCCCTGGGCTTTTAGTCCTGGCTTAACACCCCATCCCTGCTCTGTGTGCAGCCCTGTAGGCCTGCTGCCAGCTCAGCCAGCAGCACATCCAGCGCCTCACCAGGTGCACGAAATTTCCAGGCTAAAGTCACCTCTGTGTCCCTCCTTGCCACTGTGTGATCCCGCATAACAATATCTGCAATGTCTGCTGGTGCCTGAGGGTGACAGAGGCTTCAAAAGACTTTCTGCCTAGTGTTAGGTTTTTGAACTTAATGTAAATTGAGTGGATTATAAGAAATTCAAGTTGCAACATAGCTGATTGTTAGTAGGCTTTTTTTTTTGAAAGCAAAAGATAATTAATTTGCACTCCAAAAAGTGTCAATATTTTTTTTTGCAGGTCAGCAGCACCGTTCTCAACTTGGCATCCAATCTGGAGAGGAAGCATGTGCACTCCAGGCATTTTGCACCAACACTCCAGATTGATGGGCCGTTAGCACCCATCTCACCGGAGAAAGGGCACTGCTGGGGCTGGGTGCTCAGAGCAGCGGCACTGCTCTTTCTGGCCTGAGGTTGGGGCAGAAAGCATTAATGTCAGCTGCACACGCAGGAGCTGCAGGGTAGCAAGGAAGAAGAGGAGACAATTTGTGTAGCAGCTCTGGTGAACAGATCCCACAGTACTAAGCCCACTTCTCCTGCTCACAGGATCCCCCGGCGCTGGGGATAAAAACCTGACCTGCCGCTGGTGCCCAGGAACCTGGTTTGTTCCCCAACAAGGGGATGCAGGTGATCTCTGATCCACCCTGGAAATGCATTCCCCAAGGGAATTCCCCGTCCTCTCACTTCTGGCAGTTCCCTCTCTGGCTCCTGGCCAGGCCACCTGCGTTTGAAACTCCGTGGGACTTCGCTTGGGTTTCTGTGTTATTAATCCTCCCCAGAAGAAATCCCAGGCCTTTCTGGACCTCTTCCCTGTTTGCTAGGACAGCTGCCAGGGCTGCGCCGCTGCTTCATGTCAGCACAGGAGGTACTGCAAAGCCCGTGTATTTCCAGAAGGCAAGGGGAGCTCTGCTTTCCTGTTGAAGGCTGCAATCTGATGCTCTCCACTGTGCTTGCTGGACACTGGGATGCTTTCTTGGCCTAAACCCTGAACAAGGCAGGTCAAAATCAAATCATCTGTCTAGATAACCAGCGATCCAGATAAAAATAGACCTCTGTGCTCCTGGTGTGTCTGAGCTGTCCTTACATAAACTGTTAGGCAATGCACGCAGGCTGTAAGAAGGTAAGGGAAAAGGGTCTGCGCGGGCTCGGAGCATTGCACGGCTCCCCAGTGCCACGTTTCCAGCGGTGGCCATAAGCACATGCCAACACCACCATTTGCCTACTTGGATGTATAATCAATATACCGTGCAACCCAATTTAATACTCGATGACACAGGATCAGTGCTCCAAGGAGGACCGCATACAAATGTGCGTGCAGGAGGGAGAACTGTGGGGTGCTGATGAAGATGAGGTATTGAACAGACGTGTGAAGTACCCATGGGCTATTCTGCACCACTCCTGGCCAGTGCAGACCCACCAGTGCTGGCTGTAAGGTGGCAGGTGTGTAGCTCACCTGGCTTTGAAGGAGCAGTTTAAGCGAGCTGCAGCAGTAAAAGTGCTGCACTTCACATGCTGATGGATATCTATTTCATTGGTTCTTAACCATGTCTTGTGGCAAGATCACAGTTTCTCATGGGTTTCAAGCAGGAGGGAGGAAATTGCAGTTTCCAGCAGAGAAGAACGAAGCAAATTAATGTAATCACATGTTCATGTTAAATATAACAAGCACCAGAAGAGAGCTCTCCTTCAGCTGGTCCTCAGAGGCCAGGTTTCAAACACAAGTACTCCCTGCAAGCATTCACGAGGGAGAAAAGAAACAAGGCTGTTGGGCTGGATGACGTGCTCCGGACCAGGACCGGTGGATCCTCAACACCAAACTGCTGTTGTGTACCAGCTTGTGCTTGAGAGAGCAACAGTCAGAAGCTGGCCTTAAGTCACCCTGTTCCATGTATTTTAGGCTGATAGGACTCAGTGCACTGAAGGAGAAACGCTTGGTGGCGATGGGAGCAACGAGGGCGTATTCTTGACCAAGAGGGTAGATTTTATCCTACTAAGTGCAGATGCCTGCAGTTGGGTGAAAGAATCCCAGCCCACAGACCCCGGGGAGGGGGCTGGGCAGGGAAGCACTGGGGGAACAAGAGCTTGTGGGATGGGGTTAGCGGTGCTGTCTGCAAGAGTGTTATACAGGAGCAAGAAACCACGTTTCAGTGACAGAGCTTTGTTTTTCTTGCAAAACGCACGTACTGTTGGCAGGAGAATAAGAAAGAACAGGGGTGGGTCAGAGTCACACTCCGGCTCCAGAGTGTTCCTCCTGGGAGATGCCGAAGGGCCCCGCGAATTCAGCTCTGCTCTGTTACATTACCGGACGCTTCTTTTCCTTGTTTATGTGGTAGAAACATCTGAGAATAATTTGTGCTTGTTAAGCTTTGCGGATGGTCAGGGTTCTGTGTGCAATACGGTCTCCACCTCAGCCAGGACTAGCTGAGGCTGATCTGTGTTTGCTCATTAGCTAACAAGATGCAATGTAGTTAGCAGGTCTCTCTGGGGGGCTGCCTTCGAAGCGTGGTTGCTGTTGCTGTGCGTGGGCACGAGCAGGGGTGGGTGCGGTACCGATGAGCTCACCCTTCGCAGGGAGCGCCGGCCCCTGCAACAGCAGCTCTCCCGCTCGTCTCAATCGCTCTTGCGCGCAGGTCGGCAGGGAAGACGCCGTAAGATGGCAAGGAATATGCGGCCCCCCAGTTATTACTAATATTAAAAGCATCTGCTGCTGTGGGTTGGGGACCTGCTGAAGAGGGATGTGCATGCTGCAGGCCTCGCTGGAGCTCTAGGAAAACCTCTGCATGAGCAATACATGTTGACCGATGCTCCAGAGAGGACGGGTGGAGAAATCTTCGGCAACGATCCCAGGACAAAGGCAAGGACGGCTGAGCAATCGAGGTGGGAGGATGCCATCCAGAAGGGGAAAATGTTTAAGCTGGGAGGAAAGAAACAGCTTTGGGAAGGGATGATATGCTAACCACATGGCTGGAGGAGGAGGTGTGAAGAACTTGATGGGAAACACAGGACTAAGTGGCTGGGGGGGTGGGAACGAGGCAAGGAGCAGGTAGAGGACAGTGAAGCAGCGAGAAAGAGTGAGGTGGCTGGGAGCAACCCAGCCACGCGTTAGCTGTGCTGCGTGAGGGCAGCGTGTGCCACCACACAGAGAGGCTCGGCGGTGAGGGCTCCCCGTGGGTGGCAGCGGGGCCGGGGCAGGCCGGGCCGGGGCCTGGCCACTCAGCTGTGCCCGTCCCCTCCGCTGAGCTTGACTCCCGGCCCCGGGACTCCCCCACGCGGGGATCACCCCAGCTCCTCCCGGGCACCGCCGTGCTATCGGAGCCGGGCGCTCCAGGGGGAAGCAGGGCTTCCAGCAGCCGCGGGACCAACCCGCGGGCCCGGGGCTAACGGGACCTGGAGCTAAACACCGTCACTGCAGCTCGGCTGGGGGGGGGGGGGTCGGCGGCTGCACGCCCGAAAGGGCGATGCCCACCCCCCCGAGGCGGACCCCAAAACCGCGGCGGGGAGGTCTAGGCCGGGGGCCACGGGGGCCGCGCTGCGGGGGCCGCGGGCGGGCCGGTGGCTTCCGCCCGGCGCGGCGCATTCCTACACCGTGAGTCAGGGCGGCGGCGCGGCGGGGATGCGTCGTCCCGCGGCCCCGGGCGCTGGCAGCTCCCCGGCGGGACTCACGCCGCCGAACCCGGCTCGGTTCCCGTCTCCCATTTGCATGCCTCGGCTGTGAATGGCGTGCCCGGCCGGCCGGCCCCTGGCACGGGGGAGGAGTCTCCGCGCCCTAAGCGGGCCGAGCTCGGCGGCGCCGGTCCCTTAAGCCGCACTGGGGGGCGGCCCGAGCCGAGCGGCGGCTCGCCGCTGCGCTTCACCCGCCTGCACGGTGAGTGCGGACCGCGGGGCCGGGGGGAACGGGAAGGGGGGGAAGGCGCTACGCGGGGCCGGGCGGGGGCTGCCCCCGGGGCACGGCGCGCACGTGAGTTGCGGGCTCCGTCCCGTCCCGCGGCCCGACCGCCTCAGCCCGCGGCTCGGCAGCCCCCTGCTGGCGGCCCGACCGTGAGGGGCAGCCTCGGCGGGACGGCGGGGCAAGGCCGGCGCCCTGAGGTGGCGGCCCCGAGTCCTGTCAGCGGGGAGAAGCCCTCAGCAAATGGCCTCCCGCCGCCGGGCACCGTCGCCCGCCCCGTGAGGCGAAGCGCAGCGGGGATGGGGGGGGGGGGGAGGCTTTGGTTCGTGTCCCGGCGCCTCAGGTGGAAGTCCGGCCCTGTCAGTGACAGAAGTAGCGGCGTTGGACCTGCGCGATCTCGCGTTGCCGGAGAGCCGGGGTCCGGCTTGTCCACGGTTCTTTGGACGTCGGGGGAGCTTGGCGGCCCCGGTGCTCTCGGCCGTAGGCGAAGGTGCGCGTTCGTGGCTCGTTTTCAGCTGACCCGAGTCCACGCTGGAGCTGAAAGGCCCCTCCACCCCCGTCTCTTGCCACGCGTTCCCAGCCGCCCCTCCCCTGATGCTGGCACCGGTGTTTTGGCAGCCGCTTTCGGGAGCTGATCTGGTGGAAAACATACTGCCTTTTACGTGTAAAGGTTAGTTTTTCTCTGGATCGAGTCCCTGAACTGACTTTTCACGCCGTACGCTGCTGGCACAAGGCAGGGGATCCCAGCAGCCCAGCGTGAGCCTGAGTAAAGCTTCCGCAGGATTGCGCCCTCCGTACTGGGTCCTTTCGGGCTCCTCGGAGAGCGACCTGTCCTTTCCCCTGTCGTAGCACACGCACACAGCTAGCTCTGCTGTGCCAAAGTGCCCCTTGTGCATATTCTGACTTGCGCTTTTCTCTCGTGTAACTCGGGAGCGGTGAGTGGCAGCACAAATGAGTTTTGTCCCGTGCTTGTCCTTGTGCACGACTCGGTTCTGGCTGCTGATTCTCTTGCAGGTTGCCTTCATGGTGGGGTGCACAGTGTTGGTCAGGGATGTCTCCAGGCTGGGTCTCAGAGCGAGCAGGAAGTTGTTTCCTTTCTTCCTGTTTTTGTCCCCATGGCTGCTAATTTCCTCTGGGAAGAAAGCTGTGCATTCTGCAGTAAAGGAAAAAATAGTCACACGTAACGGGAAGGGACAAGGCAGCAAAGCCAAAGGTGCTTCTGAATGAAGCATGGGACAAGGAAGGAGCACAGGGTGTTGACTGCAGTAACGATGATAGAGCAGCAGACAAGTAGCTGCCTTTGTGCCATGACCACAGGGGTAACAAGGGCCCACGTGGGACAAGCTGGGGAGCAGACCCTTGGAAGGAAGGAGAATTGGATCTCCACTCCGGTGTGTGGATATATGTTGCTCTCCAGCTCTTCTATCTCAGTGGTGCAGAGTTTGCAAGAGGAGGTGATAACTTGTGTTAATTGGTTGTTACAGTTGGAAGAAACAGATGAACTTTCAGATACTTCCTTCAAGTTTTGATTGTTAAAAGGACTTACAAAAGGCCTTGTATGCCTGAAAGCTGCTCTGCTTTTTTTTTTTTTTTTTAACCTCTGTTGCTCTGATAACAGCTATCGTCCTTCTTGTGTCCTTACTGGCTACTGCTGGGCAGCCCAGGTCTCCACTGTCTGTGTGCGGGCTTGGGGGGAGCCCGCACCGTTCCTGAGCTGGGACCCCGCCAGCGTCCCACGAGGTGCCGTGGATTTGGAACAGTTTTGTTATGGTCTCTGTGCTCATCGGTCCTGAGCCCCCTGGAAGGCAGTGGCTCTCATGTGTGGTCGTGTGTCAGCAGTGTGCCTGCTTTGTGCATTCCCACGAAAGGAGGTTAATACTGTACAGCGTAAAAGCAACTCCCACAAAACTAGTTCTGCTCTGGGACTTCCCATGACAGGCCTTTTTTTTTTTTTTAGCAATACACTTGCAAGAGATCTGCCTACAAACTGGCTTTTCAGGTTCTGGGGAAAGCCATGGGTTGGCCCTGGTCTCAGGAATGTCTTGCTCTGCGCTGTGTAGGCTTCAGCCAGGGTGACGAGCTTTGGATGTGGAGGGCGCTGCTCTCCTGCAGAGCAGAGCAGGCACTTCTTCTCCAGTGAACTTCTCATGGCTTGGTTCTGAGACCGCGTGGCCCTGACGTGTCACCTCAGTCAGGAGTTACGTCCCTCAGAGACGGCCAGCGCCTCGTCACTGGACTTGGCAGATGGCTCGTTTCACTTTTGTGGCAGGGACTGCAATGGGCCTGCAGCTGAGCAAGGTCGCGAGGCAGGAATAGGAATTCCTTTTGGGGTCATCAGTCCTGTTCCTCTGGAATCCAGCCCCGGAGAGTAGCCAGCAAGTCTGAGCACGTTCCCCTGAAAGAGGCAGGGTCTGCTGAGTGTGGCATGATAGGACAGTTTATTCTGGGCACAGAGCCCACATGCTCAGCTATAATTAGTAAAGATTTGATTCCATTCAGTGTGTCGGATCTCTCTGCAGTGCAATCACAGCCTGGTTAGTCCTGAAGGCCTGAGATGGGCAACATGACCGGGAGTCCTGCGTTGTTTTCCTCTTCCATTCAGTGCACCCAACAAAAAGGCTGGGAGAGCACCCTCTGTGCTACTGGGGATGCTGCCTGCTGAGTGGGACTGGCTGTGAGCTGAAGATCCTGATGTTTCTCTATCTGTATCTCTAGAGCTTTTATCCAGCAGAACAGTCTTTGATAAGATTCTTCCCTTGTGGTTGCTGCCTTTCTTCCTTAGTTACCTTTGGAGGCTTTGGCATCCCGTGGAGACTATGTGCCCTTCTCGGAGGTTCCAGCATTAATTGTGACCCAACACAACACTTCTATTAATGGCTGTTCCCGCAGCCACCTGCCTGTCACCAGTATATGACCATTTCAGTAGAAATACTTAAAACTTGAGGATGGGTTCCTTCCTTAACATTTTCCCTGAGCTCAGACATAGATTAGTTTCCTTTCTTTTTAGCTGGAGAGGTTCTGGGCTCCAAGTCTAACTTTATCATCATCTAGTTGGAATGAAACAGACATGAAGTGTGCAGATCTCACACTGTTATTGCAAGGTTGCCTCCCTGCTGCTGGGTATATACCTGATGTAGTTTTAAGTAACCCGCAGAATGTATATGTTACCTGCCTGCTCAGAGAGCTGTGTTGCATCTTCTCTGCTGAGAATGTGACAGCGTCTCAACGTGCACTGTGGGTGCTGGAACCTGAATGTAGTGGGACTTGCGTCTGGGTCATGGGTAAAATGTCCCAGTGCTGCTGGAAAGTAGAGTGAAGGTAGTTTCTTTCTTCAGAGGAGGGGAAGCCCTGGTGTCCAGGGTCATGCAGGTAGTTGTCTCCCCAGTGGTGGGGGTTATTTTAGCTTTGTGGTTGTTGTTTTGGCTTTGGGGTATTTTTTTTTTTGGTCTTTTTGTTTGTTTATTTTCTGCCTTTTCAGAACTAGCAGATGAATCATGTGAACTGAATGGACATCAGGACCTGTTGTTTACTCCCCTAGTGTCCAGTGACTCCCCTCTAAGGTCAGCACCCACCAGGCAAGTAACAGAAGAATATTTAGGAGGGTCAATCCTAGCCCTGCAGCTATTAGTCCCAAGAGATTAGGGAGGCAACAGGCAAGATTTAACCTTGGAAGGAAATGGCTCTATTAGACAGCATTTCCCATGGTCATGCTGGCAGCTCTGTTTCTGTGTCCTTGAAGAACCCCAGACTGATTTGGTGTGTGGTGTGTGCTCTTGCCATCCAGGCCTGCTTGCACAGAGTTGTAGAGACCCTCACTCCCACTCAGGGCAGGGCGGGGAAGGCTTGCTTCCAACCTCTCTGTTTTTACAGGCAGGCTTGACTATGCCATTGGGAAGGTCTAGGGGCAGCCCTGGGAGAGTGAGGTTTCCACAGTGAGTGGTGGAAATTGTGTCTGTGTTGAGATTGCCTATTGTCATGTCCTTGTTAGTTGAACTTCAGGGGTTTACGACTGCTTGCTCCTTTTCTTGGTCCTGCTCATCTAGGTGCTGTCCAGCACTGGTTGAAGCCCACTTAAGATCACATCTCTCATACTTGTTTCAGTCCTTGCTGCTGTAGGAATGAGGAAGTGGTTCTTTTTTCAATGTGTGTTGGGATGATGCCACAATGAGCAAATTAGTAGCTGAGTTTTTGAACAAATCATCCAAACTATGGTCAAATCCTTTTGAATAACAAACAGTGGCTGTTTGCTACTTGGTGAAGGCGGAGAGCTTATTCTTCATGTTAACTCTAACTGTTAAATCTCCTAAAGCTATAGAGTGCAAGTTTCATTGGTTGTGTGCTCTGTTTGCTGCAGAGACAGCAAATGTCAGATTGACATAAGGCTTGCTCTTGCTGAAATTTCCTTTGGGTGCACTCTTCAACTATGTAGATAAACCTTTTGTTTCAAATATAATTAAAGCTACTTTTTACACGCCATAGAAATGTTAGAACTATTGCAATATAGACCTGAGCAGTGGATACGTTCTCAAATTCTGGGGCCTTTAGCAACAAACAGACCTTGCTTTAGTAATCAGAGCATCTCTAAAACACAGTGATTATTAAAGGAAATGTAATTTCTTCTCAGTGAACTAAGAAGTATCATTTCAAAATACTTCCCTGGCACAGTACAGCCTTCCCAGGGGCAGAAGAGATATCAAGACATGCCTGATCTTGCCTTTTCTGGAAAGCCTACCTTTGCCGCCTCCTCCCCTTCCTGTTTCCACTTCGCTGAGAGACAGCCCCTTGCTCTGCTAGTCAGCAGCTATCCCTGCTTTGAAGTTTTTTTTTCTTTAAAAAGGAACAATCCGTATGAGGTCGTCCTGAAGCTGTGCAGGACACTGCTTTTACTGTTCTACAGGTCCGGCACTTGGCTTTGACTGAGTGAAAGTTATAACAGCTTGAATTTTAAAATCTTGAGGGCTCAGATGGCTGGGTTGACGAATACAGCTTCTGTATTTCAGGAGTTACTGCCCTGTAGCAATCAGCACACGGGAGGTGTGTTTCTCTGTCGCTTGAATTCAAAGCCCAGTGCTTTAAAGTGAACTGCAGAAGATAGCAGGCTGTGAGTTGTTTTGCCAAAAAGTGTGAGCATATCTTCCTTTTCTGTGACTGCTCTGGGACTGTAATTTCAGGGAGAACAGTGAGAGAGAATGGCATGTTCACTCAGATTGAAGTATGGTTCACTTAGATTTTAAATTTTTTTTGCTAAAACAAAGTTAGAATTATGATTATTTCTATTTGTGTTATAAATGATTTGGTGCATTGGGCACACATGAACGTGCACATGTGTACACAAACCTGCAGAGCAAGACAAGCTCTTCCTGCAGCTGCTTTCCAATTAGACAAAGTAGGAGATGGTGTGCGGCCAGCTGTCGAGCACTAGCAAGAGTAGAAACTAGAGCATCAGAGTGGCAGGCTAGCTCTACTATGTCCCTGGCTAAATCAGCTAATGGTTAGGAAGAGCAGTTCCAGCCGAACCAGCTCTGCTCTGAGTCCTTGGCTATTTAGTTATTCCTTTGAAGGGTCTCCATTGAGCCTCATTGCTGTGGGCATTGCTGGTGGATGCAGGCTTGTTCTCTCACTTGTATCCAGGTGAACAGAACTGTGGTCGTGTTGGAGAAAGCAGGTGTGTGATGGTGAGTGAGGATGCTCTGAATTTTAAAGGAACACGCAAAGAAAGCTGGCCTGAATGGCTCAGATGCTGTGGCTTCCATCCTTCCTGAATATAAAGTCTGTCTTCTGGTGGCTCCAATGTTTGTTTTTGTTATTTCCTCTAAGATTTTTTTAGATAGCTATTCAGTGTGGTTTTATATAACTTTCCATAGGAAATGTTGTCATTTGCGGCAGTTTTGATCTCATTTGCCAGTGAGGCATTTTTATTTAGCACAACAAACAGTGATTCTTAGCTGCTTTTAGTACTGAGAGTCTTTGCCATAGAGGTTGGGTGGCTTTTGGTCTAATGTAATTTTTGGTTTGGGGTATTGTGTTCCTTTTAGGGGAGGTTGCTAGTTTTGGCAGTTCCTTTTCCATCAATTGTTTATTGATGTCATATTTTCTAAATGAACAATGTTGTAATCGCTAAGAGGCATTAATTTACCAAGAAAATTGCTCTTGAGGTGGGTGCATAGGCAGCAGCTATTCCAAAAGCAACCAGAGCCAGTGTTTACTGCTGTCTTGAGAGTCATACCACAGCTGTGTTCTTAGCTTTCCTTGTGTCCCGAACCCTTACGGTACTTGTGATGAATATGAGAGCTGATAGAAAAAAAAGTTACAAATGCAGAATTTCAGTGAAAAATGATATCTTTGTTAAAATACAGTGTTAGGATTTTGTTGGTTTTGTCTTCTGTTTTCTAATGTGGGGTCATGGCTGCACCGACAAAAGCATTTTTGTGAATCTTACCTTGCTGTAAAATTGAGGCAATGTCTGTGTCCATGGTACTCGTGGATCAGCCAGTAATTTACAGTGCATCTATTTTACTAGTAATGAAAATAAATCTGGAACAGGGTCTTCTGGAGCCCCATTGAATTGTTGCTATGAGTTAAACTCGTACTAAAATAGTTTCTGTGATCACTCTTTCCTGCTTCTTTGTTAAAGAGGAGCTGAAGAACGTGTAGACCCAGGCAGAGTACTGAGCCAACTGTGCTTTGAGGCTGCTGGGGACCCTAGGGCGAAGGGCTCTGCCGGCTCTGCACAGGTACTGCTAACCCAACAGGCAGCTGTGGTTACCTTTGAATAGGGTGCAAGAACAAGGCTTGTGTAGAGGATCCTTCCTCTGGATACACTTCCAGTGCTGGCAGTCAGTTGTTTATAATTGGAATTGTTAATATTTGAGTTGTTAATGTGATTATACTTGATATCCATTCTGGCTATGTTCACTGTGGCACTGGACCAGCAGTAGTATCCTTGCTTTCTGCATAGGCATGCCGACATGCATCAGCCATCTGGTAGCTGGTAATGGATCTCTAGGTAGAAGCCAGCTCCTTTTGAGGACCAGGCAGTGCTGACTCTACAGGCTTCCCTAGGGAATGGGAGTGCTGGTCAGTGCTGGCTTCTCATGCCCTGTGCTTGACATACCTGCTAATAGCTCCAGTGACAGTATCGTCATCAGTCCATGCCCAGATGTGGCCTTTAAGTGGTGTGCTGTGACCAGACTATTAGGATGTGGGTGCTGGAAATACGGCTATTGCATGGGGTGGCAGGCCGGTGTTCTCTGTGCAAAGCTGCAGGGTGTGTTCATGGAGAAACACAGAGAGGATGAAGACGCCAAGGTACTCCAGAAGGTTTTCCACTGCTGCCCCCTCTTTTCTGGTTATGTTTTATGCTCAGACTGTTGCCCTTGCTGGTATCTAGGTAGGTTGTAGATGGCTCTGTATTGGCTTTACTCTAGAAGGTGGAGTTGGTTGCTGATTGCTCATCGCCTGGGCCCTGCACAGGCACGCTGGCTAGTGCTATGAACCTGCTTCTGTCATCTGGGTTACACGTGCTTAGGAGATGGAAAAGGCAGCCCCTCTGCCCAGTCTGCTCTACTTGACTCCCTTCCACCTAGTTGCTTTGTGGGTGCCACAGGCCATAGGTGAGCAGGGGAAACTCATCCCTTGGGAACTCTTCTATGGAAGCTGCCCATGCATGAGGCTTGGCTGTCAGCTCTAGAGAAATCTGTGGATGGTTTGGATGTTTTTGCATCTAATGACCCCACCAAAATCTCACTCTGCATCTGGTGATATAGTAGTATTTTATTCCTGCTGCACTCAACACCTGCACTGAGGGTGCTTCTCAGAAGATTATTTAAGCCTCAAGAGGTATAGAACCCACCACCTCCCTTGTGATAATTGCTAGCTTCCCACAGTGCTACAAGTGTGAGTTTTTGGCTGTGTTTTCACGATTGCTTTAAACTCTGTTGCCTTGAGAACCAGTCCAGTCGTCTGGCTCCAGCTGCTCTTTTTGTTCCTGCTTCTTCCCCTTTCCTTCTGCTGGCACAAGTGTTTGTGGAGCCATGTGGTGACTTGGATCAGGGAAGGAGCTTGGGCTGAAACAAACCATTTTCTTTGCTGAGCTAATGTGGGTTGGTTCCCAGTGTGGATCACCCAACAGCTGCGGGGATGCTCGTGCCAGCACGAGGTGGGGGGCAATGCAGAGGGCTGGGGGCACTGCTTTTTCTGTTGGCTTGCATCTCTTTCAAGTGGCCATGACTTCTTTATAGCTTGAATTTTGAGCGTTGGCTTCTGTGTCCTTGTAACTGTTCTGCCTTTTGTGTGCTCCAACAAAAGGACCTTGAAGGTCAGAGTCTGTTGCCTGTGTGAGTGTTCACAGGTTGCAGTTGGGGGGCATCTTTTAACCTGTATTTGGAGAAGTTCAACTACAGATCTGGGGACTAACAGGAATCGGAAGAGTTTTTTGAGCTCCCTGTTTTTCCTCTCTCTTCTATATGAGGGCACCAGACCTGGACACCCTTCAGGTCCTGTGTGAAGCTGCTTTGAAAGCTTTTAATGCTGGTGTTCCAGTAGGCTCTCATTTATGGTTGATTTCCATCATGACCCACATCTTTTTCTGAAAATCAGGAAAAACAGTTGCTCAAAGGGACACCAGATCTGCTTTCCTGATCATGGGATATGTTCAGACTTCACTGGCAGATGTTTTTATTACCTCTATTTAAAACCCTGTGCCTTTGTATATAGCTGAACCTTCTCCAGGTTCAGTGGGTCCCAGCTGAAGCTTTGCACTCTTGGTGTGCCTCTTGCATACTAGTATCGTTCTGCAAGTCTTTGCATGAAATCCAAACCCTTGGGTTTTTTCTAATGTAGCTTCCTGTTTCCTGTCTAGGGGTCTGCCTGGCCTCTTTTAAGCTGGGAAGTTTCCACTGGTATTTCTCAGCTAATTAAATTAAGTGGTTCATGGTGAGATTCCTCAGCGCGCTGCCTTGGTTGCTTGGGTAGCCGCAGAAGTTAAAGACCTTCTCCATAGCATTCACCCCACCTTGGTGGGTTCCTGCTGGCACAGCTCTGTGGTGGTGCTTGCGTGCTGCTTTGCCACAATCTACTTGCATGCTGCTTTTATGGCTACCTGCTCAGGTGTGTAACTCCTGTTCTAGCTCTTTCTAGAGCACTAGTTGAAAAGAAAACTCCCAGGAGGAAGATTGTGTGCCTTTTAATTCACTCTCTACAAGGCGAAGGCCTTTGTTCCATTGGAGCCAGGACGAAGGCTTTTGCTACTCCAGATCCATTTCTTCTATGTTGTACTTCGACATAAAGTTTCAAAGACAGTTTGGGCAGGGACAGGCCTTTCCAGTGTGCCACAGTGGCCTGCAGGAAAGCTATGTCTTTTAATAAGAGGTTAGCTGTTCCCCAGCCCTCCTGTCTGGTCCTTCTTCAGAGGAGAGTGCAGGGGCTCAGCGTGCTGCATGCGTGGTGGTGGGGGCAAATGCAGTTCCCTGAGCACTGGTCTGCTAGGCTGGGGATGGAGGAGCACTGTTTCACATAAGCAAGGGATAAAGGCTAGGGCTGTAGTTTGATGTTGCAGCTAAGCTGCTATCGTGCTGAGCTATCACTGAATAGGCTGGTCCTACCCTTCCTCTCTCAGGTAGCACAGAGCTTATCTGAAATCGTCTGAGCCTCTTCAGGATGCCAGATCAACAGGAAATAATTTACTAGGGTTAGTTTTGTGCTGATAAAACACCTTGAAGTGGCTCACTGGAGTAAGGCAAGACTGCTTTTTGGGCAGCAGCTAGCTGTCAGATTGGCTTGCTTGCAAGTGGAAGGCAGGGCCTTGGGGAGCTGTTGCCTGTGTGATTTGGTGCAGGCTGTTGTAGGCAGCATCAGTCTCTACCAGCACCCAAGCAGAGCTTGTGCGTGGCAGAGGGCGGCGAGAGGGGCAGTGCATAGTGTGTGGGAATGGTAGTCCTGCCAGATCCCTGCTGTGCAGGGCTAAAAGGGCAGTGTGTCTGCCTAGCTTACTGCCAGGCTTGTGCGCAGACGTGCCTGGATTACTCAGACCCCAGCTTCTGCTTGGCAGCCTGTGGGTCTGCAAAGCCTAACGGCATCTCCTCTGAGCTTGGCAGTGAGGGTCAGGAAAGCAGGAGAGAGCCCTCCACAGGGCCGCTGCCAGGGCAGTGCCGATGGCCTTGTTTCATTTCCAAGGTAGTTTCTTGGGGTGGGACATGGTGGTGGTCTCAACCGAAGCCTGGGTGTTGCTGTGCCCTTGGCAGGTTTCCCCAAGAGTGCAGGGTCACAGGCCTATTCCACCTTCCCTGTCCCTGCCTGCCCTCAGTTCCTCCATCTGGCTTGTTTTAAAGGTCTGGCTCACGCCTGGTATTTGAGATATTATTCGTAACTTGTTGGGTCTGATCCATGCTAGATGGTTTTATTGGCAGCCACGAGACTGAAACCCCACT
The DNA here is from genome assembly GCF_964188355.1 of Buteo buteo. NCBI lineage: Eukaryota > Metazoa > Chordata > Aves > Accipitriformes > Accipitridae > Buteo > Buteo buteo. Next base: position 4,040,190 of record NC_134199.1, read on the forward strand.
GCTCCTCTTCTCCTTGGACTTCCTGCCTTTTCCCTGCTGTGCCAGCAGAAATCCTCCTGGAGACAGAGGCAAAGCCAGCAGCCCGCTGTCTCCCCTGGCTTGCTCTGTCTGGAGAACACGTTTAGGATCCTGGTTGCTTTGGTGTCTCTCCACCTGGATGCCTTCTGGTGTGCCTCAACCAGAATAGCTGCATGGGTAGACCCCTTCAGGTACGCGGGACTTGCCTGGGACTCTGCATAGCAGGCACTGCAAATACAACCTTTGCAGTGATGGGGGTTTGAAAAATGGAGGAAAACAGCTGGAGGCTGACCATGGGACGTGGTGATTGGATTGCAGTGGAATAGCCCCCGTGTCTGTTACCTCCTGGGGGTGTCTGTAAGAACATGCAGACGCTGTGCTAGAGAGGAGCAGTGTTGTTGGAAAAAGCAGATGATGTGTATTTGTGTGGTAGAGTTGAATGAAGTTTTTTTGTTTTGTTTTTTTCATTTGGAATTTTTTTGGGGAAAAAAAAGTGCTTTATTTTAAATGAGAATACTGGTAAAATGGAAATTTTGGAAGAAAAAAATCAACATGGGCATAGCTTCAGTTGTCTTTTTAAATGGAAGGATGGTCTGTCTTTGAAATGACTATGCAAATCCCTGAATGTATTTGAGATGCCTGTCAGTTTTAGGAGCATGCTGAGGCTTCTGTACAAGGCTTTTCCTTCTCTCTTTGGGTCAGTGGATTTCACTAAGCAGCTTTTCTTGATCATGTGCCAACTTCGGAATTCAATGCGCTCTCCCTCTTTCTTAGCCTGACCCACAGCACAGTGGATTTGGCTTTTGTTCTGGTACTGTGACCTTGCTTTGGCATGGAGCTTTTGAAGATGACTTTCCCAGGGTATCTGCAACGTATAAGTTTTTTGTTTTGTTTGTTTATTTTAATTGAAATGGACTTTATTAATAATGTTTGTGCTGCTACCACAGTTCTACACGCAGCTGATCAGTTAGAAGAAGCTAGATTTACAAATGCTGTGCGTTCAGCCTGTGTGCTGGAGAAGAGTTTGTATTTCCAGATTCCTCAGTTTTGTGATGCTGAGGGAACAGCTTCTGAGCTGACTGAGCAGTGCAGGTGGTGGCACCAGGACTGGGACTGTGCCAGCACTGGGAATAGAAGTCCAGGCAGGTATTGGGCCATTCCACCTTTTTCCAGTCTCTTCAGACAGTCTCCTTACCCACGTCTCCAATGGCTCTTACGTGGGTTTGGTAATAATGGAGACCTCTCCTGATGCCACCTGTTGGAATTGCTATCCTGACAGTTTACAAAAGTTGAGTGTCCAGCCCCAGTGACAGTTCACAAAAGCTTGAAAGCATGAACATTTCCACTTACCCAGGATGAAGATATTTGGCTGTTGTCTAGGTTGGTGGAGCATTTTCTGGACTTTGGGAGACACTGCAAACCACAAGCACAGGTGAGAAGTCTGGAACAGCTCCTGTCCAAGGACTGAGCCGCTGGATGTGGATCCCGCTGTGTTTGTGGGAAGAGAAGATAGTAGGAAGGACATGGAAGAGATCTGTAGAGTCAGGATTGGCATGGAGAAAGAGGATAGGGAAAAGCTGTTCACTCTTCTAGCCCAAGAACTACAGGGCATCAAGTAAACCCAGGAAGTGGCAGGTTCAGAGACAAAGTGAAGAACATGGCTTGTCACACAGCATGTGTTTCAGCTGTGGAGCTCTTTGTCACATGCAGTTACAAATACGAAAAGTTTGCTTGGATTAAAAAATGAGTTGGATAAATTCTGGAAGAAAAATCATTAAATGGATATGGAGATGGATACAGACCCATTACATGCAAAGACATCTCTGGCACAAGAAGCCTCTGAGTTATTCATAGCACATGCCATGGCTCTGTCCAGGGAGATATGACTGTTGAGTGATACTGTACTCTGTACATCCTCTGTTGGAAATGAGATACTGGCTTTAGATGGACATTTGGCCTGACCTTGCATGGCTCTGCTGTGTATGTTCCTATCCTGCTGCTGTCAGTGACCTCTTGAAAACCCTTGTTAGGACAGTACTGAGAAACTGGGATTGAGAATATGGGACTGCTCAAATGAAATATGGTCAATGCAATCGACTTTGAAACAAAGCCCATTGGCCGGATCAAATATGTGGACACTGTATCCAGAGTCGCTAACCCCTAAGGGGTTAGTGTGAAACATAGCATGTGCTTTTAGTGCAGTGCTGAGACAGAAATCGGTGACTGCAGCACTTTGAGTGAGGACCAGGTGTAATAAGGGGTGTCACCTACCTTGCAAAGACTGTGTTCAACCATCCAGCTGTACATCTATGTACACTAGTCTATACATCTATGTATACAGCTGGATCCACGTTCAGTCTCACTGTTAACTTCCTGGAGACCTGCCTCTTGTGTCCATACCCCAGTCTCTTCTGTGCCCTGGGTCAGAGGCAGTTGGCTGACTTGTGCTGTGGCCGTGTATTCACAGCGTGCAGGGAGAGAATCAGGCCCTGCTAGGGCAAGTGCTGCAAGTTTCATATTCTGTCTTTGTAAGGTTTGTTCTTGACCACTCCAAATGCACACATGTAGTGGGGAATGCTGAACAGCTCTGCCTTCACTGCACTCTTTTATTGGGAAATGAACATTTTTGTAAGTAAAAAAGGTCAAACTGATAGAAGAAATTGCAGACGGTTTGCAGTCACCCTTGAAACTCACCTGGTTTTTAAATACTGAGTGCACTTACACAATTATATATGCATTTTGGTGCTTTGCTATTTAAAGAACTCTTTAACTGCTGAAGTTGGGAGAAAGCAGTCCATTGCTCTGTCAGCAATGTGAATTTCATCTTGAGATCTTCTTGCCTAAAGTACAAAGTTGAGTCAACTTTGGGGATACTCACAAGGCCACGGGCTTGACCCCATGATTGTGCATGCTCTGTTCTCTTCTTCTTGTGTGGCATGTGTGCATGTTGCTGGAAATCCCCATGCACTAGCCTGCAAGGGTCGCAATGAAGCCAGTGTGATGGATACATGGACATCCCTGCCTGTGGCAATTTAGGAAGGGGGACTGAAAACAGATTTCATTGGAAAATCTTTCGCAGAGTGCAGCATTGTTGCAGCAGCTTTTGGGCAATACAGGAGTGATTCATGCACTGCTTTCCTGGCTTGGCCTCACTGTTTGATAAAGCTGCAAATCTTACACGTTTGTATGCTTCACATCCAAAGCACCTGCTCACAAAGGCAGCTCTGTAGGTGGACAGGAAGGAAACTGAGTGATGTTTGCTCATTGAAGAGATGCTGGAAAAAGAAACGTTGCTAGTTCAGAGGCTCTGAATTTGCCCTTGAAGGCACAGAGAGGAGGCTCTTGATTTGTGCCATGAGGGGCATGTGTGAAATAGGTTGTGTTTGGTCATGCCAGAGTGGTGGCAAGTACCTCTTGGCTGGTCTCTGATTAGAGCATCTCACGAAGGTATGTGTTCATGATCCTCATGGGTAAATGCTGGAGCTCTTTGCATTGCACCAAGGGAGTTTTTCAGATATGAGAAATCTGCTTTGTTTTCTGACCTCACAATGAAGACAAATTTGCCCATTCTGTATGTAAGACTGAAAGCTGTCTTGTAGTGATTTACCCTTACCAAGAGCAGGCGGGAGTTCCCCTAATACTCTCACTATTCTCATCTTATAGGAAGTTAGAACAGATGCATTTAGTCATCCCTGTGGCTAGGGGTGGAGGGAAGGAAGGAATTGTGCCCCTGTAACGTACAGCACTGCGTCTGTGCACGCAGGACTGTGGTGCATGTAGAAAGGGCATGTCTGTACAGGCTAGCTCATGAATTCCCAGACTTTTGGGGGCCTGTGGTATTTGCTGAAACCCAACCTTCATCCACCTACAGCTGAGTCCTCCCTTTCTGTCATTCCGGCTCAGCTGAGCGTGGCGCTCCTGGCAGCAAGCCCAGCTTGAGGGACTGAGCTAGCAGCTGGTCTTCAGCTCATTTTAGATGAGATTCTCTTCTAACCCAATCCAGATCATCCCCCACTCCCTTTTGCTGACCTATTTCCCCCCCCCCCCCACGCCATGTATCTTTTGCAATGGTAAGCTTCACTGTTTGGGTAGCTTCCTTTCCAGAGCAGCTGCAGCGAGCTGTGGGAATATGGTGGAAATGTCGTGAAAAGTAGTGCGTGTTTCAGAGAACCAGTCCCTGATTTAGGTTGGGAGGGACCTTTGCAGGTTGTCTGGGTCAGCTGCTGTGCAAGGCAGAGGTAATTCAGGCTGCTCAGGGTCTCTTTTAGTTGAGTGCCAAATGTCTTGTAGGATGGAGGTCCCTCTGCCTCTGGTCCTGTCCTAGGACTTGGCTAATCTCAAGGAAGAATCCTCGCATAATAAACTCATTGTGCATTTAAAATAAATTGACTGTGTTAACATTGTGAGTGCACTGAGTTTTAATCCAAACGGAGAGCTTTTCTCCTACTCTCTTTCAAATCATGTGTGCCTGCTAAATTAACTGGATGCTTATTTCATCCGTCCACCATGGTGGGGGAAGAGGCTGGGACTCTTGGTTTTTTTTTTGGGGTGGGGGGAGAGGGTTGGTTTGGTTGGTTGGTTGGTTAGGTTTTTTTGTCCCTTATGGGGCCTGTGGCCTAGGACAATGCAAGGAGGGAGCTGAGAGGGAATGGATCAGTTTTCCCATTCAGCACACATACTTACCACTGCTAGCTTGTGGTTGTGTATGTGCTAGGAGAGAAAGAAATATGGGCTTGTAGAATAACTTAGGCTGGAAGGTACTTGTGGAGGTATCTGAGCTGATCTCCCTCCAATGAAATCTATTTTCTTAATTGTTTCTCTGAGCGTGCGCAGTAAAGTTGGTGCTCTGCCAGCCTGAAAGAGTCACAGGGTCCCTGTCCTACTGCATGCAACCTAAACAGGAGGAGAAAGCTGCAGTATAGTAGAGTGGGCAAGGTGACAGTGAGTCACTCTGGTTACTTTAGCATTTTGGTAACACAGCGGTTTTTATTTAAATACCGTATCATTATTATTTATGTATGAAAACCACTCTTAGTTCAGGATTAGTGCCAGTTCTCTAATGTTCATACTATACTTGTATTACTCTGTGCACTATGTTGTGTTTCTAGACAATTACTACATCTAAAAGAGATTAGAACCAGCAATGAGAAATGGCCACTTGCTAATTGCTAAGCAGTAAAGTAGGAAAGTGTGGCGCTTGGCTTTGGGTGGGCAAGGGTGCCTGTGTGAGTCACAAGCTGTTTTTAGAGGGAGGTCAGTGGCTTTTGGTACTGCAGTTAGCTGGTTGGACGGGATCCAGATCTCATTAAGATTTAATTCATGACTGGTTCCTGAGGAATCTGGATCTCACAGTAGTCTCAGCAAAAATCTTAATGGGAGGTGACTCTCCAACTTGTGACTGTGGTCTCTGGCACCTGGCTTGAGGTCCTGTGGGCCTTAGAAATGCCCCATGTCCTCCGAGTGCCTGGTCCTGGCTGACCAGCACGGACACAAGCTGTGACACCGGAACCCTCACGAGGCACTTTGGGAAGTCGTCCAACGTGGGGCTTGGGTCCCATCAGTCACAGCCTGGAGGAGGGTGCTCTGCTCGGCCCTGCCGACACGTACCGTGTCAGGGATGAGACTGGCCCCCTCCTGACTGTGATTTCTTCCCTCTCCTAGGCCTGAGGACAAACGTGGGACAATGTCGGAGGCACGACACGACAGCACGAGCAGTTTACAGCGGAAGAAGCCACCATGGTTAAAACTGGACATCCCGGTGCCGGTGCCTGTGTCGGTGCCAGAAGAGCCCCAGCCTGTGCAGGTACAGAGGCTGGGGGCAGGAGGGAGGGTCTGCGGAGCCATGGAGGGGGTGTGCAGAGCCCCACTGCGCTGAGAGCCTGCCTGTGCCTGTGGTCTCCGGCAGTCCTGGCTGAGAGAAAGGCAGCTTGTGATGGCAGGTCATGAGGCCATGTGAGAAAGGGCAGAGCCATTGGGTAAATTTATGATCAGTAATTAACTCCCCCTTGAAGGGGATGTGGGAGGGGAGAGGGTGGGTTGCTGATGTGCTCAGATTAGTGGACGTGACTGTTTGGATGTGGGGATTGTGAAAAGTGTCCTGGCTGGGGGATGTGGGAGTGAGGTATTCAAACAAGCATTTCTTAAGGGGACTGGAGGAGTGAAGGGCTCCTAGACAAACACGAGGGTCTGGAAGTGCTGGAGCTTATGCTGAAATGAGCAAGGAATGAGTCTTGACTTATGAATAGCCAAGATAATGACAGGCTCTCATCAGTAACAGCAGAGAAAGAACAGTTACTGGCAACACAAAGCTGTTACCGGCATGGGGAACATAAGAAAATCATGTGGGATGAGAAATAAGTAATATTGAAGAGTGGTGCAGTGGAGATGGGGTGATAGGTTAATAAGAACCGTGCAAAGTATGAGAGTAAACCATCTGTATTTGTGCTGGGAATAGGAAGAACAACAGGAATTTCTGCTGCGAGGTGGCGAAAACTCTCATGTAGGGGTGAGACCTGGGTAGGATGATTGCTGGCTGCTCATGTGACCTTACTGCAGGAACAGAGACTACCTGCGCCAAAGGCAGAGCTGGAGGGTTCTTACTACCCAGCTCCATGGGTGGGATGCAGTGCCTGGGTTCAGTTGATTATGTGAAAGAACAGTTTAGCCATCAGAGAAACTGAGGGTTATACAGCTCCGCTGGAGGGGAGTTGAGGACAAGCTTGTCTTAAGAGGGAACTAATGTTGTGCTCGGAATAGCAAGGACTGGTCTCTTCGCCATTCCTTGATCCAGGGACTAAAATGCACTTCAGTTATGTGACAGCTTCTGGCAGATAAATCTTGGTCCTGGTCTTCCCGTGGAAGAAAAGGGATCGGGGTTCATTCTGCAGGAATTAGAAGTGGAATGCAGGGTTTTAACAGTGCAGGCTGAAACCTTCCAAATAACTTATTTAAGGCTTTGATGGATGTTCTTTTACCTGAAATCTGTAAATCCAGCTGGGCACCTTCTAGAGAGACACTCTGTACTTATGAAGGAAGCTGGCGAAGGTGATGTTCTCCGGAGATCCGGTGTGCACAGCAGAGGCTGTTGGGATGAGTGCATAATGGGGTCCTTTGCTGTATAACCTGAGTATCTGTGCATTGTTTTTACATAAAACATAACAAAAATGTTAAGATTAGTGGAAATTATTAGCTTTCTGGGCTAGAGGGGCTAGAGCAGCAAGTAGTCTTGAGGCAGAGACTGTGTCTGACCAAAGAAACAGTTGATCAGGCATTTCCTTGCCAGAGGAACAGTCTGCTTAGCCTGCATTTTACAAATGGGAGATGGTGTCTCTGCCAAGCTGATGAGAAGTTAATCTGGGGAGGCAGTTGTGTGAGCTGAGAACAGTCTTGTGAGTTGTGTCATATTTGGTAGGTGACATTCAGCCAAGACATGCCAGGAGCTTTCAGATCTGAGTGTGTCCAGACAGTTAGGTTATGAACAAAGCTGATGTGGCTTTCCCAGCTTGCTTAGCCTGCACCAGGCAGCAGCTACAGCACAGACCCACCCACAGCTCTCGCAGGCTTTAAATGCAGATTCAGAGTCACTTATGAAGCCAATCTCACTCACTGTGCTTCTCTTTACCTTGTGGAGTGGTCTAGCATTGTGTGATCTGGGTTCCTTCTGGCTAGAAAATAGCTAGAAGGATATGTTGCAGGAACTCATGTAATACACCCCATCTACAAATGGACTTCAGTCCATGGGCCAGGCTAGAGCTAGTCTGAACTGAAACTCACTGCAACATGCAGATGCTGTGTCCTTGATACTAACTATGCTGTTCAGCAGAGCCATTCCTCGCTAACATGAACACAGTCCTTGTTAGCCTGATTTTGCTGCCCAATTGCATGTACCCAGCTTGTGGTTGGGGTGTTGGGTGGCTGTTGAATTGGTAACTAAATGTTTTGCAACCTGACTGGCCTTGTAGAGCATCACTCTGAGAACACTTACTCCCACTCTGAGAACACTGACTGCCTTTTCTTCACAGCCAACGAGACGTCAGGCCTTTCTGCGAAGTGTGAGCATGCCCGCCGACAACACCCGTGTGCCCTCCCTGCCTAACGAAGTGAGGAGACCGGTGCTACAACGACAGACCTCAATCACCCAGACCATCAAGAGGTGAGACACTGAGTTCATGGAGCCTGCTTTGGTGGATTCTGCCATCCATTGCCATCCTTTATTAGTGGATTTATGGTCCTCTGCTTGTTCCATTGCCTGGCACTTAAGTGGCATGCTATCACAGCAGGATTAGGTTGTCTCCTTTGTTATTTATGATGAGGTTGTGGAAAAGGGTGGGTGCAGATAGGTCCCCAATATATAAGCCCAGTGGTGCTATGTAGCCTGTCTTTAGTAAGTGAGGAGACAAGTCCTTGGAGGAATGTTGTGATCAGGACAATGAATGATTCTTGCCACTTAGAGATTAATTTTGACTGCCCCCTTGCCTCAGGGTGCTGGCTGTTTCTGAGTAACAGGATGCCTCAAGCCCTGATGTTTAGCTGAGACTGTATGATGTGGTGTGCTGGGCTTGCTTTGATGCGGTATCTGAGAGCATATGATTGCTGTGGGAGGCAGAAGCCTATCCTGAGCAGTCTAGGGCTCTCAGCAGCTTGGCTCCTAGCACTAGCTCATTGGCAGGTCCTTGAGATGGCTATGGGGGGGTGATGGAGAGTAGGGAGAGGCTGCTCTGGTCCTGTCCCCCACACCTGCACAGAGGGTTATCATTTGTCCCCACAAACCAGGGGTCTCTAAGACCCAGCCTCATAGCTGGATGCTCTTTCTCTCCCTGTGGCAAAGGCTTATCCCCGTTTGTCCAAAGGGAGTGGCTCTTCCAGCTGCTCTCCTGAGATGCCTGGCTTGTATCCCTGGCAGTGTGTCAGGCCTGCCTGGATCCCAGGAGCATCCCTGGAGCTCCACAGGTCAGAGGCACTTTCAGCCAGCCAAGCTTCGCCCACTCACAAAGGAGCAACTTTCCAGCTATGGGAGAGACTGACCTCCCATGCACTATCTTCCTTTGCCTCAGACATTCCCCAGCTGCCCTTGGCGGTGAAGCTCTCCTGCAGCAGCTCTCTGTGATCCTGCTTCTTGTGAGGCTGGGAGGGCTAAGCCATGAAGCAGTGTCTGCTCTTTTCAGGGCTATGGGCAGCTTCTGGGCCTCTTCCCTCATGTCCCTGCCCTTGTCCCACTCCTTGCCAGGACAATTAGGCAAGAGCATGTCAAGGATGAGGGAATATCCTGGGAGGGTGCTGCCGAGGCCCTGACAAGAAGCATTGTGCAGGAGGACCAGGGTAACCTTCTCCCCGAGAGGTCCTCACAACATGGAGTGTGTGTGTAGGGTGGAGAGTTTGGGGAACTGTGAACAACTTTGGTGCTGGGGGAACAAATTTGCCCCTAGTGCTACTACACTATAAGACAGACAAGGCATATGTACCTACAGTGAGCAAGGTAGGAGTGCTGGACAGTGGTTGTGAAGCTCCCACACACTGAGGGAGATGCTAATGTCCTGCCTAGCCTTGAGGCAGTGGGCAGATAAATGTGACTGTTGCACCAACAGACACTGTGACATGTCTTCCTCTTGCCTGCCCCCGCTGTAATGGAAGTGCTGGGGCTCAGGTTGGTGGCTGTCTCCCTGCCTGTGCTTGATGGTCTGTGTAGGCATTTTGTACCCTGGGAGTACATGTGGTCCCACAGGGAGTGGCCCAGAGGTGCACAAATGGTTTTGGAATTCCTGGGAGTCTCCTGCTCAGAGTATGTCTGTGGGGGGTTCAATGCTATTGCAGTGCTGAGTTGTCTCACGCAGGTTATTGTGTAGCACAGGGGGTGGCCAAGTATCTTCCTCCTGGAGGACTTGCAGCTTGTGGGCAACTTCTACAGAGTGTTGTGGGATGTGGGTAGGAGAGCAGGTGCAGCAATGGGAAGGACTTTCCAACGGGCAGAACTGCAGGAAATGCACATGTGACATGACACTAGCAATGAAAGCATGAAATAAGTGGATCAGAAACAAGGACAGGGAACTGGAAAGTACCAAGGAAAGGCCTAAAAACTGCTCTGTTTAGCAGAGCTAGGTATGCAGTGGTGAATTGCAGACCATGCATCCATAAAGGTGCCTTGGGGATTTGTTTTGTGAGTCCAGGGAGACTGACTGCCAGGTTTTCTGCTTAACACAGCCTCCAGGATGCACAGAATGTGAAACTGTTCTGGCAGCAGGACTCCACACCATCCTGTTCCCTGGGGCTTGGAGGATGCAGATCAAATGGGAGCCTAAGGTCAAGCTTGTGTGGTCCAGAACATGGCATGAGAGTGGTTCATGTGCCTTAGTATAGGCATCTAACACCACTCGCAGTCTCCCAGGGTGTCCAAGATGTCCATGCAAGGCAGCAGATGTGACACAGATAGACTGGTGGACCAGGCAAGATCCTGCCAGGGTCCACCAGAATGGGCCCAGGGCACTTCCAGTGGCATCAGACACCTGTATCTAAGCAGGTCATATCTTGGCCTGCTGACACCTCCATGGTTTCACACTCTGGTGTCCAAAGCCAGCCAGTGGGATCTGTAGCTGGGCATCTGGGCAGAAGGCAGCAGATCACAGAGGTCTGGGGTTGAGGTGGATTGCAGTATCTCTGGTGTCTTCAAGAGCAATGGGAGACGTACGTCAGAGGCGCACCAAAAGGGTTCAGCAGCCTCCTGGGTTCAAAGATGGTGTTGTGTGGCTTGAGTTTGGTTGGTTGTCTTAGGTCATGCTCTCAACTGGAGGCCACTGTCATGTGCAGTGTGGCACAACTGCTGCTGATGGGGCTATGGAAGGAGATGGGGAGGTGTTGGATGCAGGTCGCTGCTCCCTTCCACAGCCCTGCAGGCTCCTTCCCTTCAGCTCTCTTTTCTTTGCAGCAGACAGGTACGGTTTCAAAGGAGTCAGACCCTGCCTGTTCATGGGCACCGGGTGGGCAGGAGTTCCCTGAGAAAGCGGCAGTCCCTGCCCCGATCGTTTTTCAGGTACTGGTAGCACTGTGTGAAACCCACCCCTGCATGTGTGTGCAAGGGCTGTTGTGAACTGCACAGATTCTGGCTGTTGCTGGGACCACATTGCCTTCCCAGGGCTGGCCAGGAGGCCTACAAACAGGCAGGAGTGAGAAAGTTCATGTGTGCTTCTAACAAAAACCAATTGTCACTCCTACTAAATGTGTAGGCAGCTGTCAATAAGTAGCATGGACTAACAAGCTGTCCACCCACCAGCCTCACTCCCTCCTGCCTTTCCTAACAAGCTGTCAACCTCCTGGTGTTCACCGTAGCTGGAATATCTCCCCAGGGCAGCCATAGCACAGCCTGCCTTTGCTAGCATCAATGCAACATGTGGCATATGCATATGTTGGCCCCAAAGCCTCCTTGGGGCAGAAGGGGAAGGAGAGGAAGCAGCACTGAACAGATGCTAGTCATGTTGGTCCAGATGCGGCTCAGAAGCTGGTGAATGGAAGCGTCCATTCTTACCCTGTTGACATCATGGCTTTTTCTAATCCAAATGTGACTGTCTTCTTTTTGAGGTGGAGGTCTTCGTTTACTTAGCACCAACAAGATGAGCCACTCCGGGAGTCCAGGGCACAATAGCCCATTGACCACCACCCCAAGACTGGAGCTCAGTAAACTTTTTTAAATCAGGCAGACGATGTGACTTTGTGCGTGGCAGGGACTGGACCTAATACCCAGGAGTCCATTCCTGTCCTACCTTCCTCACTGCTACCCTTGGCCAGATGCCATTCTGGCACTGTGTCCACCTTTGGTGACTGCTTGTGTTTAGTCTTGGGCTTTCAGGGCTGGTTAGCTCAGCACGATAGAAGAGCTAGAGTTGACCTCTGATGTTGGTTTGTTCCTTGTTACAGTGCTCCAGGGAGTCTGTAGGATGTGATGGGGCTCCCCAGCTGGATAGGGGCATTCAGCATCTTCCCAGGGCACTCCCAATACCTTAAACTCTGTAGTCAGCTCTCCTGGACTATCTTGACTGTGATCAGAGAGTAGGACAGCTCTCTACCCTGGCCCTGGACCAGTAGTGGTCTCTGGCAGTTCAGGAGTGGTCCTCAGAGTGCAAAACAGCTGTGGTGGTGCTTGTCCTTCCAGGCTAGCGGGAGCATAGTTTGAGGGCTCTGAGGTGCTGCTGTTGGCGCAATGGACCATTCATCAGCAGGCTTATATGGGCACAAACGACCCTCAGTCCTCTCCCTTTGAGGAGCAGCCCCCTATACGGACTTGTCATCCAAGGTCACCTTGGTGTTGAAATATTGGTTACGGCAGTCTATGAGAAGCCTTCCGAGTTGTAAGACTTTTTTGTGGAGTGTGTTGTGCCTGTGCATCTGCACAGCCAGAGCATTACCTCTGTGCTATAGGCTTGGGTTTGGGTCTGTCAGGCCAGGTGCTGACCCTAGGCCCTTCTGCTCTGAATGGAGACGAAGATTGCTCCGACAAGATGTGGGTCTGTGGGAGCAGAGCGGTGCTTTGAGACATGCACGTAGACCTGTCTCTGAGGTCTGGTTCCTGTTGACTTGCTGGAGGCATTTGGAGACATTTGGGTCAGTGAGGTTAGGTGAGATCTAGCAATGGCCCATGTGACCTCATGCCTACTGAAAGGTCTGTTCTGGATCATTGGGAAACAGGGAAGGCTGAGGGCAATGCATGGTGGTTTGCATCTGGAAGTTTTAGCTGGAAAGGCTGTGGGTTTCAAATTCACATCATTTTACATGGTGGCAGGACACCTTCACCTGTTGGTTGATGTATTTTTGCTCGGTAGGGTGCAAAACACAAGACTAGTTTCCTGTCTCCAATGCACTGACGCAGTTCCTCTGTGTGACCTAATTCTAGATTTAATGCAACCTTTACTTCAGTGTATGTTTTAATGCTCCCTTTGTGATGTGTGAGGTCTTGCTTCTCAGCAGCTGGAAATCCTGCCCCTGAGCAGGGGTCTCAGGCCAGGGTATTGGGTTTAGCTTGGAAGGACTTTCAGGTTTCGACACCTGGCCAGACAACTGTAGGCTGACACAGCTTGTCATCTTCTGAGGAAGGATTAACCAGAGTGGGAAAGGCTTGGCAGGGCTGCAGTGATCTTTGTAGGTTTAGGGTACCAGCTGTCTGTCCTGCAGTATGTGAAGTAGGTTGTTAGTCTGACCTACCCCGATCCCTATCCACCTTCCTTGAGATTTTGCTTCTGATCCACTGCTCTTCTGTGACAGCAGCCACTTGGCAGCAAACCTACCTCATGGCTGCAACGTTGAGCTCCTACTTCTGCAACCAGCAGCTTAGAACTGTGTGTGTCTGCTTTAGCAGAGATGAGGACCACAGCAAACATTTGCCATTAATGTTACCTTTGAGGAGGATAGAAATCCTGCAGCATGAGATGGAGAAGTTAGGGGTATCCTGGGAGTGTGGGGGGAGGCTGGGAGAGAACAGTGAATTCTGGTGGCTCCTGGGAGAAGCTACAGAACCATAAAACAGTACAATCCCACATGGGGACCTAGAGCTGGCCTGAAGATGGTAAGTGTTTTTAATAGATGGTTTTTACAGAAAAATCCAAACCTTTCACCAAGTTCTTTTCTGTATTTCTGTCCCATCTACTTTTCTTTGTTTTTAGAAAAACTCAGAACAAACTGTCCTTTACACACAGTGAAATCTCTGCTGTCATTTTTCTTTTGTCTGAGATAGAATGCTGTTGATGGTTGAACATTTCTGGCCAGCATCTGTCAGGTTGCTAAAACCAGCTGAGGACAGGCTGCAAGATGCTCGTGGGGAAGAGTTCTGCCTGTCTTTGAATTGGGGTGGGCTGGCAGTGACCACCAGGGATTTTGTCTTTTCATGTGTGTAGTCCAAGCAAGCATAATGCTTCTTTGCTCTTGTATGCTGGCATCTTTCAGAGGCACAGCAGATTGGTTTGGAGTGAGCAAAGACAGTGATGCTACTCAGAAATGGCAGAGAAAGAGCCTCCGCCACTGCAGCCTGCGCTATGGGAAGCTGAAACCTCAGGTCATCCGGGAAATGGACTTGCCCAGTCAGGACAATATTTCTCTAACAAGCACAGAGACTCCTCCTCCACTCTATGTTGGACCCTGCCAGCTGGGCATGCAAAAGGTGAGTAACCTGGGACAGAGTCAAGGGCATTGTGAGTTTCCTGCACAGTGTCTTTACCACTTTGGCAGCTGTGACCTATCTGCGAGCTTAGTTCTGCCTGAACATGTCTGGGCTCTCTGCTCAGACACTTCTCAAGTCTCAGATACAGTTTGGCAGCCTCTCTCCTTCAGCAGCCTCTCTCTGGTCTCGTTGGCTGAGATCTCTCAGCTGTTTTGGTGATAGGTTCAGAGCTGTGTTTGTCATGTTGTGACTGTGGTGGTGACTAGATACGTGCAGTGTGTCCAAGAGCTCTCAGCTTGGGCTTTTTGCTGCCATCTTGCAAGGACAGAATTCTGTTTTACACAGAGTGGCCAGTATCCTGGACCCAAATATACAGTAGCAAGCTTGGTATCACTCAGGACGCTTGCCTAGTGTATCCTTGTCCCAAGCAGAATGCAGACAGTAGCACAGCTACTGGTTATGTTTTAGGACTTTGAAAAGTGTTTCTTGCATCAGCGGTACTACAGCTCTGCTCATGGGTCCTCAGAAATGGTTTTGAGTGCCTGCACAGGGCATCTGGTAGCCCCCTACTTGCAACCTTCAAGTGTGATCCCAGGGGACAAGACCCAGTCAAGCACATCCAGTTACTAGCACTTCAGAACTAACCCACAATATCCCAGCTCTTCCCTTTGCTCCATTCAGCTATAGTAATTGATATGGTTGATTACTGTGCATTAGTGAGCACCACTGCAACCTGCGCAAGTGGGGAAACAAATTCCTTCCAAAGTAGGTTAGTCTGTGACCTGAAACCTGGCTGCATCACTGAAGCAGAGGAGAATATTTTGCATCTTTCAGTCAAGTTTCAGCTCTTGCTCTTTCCTGTTTTCTTACTAGCTGAAGTATCTTGCAGTTGATCTTTGGTCACAGGAGACTAAGAAATACTGTTGGGCTCTATGTGGGCTACATGAAATCAGAACATCGTATCAGTAGGTGTAAGCCCATAAAGCTTCCTGTTGAGTGTGCAACTGTGGATTAAAAAAAGCTCGTAAAACATTAGGATAAAGCATAGAAGTCTTATGGAAACCACAGCTGTGATGATGTAAGGACGGAGGCAAGGTTTGTAGCTGAAGGCAATATTTTCATTAGGTTGATTCGTATGTTTGAAAGAAGTGAGAGCTTTGGCCTGAAGAGTCCCAAAGAAGGGCTTGCAGCTCTCGGAAGCTTGTTTGCTTTTTCCAGCTGTTATAACTTAATTAATGGAAGTGGATGTAAATACACAGTTAAGCTTCAACAGGATACTGTTAAGTCCTGGGCTGTCCAGTATCAGAGAGGAAACTAGCTGGAGAAAGAGAATGGCTGTTTTCAGGGATTTCTCAAACTCCTGTTCAGACAGCACATTCTCTGACTGTAGAGCTCACTGGCACAGGAAATGAATGAAACCAAGAGTTTAGGAAGGGCTGAAGGAGTTTTGGAGTCTGCTGTGAACATCAGGAACATTCTGGGTGAAAATAGTCAATACCAACAAAACAAGAAGAAGAAAAAAAAGAAAAGGGGGGGGAGGGGGAGAGAGAGGTTTGAGGCCTTAGGTTTGAGGCTTACAACTAGGGCTTAGCTTGCAACAGGTTATTCCTTATCTCCCTATTGTAGAATTGCTTGTTGGTCTGTCCTGCCTGGTTCTTGGTCAATCCCAGGACCCAGACCACTGTCATGGTCTCAAGATGTTTGCCTAGAGGGAGGAGGGCTTGGTACAGAAGGGTTTGGGGGTGAATGGACTGATGGGCTTCTTCTTTTGGCAGATCATAGACCCCTTGGCTCGTGGCCGAGCTTTCCGTATGGCTGATGACAATGATGGCTGCAGCATCCCACACACACCTATCACACCAGGCGCCACATCACTCTGCTCCTTCACCAGCTCACGCTCAGGGTTCAATCGCCTCCCACGACGGCGGAAACGGGAGTCTGTTGCCAAAATGAGTTTCCGAGCAGCTGCAGCTTTGGTGAAGGTACTGTCTGTGGGAGGGCAGGGACTAGTCTGGCAGCAGGATGGGGCTCTGCCCTGAGAGAAGGGTGAGAGGGAAGGAGCTGCTGAGCAGAGAGGATGGGGAGAACAGTGGTGGAGGGGAAGAAACCAAGCCATCTCCTGTTCCATTTCAGCCATGTGTCTAGGAGGCAGGATTTGCAAGAAATGGGGATGATGGCTAGGTTTTGGTACAATTCTTGGCTCCCTTTTATTGGCCTAGGGGCTTTGGTTCCCACAGCTAGCAGCCTCAGAGGGTTGCAGCAGGTCCAGTGCAGCCTGCCTGGACCTCTGGGTGCAGACCAGGTGCAGATGGAGCAGAAGTACCTGAGGCTCTTACTATGCAGGTCTCTTCATCCTGCCGTGTGTCTGCTTTCCTGGGCCCAGTGACCTTTCTGCTGTGTCCAGAACCACCCATCACTGCGGTTTGGTCAGAGGCATTGTACAATATGTGGTAGAGGAGAATGTTGCAAGCCTCACCCACATGAGAGATGGGCACTGTGGATTGAGGAGTGGGCTGACACCTGTGAGTCTCACCAGGAAGGTGTCACACGTCAGCAGGTCTGCTGTGTTCCACACAGAAGCATGAATCAGCTCAGCACTTGGGCTCCCTGTGCACTGGCTGGGGTGGCCCTGCATGTGCGTGGGGTTCAGGTTTCTGGCAGCAACTTGATGCCACTTTCTCTGGCTACAGGGGCGCTCTGTGAAGGACAGCACCCTGAGAAGAGCGCAGCGGCGCAGCTTCACCCCAGCAAGTTTCCTGGAGGAGGACACGGTGGATTTTCCAGATGAGCTCGACACTTCTTTTTTTGCTCGGGTGAGGGGCAGGGCTCTGGCATGGTACTGGCCCCAGAGGCAGTGCAAGACTCTAGGTCTAGCAGGACTGTGTGTTGCAGAGAGCAGCGCTGCTTTCTGCCAGGGCTGGTGTCTCAAATGTGATGTTGGCTTCTTCTGATGGGATTTCTGTTTCTCTGCCTAGGAAGGAGTCCTTCATGAGGAGCTCTCTACTTATCCAGATGAAGTGTTTGAGTCGCCATCAGAAGCTGCAATCAAAGATGCTGAGGTGAAACCTTTGGATCAGACAGATCTCACAGGTGGTGCCTTGGACAAAAATGAGCTTGAAAGAAGCCACTTGCTACTGTGAGTATCTTCCCGGAAGCTGCCAAAGCGTAACATGGGGTGGCCAACCCATTCAGAGTGGGACCTCCTGCATGGAGGAAGCCAGGATCTGAGTGCTGTGGGTGCTTGGTGCAGAGCTCAAAAAGCAGTGCAGTGATGGGTTTTCTTTAAACCCAGCTTAATACCTCCTGTCTCAGCTACCCATGCGTGTGAAAGGTGACCCTGAGGCCACCTCTGCAGTCTCTCCAGCAACTTCCAGCCTCATGTGATGTGTTTTGGAGACTGTTTCATGCCTTGAGGAAACAAAAGACACTTTAAATCAGCTGTGAGGATGCTGGAGGCCCAGCTTTTGGCTATGGAGAACCTAGCAAAGACGAGAAGGCTGTTGCCATTGCCACAGTCACCAGGAACTGTTGTCTTGCTCCAGGGAGCAGCGTGAAGCCTTGCTGAGTATCGAGCTGGGCTACATTCCTCGCTTGAAAGGAGAGAAAGGTGTGGCACTGATGCTGAGAGCCCTACAAATATGTGGGTGGTACTGTACTGTATACCTAGATTTTTTCCACCTGAGTAACTGGTACTGAGTAATTGCTCTGTGTCGTTTCCGAGTCAGCTCTAGTTTGGCTGCCAGCTCACCCCAGCAGAGAGCTCTGCTGGGTGTGAACATGGAGCAGACAGGGAGGTCCTTGTTGTGGTTCTGTTGCTAACAGCCCATCTTGCTGTGTTGGCGCTTTCCCTTCAAGTGTTTCCAAGAACTTGACTCGGTCTTAACATAAGTGGAAGTGGAAAATGGTGGGAGTTTGTTGTCACTCCTCTGAGATGGTCTCAGTCATCTTGGCTCCATTTGGATCTCCTTAAATAGTTTTATTTATTGAGGAAAATAAATTTCTTTCACACTTCAGAGAACTGTTATCAGAATCATAGTTGGGTGTCCTTTTAGGTGGCCAGGTATTTATTTTGGCATAGGCTGATAGCCCAGCACCGGAAATATTGGGAAACAGCACATCCATAACACAGAAACCACTTGAACTTTTGGGGCAAGAGCAGGCTGCAATGGAATCCGTGCTTTCTGTTGAAGAAGGACTTCCCAAGTGGAAGTTGGGACTTTCAGCTTTATAAAAATGCATCTTCTGCAAGGTGCAATATTGAAAATAGCTGAAGTTTCACAGCAGTGGTTTTGGCTAAAGAGGTTCAGATTCTCCCTCATCCTGTTGCTTGTCCATACTTCAGAGCTGTCATGATCTCTCCAAGATGCTCTGGTGACTTCTGACAGAAAAAAGTTTGTCAGCTGGTTTCTCTGACCACTTCTGACAACCATTGTCTTTGTGCAGAAGGGGTCATTTAAGAAGCCAGAGGAGGTAAACTAGACTAGAATGCATGTCAGGGACATGCCTACTGCAGTGCTAGGCAGTGAACAAGGGTGAAATGGTAGGTAGGTTTTTTTGGTCAGGGTCTGAATGCTGCAGACCTGACCTCCAGACTTCTGTTGAAGAGCAAAGAAATACAAAAACATCTGAATATGATGGAGACTTACAAAGCAGGTGCTATTCACCAGTAGCTTGTGCAACATTCATCGCATGCTCTATTTTGGTAGAAAAGCCTTCCTTTAGGCAGCGATGCTTGGGATTTTTATTGTGGTTTTGAAGCCTGGTTTTGTTATTCTCCTGAAAAATGCATGCGTCACTGCAAATAAAGGGAGGAATGGAAGACAGATCGTGAGAGGTAACTGGCACAGCTTGCAGCACGTGACAGTGTTACTTTCTTGGTCTGGAAAGCTGCTTGGATCCCTGTTCTCCTCTGTCAGATTTGGTGGGCATGGGGGTTTGACTTGCCAGTCCAATCACAGTAAAGTGCTTTAAAAGGTGGGGATTTCCACTGCTGGGCTAAACTACACTTCCATTTCATAGCAGAAAGCAGAATAAGAGGAATGAAGTAGAAGAGGAAGTAGATGTGCCTGAGGCTGCAGATGTGCCTGGCTGCAGCCTCCCCATTTTAGCCTATTGCTGAAATACTTCTTCAAAGCCTTGAGAGCTCCTCGTCAGTAGGGCTTAGTTTGGCACAGCTGTCTTGTGCCACCTTCTGTGTGTAGTCCTGCGCTTTCATCAACTGGCACTGTGTAACCCTTTGAAATACAGCTTCCACTTCAGGGCACCTTGTCTGACATCAGCTATCCATCACCAAAGACCAGGGAAGGGCTGGTCCCCATTGTTGTGCCATGCAGAAGGAAACCATTGCTGTCCTGCTTTTTATTTCAGCCCACTGGAGCGAGGCTGGAGGAAGCAAAAGGATGGGGCCCTGGCACAGCCCAAGGTCCGCTTGCGGCAGGAGGTGGTGAGTGTCAGCCCACAGAAGCGTGGCCAGCGTATCGCCGTCCCTGTCAGGAAGCTCTTTGCCAAGGAGAAGAGGCCATATGGCCTGGGTATGGTGGGGAAGCTGACAAACCGTACTTACCGCAAGCGCATTGACAGCTATGTCAAGCGGCAGATTGAGGACATGGATGATCACAGGTGAGATCTGTAGTCGTAGAAAACTAGTGAGTGAGTGATTGCTGTTGCCTCTTGGTAACTCAGGTCACTGCCTCAGGGTGGTTGGGTGAAACCTGCTGCTAAGACCCCCCAGTCTGTGTCCCTGAAGTACAGTGCAAACTGGAGCAGACAGCAGCATGTTAGCATAACCGTGCACTGGGAGCTCATCCTGCTCCTCACGTTGCTTTGGGTGTCTCTGTCTCCGCTACCTGGAGGGACTGCAGATCTCTGCCCCATCACCATTGTCCTGTGACGAACAGGAAGGCTCAGGTATCTCTGCCTCTGATCATTCCCCTAAAGTCATTATTTCAGACACACAGCACACTTTGGCATCAGGCTTAAGTGTTCTCATGGATGTTTTCCTGGGAAAGGCTGGCTTGCCCAGTGTAATGGGGGAGTCAGAGTAAGCAGGGTCTGTCTGCCAGCAAGACCTTAGTCATTGCCTCCAGTCTTGTGCATCCCTAGGTGATCCTGGCCTGGTACCCCAGATTCTGCCAAGGTCCCTGGGGAAAACCAGCAGCTTTTCTCCTGTGTTCTGTGAGTTGGTGTAATATGCCTGGGTTTCTGGCTCTGATATTTTCTCTTTCCCTCCATCCAGGCCTTTCTTCACTTACTGGGTCACCTTTGTGCATTCTCTCATCACCATCCTTGCTGTGTGCATCTATGGCATCGCCCCTGTGGGGTTCTCACAACATGAAACTGTTGATTCAGTAAGTAAATCCCCCCTGACTTGCCTGGAGTCTGATTGTGTCTCAGCCTTCAGCTGCTGGCTCTTGTGTTACAGTCTTCAGCATATTGGCTACTTGCCTGAGGGCCTTGACAGCTGGGTGCTGGGTGTCCTGCCTTGGGGGACTCATGCAGCATCTCTGTGAGCCCCCATGCTGTTCTCTCTCCTGCAGCCACATTGCTCTTGACATCAGATTATATCTGGCACAAAGCATGATGGGCTCTTTGCAGGCTCTCATTGTGTCTGTGCTGGAAGCCCTTTCAAACAACTTGTTCCCCTTCTGGTGGAGACCAGAAGGATGTTCACGGCAGGGAAATATTTCAAACCTGAGTTAAGTTTTCACAACAGTTGCAGGGTTTTGCTTCTGCCAGGAGCAAAACTGACCCGTCTGACTTTGAGAGCTGATCTTGAAGCTGTTTGTAGCCTTTCCACGTGTTGTTAAAAGGTCTCTGGGGTACATACCTCTACAGCCATATCCCCGCTACATGCAGGGGATGCCCTGGGGAGCTTCTCACCTATGTGTCCGACAGCTTTCAGAGCACTGTCACCAGCACCTGGGCCTACGCTGTCAACAGGTGCTGCTTATGTTTCTGAGTGCAGGAGGCTTTTTGCAGGCTCTCAAGCCTCCCAGGTCTCCAGGCCCTGGGATTTCTTGAAAATTGAAATAGCCAGAGATAGATATTTTAAATGAAATCTTAAGATGAAGGTGCCCACGCCTTGATGGGGGTTTACCTGTGATCCTGCAAAAGACCAGTTTGAAAGAACTGTATGCCCAGCCATTGGCTGTGGGGATTTCTGTTCAACCTGGGTGCTGTTTTCACCAGCCCCTGCTGCTCTCCCTGTTGACCCTGTGGGCAAGAGCTCATGGGGCTCTTGCTTTCTCTCCTTGCAGGTCTTGCGAAACAGAGGGGTTTATGAAAACGTCAAGTATGTTCAGCAGGAAAACTTCTGGATCGGCCCCAGCTCGGTGAGTGCCATTGGCTGGGACTGTTGGTGGGCTGATGGGCGACTGTGTGCTGCAGCCATGCCACCCCAGGGACCAGAGCCCTCTGCTGCTTGGAGCTTGGTGCTAGCAGCTGCCTTTGGTTGGACTTCCCATGGGGCCCTTCCATCAGTGGCAGGTGCAGCAGTGCTCCTGGCCCCAGCCATCCTGCAGAATGGGCTACCTGGAGGCTGGGATGGACCTTAGCACTCCTGCTTTGCACCCTGTTGCTACGAAGACAAGCATGGGGCTAGAGAAAATGCAGGAGTTGTATGGTGTATGACAGCTTTCCTGATGCCACTTCCTCATGAAAGGCTGTTGAGTCCCAGAGATTCCTTTCCCGGCCACAGCAGTGGCCTTTCTGGGGCCATGGGCAAGGAAATCCCTGAACTTTTGTTCTGGGCTTGCCTTCTTCAAAGCAAATATTGAGAGTGTGCCTGATGTGTGTTGGGCTTCATCATACAGGACTTGTCCCTTGTCCCTTGTGTCCTGATAGGGGTACCCCTCGCAGTTCTCCCAGCCTGCTCTGCCCCAGGCAACCATTGCCTGCCCCTTGGCTGAGCCGAGTGTTTCCATCTCTGCCAGGAGGCCCTGATCCACCTAGGGGCCAAGTTCTCACCGTGCATGAGGCAGGACCAGCAAGTGCACAGCTTCATCAGCGCCAAGCGGGAGAAAGAGAAACACTCGGCTTGCTGTGTGCGGAATGACAAGTCGGGCTGCGTGCAGACCTCGGAGGAGGAGTGCTCTGTGAGTGCGGTGGCCCCTTTTATGCTGTCCATGCAGGCTCAGGGCCACTTCTGTTGACGCTTCTCCCACCCTGGGCTTCATGGTGACACCTCTCCTCTCTCCTGCAGTCCACGCTGGCCGTGTGGGTGAAGTGGCCCCATCACCCCAGCACACCAATGCTGGCAGGAAGCAAGAGGCAATTTGGGTCTGTTTGTCATCAGGACCCCAGGTAGGTCCTGCCTAGCCCAGCTGCCATCTTGCAGGGGACAGCTTGCTGTGACAATAGAGTCAGAGAGACATGGAGTCCCAGGCCAGTTGATTGCTGGATGGCACAGGGGCTGCTCTGGAGACCAAGGGACATGGGGGCAGTGGTGTCCCTACCTGCCCTGATGGCTGTAGGGGAGGCTGAGGCAGAGCGTGATCATATTTCCGCTCGCCCTTAAGTCTCCACTGTTGCTGGCTGCCCACCTACCTGCACAGTGGCCTGTTGTGAGCTCTGGGTGCCTTCCTCGTCCCTCTCCCCTCCTCACCTGCTCCTCGCACAGGCTCCCTTCTTGGGGTACAACGGTCATGTTCCCAGCATACCTCTGCCCCAGAGCCCTGCCAGCTGCTGGGTGCCATGGCACACCTTTTGTCCTTGTTCACCATGGGCTGATGTAGAGCTGAGACCAGCTGAATGCCCACCTTTGGGTTTGTGTCCACGTGGAAAGGAGCCAGTGAGTTGCTGGGCAGCTGTGTGCTCTTGGACAGCTGCCTTTGTGCTGAAGCCGTGATCTCTGCTCGCTGGAAGGAGGCTGCGGCTTTGATCAGCACAACCTTGGCTGATGTGACGTAGCATGTCACCAGCCCCTCGCCAGGGACAGAGGGGAGCTCTGGGAACACAGCCTGGGGGTAGGGACAGTGTGGTGGCTCCCTGGGGGATGCTGCCTGGTGCTGGGGAAAGTTATTTCTCAGGCTGATCTCTGCTTTCTGTTGCTGCAGGGTGTGTGAGCAGCCAGCCTCGATGGAGCCACATGAGTGGCCAGATGACATCACCAAATGGCCGGTGAGCATGCCAGTGGCACAGAACCTGTACGGGCAGCTGGAATATGGCATTTGCATCCCACAGTGCAGAGCCACAGCTGTGTTGGTGGAAGGGGGGGGCTCTCTGGTGCAGCCTCCTGCTTGTTGTCACAAGCACCAGATCAGGGCAGCCATGGCTTTGTCTAGCCAAGGCTCAAAGCCCTCCAACAACAAAAGTTCCCCTGTGCTCACTAAAGCCCTGGGCCCTGCCAGGGTAACAGAGTGATGGAGACTGACTTAGCCTCAGGGCTGTTTTCATCCCTCCACAGAGAGGTGTTGATTGAGCCTCAGGCAGGTGGAGTGTCAGGCACTACCCTGCTGTGAGAGGGAGGCCTTGGGAGGCCTGTGTCCGTGGGGCTGGCTTCTTCCCAAGGGGCTGTTTTGACTTTACCCAGGCAGCAAGCAAAGCCATGGCTGTCTGACTGCAGCCTGTTGTTGTTTTCCAGATCTGCACAAAAAATAGTGCTGGGAATTACACCAACCACCTTCACATGGACTGCGTGATTACAGGCCGGCCCTGCTGCATTGGGACCAAAGGAAGGTAATGAGTTTTACCTGGACGGAGAGGGGCTGGGTGTTGGGGTGAGACACAGAGGGCCCTTTTCAGGTTGTAGACACAGCCGTTTGTCCTTCTTGTCCTTCCCACACGCAACCCAGAGCCCTGCTGGGAAGGGGAGTTGGACTGGGAGCTATGACATGTCTCCCAGGTGGAACAGGACTCTGGGATGAGGAGGAGATAACAGCCAGCCTGAGTCTTTAGTGCAGCAGGGTATCTTGCTCAACTGGTCCTGCAGATTGAAGGGACTCGGATACCAAGGGATTAAATACTTCTGCTGGGGAGTTCTGCACTTTTCCTTGGGAATGGCCAGCTTGGTCCTGACAGGCTGCATTGGCCACAGCCTGGAGTCCCTGAGCACGCAAGGAGTTGTCAGGAAATGACCTGCTCTGGGTTTGCCAAGGAGGAAGATGCTGTTCTTCTTCACGTTGCTCCTCAGCTTGAGTAGTTACCCAGTGCTTGGGCCTGGCTTTCCCTGCTAGGGAGAAAAATTGATGTTGCCCCAAGGCGTTTCTCTGTCCCTGAAAGTCATGACCAGGATGCTCTTAGCCTAGCCCCCCCCTTTCCACTCTGTCAGCTACAGAGGCACAAGACTCCTCTGGCCCCAGAGACACAGCTTCCGCAAGCTCTGGTGGTACTTTCTCAGCTGTAAATAGCTAAGCTTTA
Organism: Buteo buteo; assembly: GCF_964188355.1. Classification (NCBI taxonomy): domain Eukaryota; kingdom Metazoa; phylum Chordata; class Aves; order Accipitriformes; family Accipitridae; genus Buteo; species Buteo buteo. Next base: position 4,064,701 of record NC_134199.1, read on the forward strand.
GCACTTGTATTGGAGCTGCTGTATACAGGGTGTTAGTCTGTGGAGGTGACTCAGGCTTGCCTGTGGGAGAGAAGCAAGAGGGGTGTATGGAGAGTGGCACTGGGCTCAAATGGGAATGTATTAGTGCATCTGTTGCAGAGACACTACAGCATGTCAGGGGCAGCTGAAGGCATCAGTTCTCATAGGCAGACCTGGGGTGAGACAAGGGGGAGTGGGTGGCCTGGGCAGGCACAGGATGGTCCATTGTGCCTTCTGTGTGTAACTTGTTCCTTGCTTTGATTACTTGTGCCTCCTCCAGGTGTGAAATAACCTCCCGGGAATATTGTGAATTTATGCGGGGCTATTTCCACGAGGAGGCAACGCTCTGCTCTCAGGTAAGTGCAGAGTTGGGGGTTTGTATGGCTGCCCTTCTGCCTCCTGTTCCCCTTAGCAGCTTGGCAAGGTCTGGGGGTGCCTGTGCTGCAGTGTAGGTGGGAGTCATGTGTCTTGTCTCACCCTGAGCCCAAGGGAAGTTGCTGACCCAGACTGTAGTGGCAGAGCTGGCTCCGTCTGCCCCTCCTTAGAGACCAGTTTAGGACTTGGGCTGGCAGCTGCAAAAGCCCAACACAGGACCACTGTGGAAGCAGCGGGAGAATGCAACCTTCCTGCTCCGTTGGCGAGCAAATGCTGATGTCTCAGTTGTGTGTGTGGTGCGTTGGGGTGAAGAATGAGGGCATAAAGCTGCTGCAGGGAATGGGTGGGGTCATGTGGCGTTGGAGACAAGGGTTGGGACTTGATACAGCAGAGAAGAGGGAGGAGAGCCCCTCTCAAAGCTAACTGCAGTCTCTGCCCTGGCCTCAGTGTAAAGGGCCATGCTGGCTGGCACACCTCACAACCCCACTTCTGCCCTAGGTGCACTGCATGGATGACGTCTGTGGACTCCTCCCTTTCCTAAATCCAGAAGTCCCTGACCAGTTCTACCGCCTCTGGCTCTCACTTTTCCTCCATGCTGGGTAAGCATAGGTGTAAAACTTCCACTATCTGGGTGGGGGAACCCTGAAACCTGGGACTGCTGTAAGGTTTGTTCTGGCAGTCCCTTCCCTGGGGGACACCGGAGTGCTGAGCTGAGGTTTACCATGCTGCATTTTCTGGGAGGGATATTAGAGGCATGGGCAAGGCCAGACTAGGAGCTCTCAGCAAGGCTCGGCAAAGAACACCAGCCAGCACAGGGGTGACTTCAGTGGCTGCTGCTTCAGCTCTTGTACTCTGAACTTGGCAGGATCCTGCACTGTCTGGTTTCAGTCTGTTTCCAAATGACGATCCTGCGGGACCTAGAGAAGCTGGCAGGATGGCATCGCATCTCTATCATCTACCTGCTCAGTGGCATCACTGGGAACCTTGCCAGTGCAATATTTCTACCCTACAGAGCAGAGGTGGGTCTCCTGAAGACTAGGGTCCTGGTAACTTGCCCTGAACACAAGCCTTGTCTACATGCCTGTGCCTCTCTGGCAGAGGCAGAGACACCACAGCTGGGCTCACCTCTGCAGCATGTGCCTTGTGCAGATTTGTAGCTAGAAGATGGCACCACACCATCATCTAGCTGGTGAGCAATAACATGGCCCAGAGTACCCTGGGCTTTCCAAGTGACTGGCCTGGTCTGGCTGCAGTACGAAGGCTGCCTCTCATAACGAATGCGGTATTTGTCCAACCACAGGGTAAGAGAGGCCCCTGGCAGGCTGGGAATTGAGAGTTGTAGCTGGTGCTAGAGACCCTCCGCAAGTGAGTGGCAAGCAGGAGAGGGGCAAGGAGCAGAGCTCACCTTTCCCACAAACTGTTCAGGACTGTCCCTGTCCACATGCCACAGCTGGAGAGGTCTGATGTGACTATCCGGCTTCACTTTAGAAGACTGTGTGGCAGGACCTGGAGGACTATCTATCTTCTGGGTCCTTCAATAAGGAAAAGTGCATGGTGGGTGGGGAGAGCCAGGAGATTGCCTTCAGGGGCTTTTCCTCTCCAGTGAGTTAAACCAGATCTGCCCTTCTTAAATATAAAGCCTGTTCTGGTGATTGCTGGCCTCACACCTACCTTGATCCTAAATCAAACCAGGTCCCTTTACTCCTTGAACCCCACTATAAGGATGAAGTTGCAGGCTGTGGCATCTCTTCCCCAAGAAACACTGAACAGGGCGTTGAGTAACAAAGAACTGTAATGCCTGGAGCTGGTTGCAGAAGCCAGGCTGATGGCATGTGTCTGATGTTACCTGTAATGCTCTTCTTCTGCAGGTTGGCCCTGCAGGATCCCAGTTTGGGATTCTGGCCTGTCTCTTTGTGGAGCTCTTCCAGAGTTGGCAAATCCTGGCACGCCCATGGAGGGCTTTCTTCAAGCTGCTGGCTGTGGTGCTCTTTCTTTTTGCCTTTGGCCTCCTGCCTTGGATTGATAATTTTGCTCACATTTCAGGATTTATCAGTGGTTTCTTCCTCTCCTTTGCCTTCCTGCCCTACATTAGTTTTGGGAAGTTTGATTTATATAGGAAGCGATGCCAAATTATAGTTTTCCAGCTCATCTTCATTGCACTCTTCTCAGGACTTGTGATTCTGTTCTATTTCTACCCCATCAAGTGTGAGTGGTGCGAGTTCCTTACTTGTATACCATTCACAGACAAATTCTGCGAGAAATACGACCTGGATGCACAGCTCCACTGAAAGGCAAAGACTGGCTTCTCGAGCAGGCACTGGAGATGGATTGTCTTTGCGTTTGCTGTGCCAGTTCCATGTGGACAAAGCCTCTAATCCAATGACACTTCTAACCCTGCCCGTGGTTAATTTAAACTGTCTCCTTAGCACTTGGCAGGCATGTTTTGCCTTATCTCAGAAGACTCTGAAAACAGAACGTTTGTGCCTTGTTCAATTGTATTGAACCTTTTCTGCTGCCATTATTTTTATTACACTAGTTTCAATACTACATTTTTAACCAGAGTTGTTTACTACTGCTAAGGTGGTGATTAAATGGTAAGGTAGCGTTTTAGCTACTGTTAATTGTTCTGCATAGTCTGTGGCTACATTTGTTACTTTATCTCACCTATGCTGTTTCATGTACCAGTAGAATCAATCCTTTTCTAGCACCCAAAACAGCCGGACACAGATTTGCAGCTGGAAATAAGGGCCTTAAAAGCCTCAGAAAACTAAAGCATCTCTTTAATCTCTGAAAGAGCATTCCACATACAGCTCTGAGGCAGACATTTCAAATAACAACTGCAAACAACATGTGAGAGTGTCCATTCAACTGGAGTTTGTTTCCCTTTGAAATGTTACCACCTTTTCCTCCAGGAACGTGCTGCATCCACAGTCTGGTCCTGGTAGGGCTGGATTCTCTGCTCTCTCTGTTAAAGAAAGAAAATATTTGGCAGTGACAACAGGTACTGCATGCTGGGCTCTCTTATCACAATACCACACCTAGACAGCCCCAGGGTCTCAGCCAGTGCCATAGGTGACCGCTGGTCATAGGCACCATGGGGCAGATGGCTTCTGTTATGGCACACGTTTTATTACACTGGATGTTGCAGATGTAGCAGCGTTGAAAGAAGAAAAAAAAAGTAACTGTGGTCACAAAGCAACAGTTTCTAACCCAGCTAGCTGGAGCTGCAAAACAAAAACCCAAGTGTTTGGAAAAGCTATTACCACTGCTCTTCAGAGACTGTCATTGTGTTTTTAGATGTGGAGGGGAAGCAGAGATAATTTTAAACTTTCTAAGCTTGAGAGTCTTGGCCACATCTTATGTTTGTGTGCACAACTTTCTAGAAATAGCAGTGTAATACCGGAAATATGTCGACGTAGGTTACAAACAGGTAAATATACATGCTACTAGTGCTTCCTCTGCTGGAAGTGTTCTTAAATGCATCAGTTGGACAGAAATGTCATGACCAAAAGTTGTCTAGTGGTGTGTCCTGTCTTCTGAGAAGAATGAATGGGTTGAACTCAAGTTTCTATAAACCAGAAACTGGAGAAACTGGGAGTGAAAAACTACAGGATGTGTAAGCCGAGATCCCTTTTCCTAACTCCTTATAGCTTGCAGTAATTGAGAAAAATGGCTTAAACTACACCCACTGTGGAACAGCAAAGAATATGCTGTGTTTGCTTGTTGCGTTTGCTTACGTGCACCCATGGGATATTTCTGTTAGCTGCAGGTGCTCTGAATGGTACAGGAGCACTAGGAGCAGGGTGGGAGAACAGTCCCTCAGGTATGAGAGTCTGAGGCACACGGAAGGACCCAAACAACCTGGGTGACAGCAGTCCCCTGTAGCACAGACACCTCCATACTCCTAGGGATTAATTAATACCTAGCCACATTCCTGACAGTGATTTCCAGACATTCAAGAAGCCCGAAATAAAGCAAGGTCCTAGAAGCAATCACAACAGCAAACAAAGGAATGCTGCATTTAATGAGTCTCAAGACACTGCAGGAACAGATTCAGGGTCTAAACATAAAGTAGGGTTAGAGCTCCACCATTGCCAGCACTAAGATGCTGCTGCTCCTGATGTATGTTAACTGAAATAGCCAAATTATCATTCCCTGCCCTGAGAGAAGCACAAACAGCACAACCAAGCTCTAGAATCAGACCACAGCAGGGCACAAGCCTAATGGAGACACAGGCATTCAGAAATGCTCTGCTACGCTGTGGAGAGCAGCAACACCAGCTGCTACGAGCCTGAACACTAAGGCCTGGGGAAGAGGAAGATGAAGCATTGGTAGCCGTTAATGGATATTCAGGACTTACCTGACAGCTTACTTTCGCAGTTTCTTTACGAAGCTGACCTCATCCCGGTTTCTGATGCCATACCTGAACAGAGAGTTCTGCTGTTATATGCCAGTTTCCCAGGAACCATAACCTTTGAAATCCTATAGCCTCCTCTTTCCCAGGGGGAGATGGACTCCTATGATCACATGCTGTGTTCTAATACAGGACAAGTTAAAATTCTTACTTGTGTATGTAGAACATGCTGCCAGCAATGAAGGACCTGATCATCTGCAACACCCCCTGAAATGCAGCACCTATCAATCACGCATGGCTCAGTCTTTCAAGGACAGCTTTGATTAGGGCTGTCTTGCTAAATTTTTGATACTCGAGACAAGCTTTTCTTGCTGGTCTGCACACAGGCTGGCATATCCACTGCTGCTGTATGTAACAGCTAGAGTGCTCGGAAGCACCTCGTGCCTCCTTGCCCTGAGAACGGGCATGGCAAGATGGGAGTCATGGTTGGTGTTGTTAATGGATTGTCTCTGATCAGCGGCTGAGTGGGTCCAGAGCCCAACACGCTTATCCTTGGTTTGCTCTTTGCTTGGCATTCTCCCATCATCCTTCCTACCTTTCTACCTCAGCAGCTCTGCCAAGCCCTCTGTGAGGGTGACCGAGCACTGGAACAGGTTGTCCAGAGAGGGTGCGCAGTCTTCGTTCTTGGAGATATTCAAAACCCAATGGGACGCAGCCCTGAGCAGCCAGCTCTAGCTGACCCTGCTTGTGCAGGGGGTCGGACTAGATGACTTCCAGAGGTCCCCTCCCATCACTTAATGTGTCCTGACCCCAGCCTCTGCTGAGTAGCTGCTCCCCAAGTGCTCTCCCTTCCCCTGGAGATGAACTAATGTGCTTCACGTCCATGACACCATCCCTGGCCTTCTCTGTGTTCTACTCCCCTCACGCTCGTGCTTTTTCTCACTAACCTTGTCTCTGCAGGGTACCTCAGGTACAAGCTTAGTAAGCACAACCTATTCTGCAGGAGTTTGGCATGGACGGCTAAGGGGCAGTATGTCCAAGTGCCTTGGGGTGGTTTGAATGGGACGAACACACTCGGCACAGGATGGTTGTGGCTGAGGAACCACCCGGGGCCTTCCCGTCCCGCAGACACCCTCTCAGCCTGTCAGGGCAGGGCCTGTCCCGCCTCTGTGTGCGGTGCCGGTCCCATCTTGGGGTGCTGGTCCCATCTTCCAAGTCAATTTCAAGTGCAGGACCTAGCTGAGCCAGGGCACAAAGTCCCAAGTTAGCCCTGCCTGTGCAGATGCTGTGTGGACTCCAGCCGGCCTCTCCAGCCCCCAGGACCCAGAAGAGACTGGGTTACTCACTCTCTCAGCTTCTTTCTGTCATCCGCCAGTTTCTCTCCGGCGTAGGTTAAGTGGTACGTCCTCCATATGTACTTCCTAGAGGAAAAACGCTTAGGGAGAGCAGCAGGAGGAACCGCCGGCCGTGGCAGAGCGATGAAGGGGAGGGTGAGCAGCCGGAGCCCCCCAGCCCCCGGGTCCCGCTCACCAGCTGAGGTGCTGGACGCCGCCCTGCCGTGCCTGCCGCAGCTGGACGTGCCGCCGCAGCGCCTTCTTCAGCTCCAGCACCGAGGCGTTCTGCACCACCACCACGGCTGGAGGGCGAGGGGAGAGCCCCGTCAGCGGCCCCCGCCACCCCGCACAGCCCCGCCGGGCCTGGCCTGGCCCCGTCCACCCTCCAGGCCGGCTCCGCCCGCCCGACCCCCCCCGGCCCCGGGACGCACGCATGGTCTCGCCGTCCGCCTTGCAGACCCGCACCGTCATGGCCTGCCCGTACTCCAGCGCCACCTGCGAGCCGATCTCCTCCGCCGTCACCTGCGGGCGGCAGGGAGAAGGCGGGCGAGCGAGGCGGGCCTGAGCCACCCCCCCCCGCCGCCGCCGCCGGCCCCCGGCCCCCCCCCGGCCCCACCTGCGGCGGGAGGTCGCAGAGCAGCGGGTCCTGCACCAGCCGCGCCAGCGCCGCCTGGAAGAGCTCCAGCACCTCGGCGTGCGCCAGCTCCTCCTCGGCCTCCGCCGCCATCGCCGCCGCGCCGGAAGGGGCGGTCGGGGCGCCGCGGAACCGGCGATGCTGCTTTTCTGCCCGGCCTGCGGTAACGTGCTGGTGGCCGAGGAGGGGCCGCGCTGCCACCGCTTCGCCTGCACCACCTGCCCCTACGTGCGCAACGTTACGCGGAAGGTGCCGGGGGGCCGCCGGGCGGTGGTGGTGGGCGGCGGGGGGGGGGGGGTTGGCCCGTTCGGCCCTGACCGGCGGGGTCCCGCAGGTGACGAGCAGAAAGTACCCGCGGCTGAAGGAGGTGGACGACGTGCTGGGCGGCGCGGCGGCCTGGGAGAACGTGGACTCCACGGCAGGTAGGGCCGGGCCGGGCCGGGGGTGGTGGGGGGGGGTCGTCGGGCCGGGCCTCGCCTCGCCTCACGGCGCCGCGCCTCGCCCCCGCAGAGCCGTGCCCCAAGTGCGAGCACCCCCGCGCCTACTTCATGCAGATCCAGACGCGCTCGGCCGACGAGCCCATGACCACCTTCTACAAGTGCTGCAACGCGCAGTGCGGCCACCGGTGGCGGGACTGAGGGTCCCTGGCCGCCCGGGGCCTGAGGAGGGGGCCTGAGGGGGCCGCGGGGCCTGGCTGCCGCGGGAGGGGCCCGGCCCGCTCTCCCCCCCGCAGGGCTGAGGAGGGGGGATCGCCCCCGGCCCCCGCAGCGCAGGCCCCGCCGGGATGGGGTCGGGGTGTCTTCTGCAATAAACGCGTCGCTGTCTGGAAGTACCGGTCTGCTGCGTGGTTGCTTTGAAGCCTGACCTGGAACGCAACGGGGAACGACAGGCAGAGCCTCTGGCAGGGTGCGTGTTCTGCCCGTCCTGGGGCAGGGGGAAGGGTGGAGGTCCCTTCTTTCCGCACACGGGGCCGGGGTTCTGCTGAAAGCACGCATCGTAAACTAACGCCACGCACACCGAGACGCCAGCGTTTAAAATGGACGCGGACCGTAAGCTAACTAAGCTAAAGAATAGTTACCAAACCTGAGCACAGAGCCAGCTGCTGCGCAACAGAACAGAAGGCAAAGCAAAGGTAGAGTGTTACCGCCCGGGCCTTAGGGGCAGGAAGAAAAAAAAGAGAGGGGTCTTTGCTACGACCTGCGAAAACCCCATAAGGTAAAGCAGAAACTATGAACTGCATGCTCTACAAGCACTTAGCGGTAAGAAGAGAATGTACTTAAAGCAGGATCAAAAATTACCCGTGCCTTAACATTAACCTTTATTTTCAGTTTAAATACGCTCAAAAGTAAAAAGGATAAATAACTTAATAAAAACACGATGGAGCACAAATTGTAACATTTAATCTGCATTAACACTCACTCCTACAGGCTAAACCACTTTAACAGGACTCGGCTTTACCTCTTTTATACAGGGATGATCTGCACCCATTTATTCCAATTCACTTCAGAGGGGAACACTCTTCCCAGCCTGAGAGTACAGTCTATTGTAGGCTCATAGTATATTGTTGGGGTTTCGCTCAGTTTGGGATTGTTCAGTTGTTCTTCCATAACTGGCGGAGAAAAGAGCGACACCAGGGAGGGCTTTTTCATGTAGAATCGTCTGATGCAACCAAGAGTTTCCAGACCCTGCAGAAAAATTCACGTATTTTAGCTTGAGCAGTTGCAGCGAAAAAAAGGCACTGAATGCTGTTCTATCCACAGTCTTCTCAGAAACTTGACAATTCATACTAAAAGTGGCTTTGCTTCACCCCCTCAGAAGGCCATGGGGATGGCAAAGATTTACAGCACAGCAAAGCAAGTTCACATAGCTTGATATATGCTCATTTGTTCCTTTCAGCACAGTGGTTGACATCTGGCTCCTGACACAGAACACAGGTTCAACAACAGACCTCAACATTTAGGACCAGTTACAAGTAATTTAAGGCTGGTATAGATGTAAATCCCAGACTTCTGGGTCAGTTCTTGCTAATGGGTTAGCATTCATTCCCACAGCAACAGGCGGCAAGGTGTATTCAGTAATCTTACATAGGTATGCATCTAGATTTACTAATATTTGGTATATTACAGATACAAGCTCTGTCTCTGGTTTCAAAACCAGTTCTTATAAAATTTATTGGTAGAGAAGTTAGATTCAAGATCTCCAGTCTGGAAAATGTACAGGTAATTGCTTGATTTTGTGGATTTGAATTAAAAATGCCTAGGAATCTGTATTGCTGTCCCACATGTGCATGCCTCACCACTACACACTCAGTACTGCAGTCTTAAACCTGTCCCCTGATCCCAGCTACCCTCTTGGCAGTGCTGCTGTGGCATAGGACATATGGACAAGCTGTGCTGGAACACCTAGGAAACAGGATGGTTGCTCAATGTGTGATCAGTAGTATATACAACTTGCAATGTTACCAAAATTTACGAGACTTTGGACAGAACCATGGCATACATACACTGGAATATTGATTTCCAGTGTTAGTAGGGGAAGCCATGCTTATGGGAAGGACTGCAGTATTACTGCTATAATTAAGATTTTGAATCCTTACAGGAAAAAAAAAATATAAAGTCAAGGTTTCATTTGCAAAGTAGCAGTGGTGGCAATCAAGCTTCAAGATGTGGGGAAAAAAACCATGAGAAACTCAAATTTTCTCACCATGTATTCTTTTACAATTAAGGATGTATGCCTTTAAGCCAGTCTGTCAGGACAGAAGGTCTGTTTACAGTATTGTCTAGCACAGACACATTTCAGTCTGAAAGGTATATAAGGAAAAAATTAAGATAAACTCTATGGTGATTAACACTGCATTAAGCAGTCCAGCCTAGTATTTCACAGTGACAAGCCACCACCCTTCGGTAACCAGCTAGAATTTCAACTGCATGTACATCCATTTCAGAAGCAAGCTCAAATTTTAAGATCAGTAATACGGTAATTTCAAGGACAGGTAAAGCAGGCTTCCTTCCTTCCTCATTGTGAACAGCAACTTGCTCTGGCTTTGGTTAATTTACACTAAAGGGAGAAGGTTGCTTTTCATGGTTCATTCACAATTCCCCTTTTTTCCTGGGACTTCCATCACAGTGGTTGCTGACTGTTACATGTGGAAGCTGAACCAGATTAAAGTTCACACAGCTGATGATTCACATACCTGCAGTATCTCTAAGACGGCAACAGGCTGCAGTACCCCCATGTAATGCTGCAACAGCATGTCCTCCGTTATGCCTGGTTTTGTCATGATGTGATAGAGCACAGCTTCCATCATCCCCTTACACACAGGTTTATTCAGATTCCCATCCACAATCCTCCATGGTCTCCCAATGAAGCAGACCTTCTCGCAGGCCCTGCAAAAGATGATTTAAGTTCAGCTCTGTCAGGAGTTACTCCTCTAGCTAGATTTCCCATCATCATAATTTCTGCCTAACAGAGATTCTTATTACATCCATTGCCAGTGTTTGCTCACATGCTAGGTTTAAATTCTGCAGCTGCTCTGAGTGGAGACTGGTGTTAATCTACTAGACAATTTCACAGACCTGAAGTATTTGACACCAGGTGCTCACCACCCCAGAAGCACTTCTAGCACTGTTACACCACCCAACAGTTACCTTGAGTCTTGGATGACCAGGAAAGCTTTGTTTGTTACTAGCTCTAATATCCTCCAAAAGTTATCCAAGACCTGCAAGAGTGCTCAGATAGGAAAGAAATTACTCCTTTTTAGCACTTTGGAGTCGAAAGACAGACCCTGCATGGAAATACACGTTTCCCATGTTGCAGTTTCTCCAGGCCTTTCCTGGGCATGTGGAAGCTGAGGCTTTCTGGCACTGGACTTATTTGTGAAATAAAATTAGTTTTGTTTCTCTGATACTTGGAGCTAGTTGTTTTTTGGGGAATAAACATCTATCAGAGAAATTTTTTCAGCATGCATATGAGCACAAGTAACATTAACAAGAACAATGGAGGAAAACGTGGATTTTCTCCATCATCAATGCTCACTGCCTGTCAGAGCATAAAACTAAGGTTTCCACATCATTTGCTTCCAGATATTATTTTGGTTGTGCTAAGTGTTTAATTATTTTGCAGACATCTCTGTTACTCACCGGTCCCGGGCTGCCTGGGATACATCTGTCATAGAATTTCCTGGAAAGAAAAGAACACATAGTTTTCAATTAACCCAAACACTTCACCTAGTGGAAAGAAAGTAAAAGGTGACTAAGCTGTAAAAACGCAACAGCTTATGTTAGAAAATAACACAAGCAAACCATGCTGCATGTTGTTCTCAGTTGCATGGGGAGTTCTACACTTCCACTCAGACTGCCTTTACCTGTCTGCAGCATACTCTTCTTCCTGCACCTCTTCTCGCAACCACGTCTGTCTACTCCAACCACACCGTTTGTGGTTCCATTCCTAAATCACAGGAACCAGCTTTATTCCTAGAAGTCTGATGACATGGCTGAACAACAGGTAATTCTATGGACTGAAAGAACTGAGTTTCACACAGAGCGCTATGCAGGGTCTCAGCTTGCAAGCACTCACATAGGTTTGTTTAACTTAGTGCTCCTGGTAATCACACGGAAGTTGAGCAGAAGCCCAAGTAGCTGTAGACTTGAGAATGCAAACTGAAGATTTCAGCAGAGTTCAGTTCCAAAGCGAAGGTTGTCTCTGCAACTTCCACTATGCATTATGTCATGGGTTTTAATTACACAATTACTTCATGTAGGTATTTCTACCACACCCAGAGGCTAACAGCTTTGGCTTAAGCACATGTAAACCCTTCAGCTGGCCTTCATCAGGAAGACCAGAAAGAACTCTATGCTTGATAACGTAACTACTATTTTTTCCCTCCTGTGCTACAAACAAGTAGAGGAAGTTAAATCCCAACCAGTACTTTAGTAGTTTCATGTTCCGAACTGCTGAAGTCTATGCTGTTTACACAGCCCCGAGTCTATTTCCTGCAGGAAGGCTCCAATTAAACAATACCAAACTCTGAGATGCTACGGATCAGTCTGCACTGATTCACATGGCAATCTGCACCTCTAAACGTGGCTAATGGCAGATCTTGGCAAAATACCACACAAGCAGTTAGCTTGTGATTCAATCTGAAATCAGAGCTGATAAAAACAAAACCAAAATAAAATCCCCAACAATCTACTTAATGTAAAGCTTGGCAAGAACTACTAGCTATTAAAAAAGAAAACTGGCAGTAAAAAGGACATGAAAATGAAGTCAAATTGGGTTACAAATGAGGCTATTAATCTTCTCACTGGCATGTACTGCTTTCTGGTGAATGGTTTAATGACTTTACAACTTTCAGTCACGGGCAATCTAGTCAAATGTACACCAGTAGCGCTATGTTTTCTAGGTTTAGAGATGTCTAGCCTTTGGACTGAAGCCAGAGATGAGAAACTTCAGATCCAAATACGTTTTTGGAGAAGAGTAAGACATGGAAATGAGTTTCTAAGGAAAACACATTCCTGGACTAGTCATGAACATTCCAGTGTAGTGTTATGCCACTTCATCTGTGAGAAATGAACCTCTCTCTCTGGCACGGCTTCATAAAGAATCTACTATTTGCTTATAAAATGCAGCTACCCATGTGGGATCAACTGATGATGAGCTAGTCTCTACTTCTTGGATGTAGAGTGCTCCTACATACCTTTAGAGGCTCCTGGGTTCTCCTGTAAGTAGGAAAGATCATCATCCTGCTCACTAGCTGATTGTTCAAGGCTAGAGATCTGCTTGTTGTGCTCAGTGTTGAGCTCATCAGTCTCTACTTCAAGTTCTTTGTCCTCAGAACAAGATTTATCTTGTTTTTTGTAAGTGTCCACATTCACAGCATCTGGAACACACACTGGGTGTTCAGCTAGGTGTTCTGTCTGCCCTCCCAGGGAACCTGTTTCTTCATCCATGATTAAAGCTTCCTCCATTGTAACAGGATCAGTAACACCTGCATCAGAGTTATTTTCATTTGCACTTTTCAAACCACTCTGTGAACCCTGGCAGAGTTGACTGGCGTCTTGAAGGACATCAGTTTGAGTCTTACATCTCTTTCTTGGGGGTTCTTCGTCACTGACAGACTGTGCGCCTTTTCCCAGCTGCTCCTCCTCTCTTGAACATTCCTCTCCCTTCTTTGGTTCTGATGGCAGGCAATCCTGCTGTACATCTGGGAGAGTGGTGTCTGCACCTTGCTGATCAGAATCGTCTGGTTTATTCTTCAAACATACTGAATGTAATAGCCATGGCTTGGAAAATACTATTGCAACCAGTCTTACTGCATAGCCTCCTACTTCTAAGACCTGCTGCATTTCAATAAGGTCCTATAAAAAAAAAAGCCAACACAAAAATTGTCTCAGGAGCTTTCACTGGAAAATGTCAGTTTAACCAAATATCAGGGAATTGCCATCTTTAACTGGCAGCAAAGAAAGAGGAAGAGCTTAGTAGAATATTCAAATTTCTGTCTTGCTGCACTGAAAAGATGTTTTGCCCCTTAAACTTTTCTGCAACTACAGCACAAAACATTTTTGTTCAGCTTAAATTAAGTTAAAAACTGGGAAAGAGTATTTTGCTTCCAAAGGTGAATGTTGGTACCTCTACGTTTCTGAAACAGTTCATTCCTATCTTTCAGCAAGTGCTGCTTTAATTTTTGGCCTTCTTAACTCTGAGGCGAGATTGCTATCAGGTATTGGTATGTGATCTCTTGCCTAATGTAAATAGCTTTGTTCAATTTACATTTGCTTCCTACAGTCTGTAAGATTGTCCTATTTCAGGGGAATACTAAGCATACAAACATTAATGTATGGAAAGCAGCTGGCTGTAAAACCACCTGAATGTACTGCTCCAAGCTCCTGGTGCGTTCAGGTTCCGCCTCTTCGTAGCTGCAGAAACGTTTGCTCAGCTCAGCTTTGCAAATTCCAAAGTGGGAAGTTGCCTCTATTGCATTACGGATCTCCAAAACAGCAGCTACGTCTCTGGGATTATAGCCATAACGTTCTATACACCCATGAAGAAACTGATCAACCTCATAATTTTCTTCCTGGACTTTTATCAGCCTGGTAAAAGTTTCAGGGAGGCAGGAGACTCCCACAACCATGTCATCAAGCAGAGAGGAAACTGCAAAGCAAATAAAAAACAAGTGTATAAGCTGTGAAGCAGTTGTTACTATGCAATACACTACAGAAAGATAAATATTCTGAGACAGACAAACAGATTAGAGGTGTTCTAGACTATTCCAATTAAAAATCAGAGCTCAGTTTTCCATCTTCATTGCTGCAGTTTCCTTTTTTCTTTCTGCCTTACATATTTGTCTCTGAGAAGACCTGTAGAAGAAGAGCAAGTTGGTTTACCAGGGCTTACCCCTCCTATCAAAGTGAAGTATTGCTGAAAGACAGTGTAGACTTACGGGTATTCTCTCTAACAGTGGGTCAGCTTAACTCTAAGTTAATGAGGGAATTTTCTCCTCTTTTCTTGAAGAAGGTCAAGTGAAAAGTCTAGGGCAAGGAAATGCTATGGACAACTCTATTAATTGAAAAATTGGAAGCAGCTGATCCATGGCAGAAAGCTATTGGCCAAATATGGTACAAACTACAAGCTGACAATATCTTAGTACAATTAGTGTAACAAAGCATCTCTGTGTTTGGAGACAGGTCCATCGCTGCACAAAACTGACCCCCACTGTACAGAGTATTCAGAATTTGAAGCAGCGTAACACCTTTTTCCAGTCCTGGATGATTAGAGGGTAGCTTTGGCCCTGTTCTTACCTGCTCCCCACCCTTTTATCTGCAGGCTGCCTTTACATCATGCCTTGTGGGACACTCATATGACAGCTGCACTTCTTTGACAGGCAAGGAAAAATGAGAACAACTGTAATGAGCCATCAGCTCAGCAGACCTGGAGGGCATGTGTGGCAGCAGAGATATGAGAAAGAATTTCTATTACCTCTATGACAACAGCAATAAGAATGGGCAGGGACAGCACTAGACCTTCCAAACTAAAGAGCTAAACAACTGAAGGCTTTCCTGGGTACATCTGCATTACAGGTGAAAGGAAGATGCTCTTGAAGAAGGTGGAGTGCTGATAAATTGCAAATATTCAAGCTCTAAATATTATCAAAATGTTTTAAATTACTGTAGGTAAAAGGCCAGAGATTGGACACCACTATTTCAGGCACTTGCATGAGACAAGTAAATGTGAATTTCCATTCAAGGAGCTCTGAAAGATTTTCTTTTCTCTTTACAGAGAGGAAAGCCTGGGTGTGACATAATATGGTATTTTAAGTTGCAGAAGGGACTGAAAAACCTCCTGGAGAAGGGATAACAGAGCAGAGGACAGATTCCCTCTTTGGATTAATAGTTTCACACAACATGGAATACAGGCTAGGACTTGTTACCAACAAAAGGTGCCTCTATAAGTCAACCACCTGTTTGCTTTAAGTCAGGAGACAAAGCATTACAAGGCAAACTGCATGTATAATAACAAAAGAATGTTCCTATTAAGAGGCTTTGTTCAAATCAGTTCCTCAGCTGATGAGTTCACTATCTTTCCTGCTCCAACCCTCTTCTGTGCAAGTTAGGGCAAACAGAAACTAACCTGGAGAGCTGAGTCTTCCTGGAACTGGCGTACATCGCAGCTTAACCTTCACTTGGCAGGAATTGACCACGATATTGTCACTGGGACTCAGGTTGCGCGTGCTGACAATTCCAGGGGCATAGTAGCCTCTCATCAGTAAGTAATTGGTATGAGATGCTTGACGAGCTTTTACTTCTATTCTCCGTTTGCCTCCAGAGCTGTCATCTAAGTCATCATCATCGTCATCATCATCCTCAAGTCCTTCTTTTCCCAAACTACAGCAAACAGACATGTTTTGTTTGTTTGTTGTTTTTTTTGTTTTCTTTTTTTTCCCCAAAATAAGAAAGGGACTCATTACACTGAGCAAAGCAAGAACACATGTGATTCTGCATTCTAGTATTTAGTCATGAACAACTGCGGGTATGTCCATGGCAGGCTGATTTAAAGTGCCGAGAACAAGCAACTACAGAAAAGAAAATACACTAAAAATCCCTGGAAAAGGAAACTCACTCTCTCTTTTTTGCATGCATGTTGAAATGAACCCAAAATGTCTCAGCTTACAGTGCTGAACCTCTTTGGTTCAGCAGACACTTCATCATGAGGGAACATCTGTCAGAGCACAAAGGCTGAGACCATAAGGGTTACTGCAGTAGAGGGCAGACTGTTTATTTTTAAGGAAGAAAAGGGGAAGAATGAATTACGGACCAAAGACTTCAGTTACTTAAAAAAAAAACCCCAACACAAAACTGCAGACAGCCTCTAAGTAAAGAAAGAGTAGTAGTAGCAGCCAGGATAAATTTCCCAGAAACAAACTTAGAGAAATCAACACTGTTTCTTTCCAGGACACAATAAGAGCCATTATGGATAAAGGTGAAGGCTCTGAACAACCTGATCTAACTCTAAAGTTGCCTCTGTTTTAAGCAGGTTATACCAGAGGCAACCAAAGGTTCCTTCCAGCCTTTTCTAACATGAGTTAGACTTTATGTACCTTCTCTTAAAAGATATTTAAACCCAAAAGGGAACACATCATTTAGAAAAAATAATGCAAGTACATAACCAGTTGGAAAACTGGACTCAGATGCCTGTACTCAGAAACGGGACTAAGTCCAGGGTTCAATGTATTTTTGCTAATGACCTGGGTGATAAAATAGCTCATTAAGTTTGCATAGGATCACCGAACTGGAGAGACTGCAAGTATATGAGAAGACAGGATTTGCATTCAGAACATTATCAGCAAACTGGAGAAATAGTCTGGAAAAGAGCAGGAAGCAATTTCATATGGACGAATGCATGTTATTTCTATTATAGTATAATACAGTATGCACCTGTCCCTCCTCACTAAGAAGAAACAGTTAACTAACTAAAGGAAAAGAAACTTATTAGAGTGAATCACAAGCTGTACATGAATCACTGCACTGGGGGGTTTTGGCTCGGGTTTTTTTGGCAAGACCATGGCCATTCATCATCTTGGGATGTATTAACAGGCATATCACCTATATAATATGATGTAATTGGCACAGACCTACCTGCAAGAGCATGGCATTCGTTTTTTGACATCACAGTTTAGTGCAGAGGAAAATAATGAGACAGAGAGAGATCTGGATAACTTGAATAACGTACCAAAAACAGAAGTAAAGGAACTGAGGCTGCTCATTTTAAAGAATAACATATATTATGGGAGGAGGACTATGATAACAATCTTCAAATTGGTAATAAGCTGCTCTAAAGAGAAAGAGAAACAAGTATTTTCCATGTATGTATACAACAGGAAGCAACAGGTTAAACTACAGCAAGAGATTTTAGTTGCACTCTAAGAAACACATGATGATTGTAAGGATAACTATTCATAGGATTAGACTGCCTAGGGAGAGAGTTTCAATTTCAGTGGTATGCAATTACTGGAGGCTTAAAAAATAAAAATAAAAAAATCAAAGAGGAGACAACACATAGAACTGCTATTGTGGAGACAGGTTTCACCGATAAAGCTGAAACCTTGTTACTAATCCTTCTTAGTCTTTGAAATGGGAAGGTACAACGTTGATGGAAATGCTCATTGGTAGAATGCACACTGCTCTCCCTTCCACATTAGCTCTGATGGCAATGAAATGCCTAGCAATTTAAATGTCACATCTGTGAAGACAAATGCAGTCCAAGGCTATAATGACAGGCACTAACTAAAGTGCCATTAAGTCTTCAGAATGCTCCCTCAGAAAGAAAAATCTAAACAATATCACAGTAAAACATGCCACAATACAGTGCAGAAAATGCTAATGCCTGTCCAATTTCGTTCAAGTTACCCCCAAACCATATTTACTAATAGGAATAACAGTGTTTACCTTTTTATCACTTCATTTTCCACCATAGTGCTGTCCACCACAACTATCTGCTCTGGGATTCTCACATTCACAGATACAAGTCCCAGGGAGAATAGGGAAAGCATCGCCACACACTGGCCACCAGGTCCATCCATAGGAAATGCAATCATGCCTTCTGATGCTTTGTTTTCTTGATCTTTAAATGAGAAGTTATCTGGCTGGTCTGATTTTTCAGCATCCTTGAGCTTCTCTAGGAACTGAAAGGACTCTGTACAAATTGTACTGGGAAATCGCCATGTAAAAACTCTGGACAAAGAGACAAATTTGAAGCAGCACAAATCTTTCACAATCTGTTCTTACCGTATATGAATTTTAGATCCATGGTAGCACAGAGCAGCCAAGTAGCTGAAGTTCCACCCTAGAGCTGGTGACCAAGTACCTTCTACATCTGCTTTCACAGTCCTTTTACTAGTTCCAGAACATTAGGTATTTATACACCACGTAAAGGTCAGGTACTATATAGCAAATCAAAGCAAAGATGTCATCTGCTTGAGCACTGAATACATTTACAGTTAAACTCTTCTCCCCCACCCCTGACATCCAGGTACAGTGCAGCACAAAGTAACTGGAGAGGAAAAGCAAACAACCATCAGAATGACAAGAGTGCTACAGAAATCCTTCCACCACATCTAGAACTTTGGTGCTACCTCTCCTCTCCATATGTCTTTGTAAAGGCTTGTCCAGCAAACTCGGCTCTATTCCCCGTACAGCCCTAACTGCTAACTGAACAAAGGGCTAACATACATAGATGTTACCTCCACCTCTTCAGCTTCAGCTGTGATGGCCAGGTTCCTTGCTCTAGATATGTCACGTGTATTGTCTCCTCCACACCAAGCATGCCTGGGTATATTCTTTTATTTGCTCAAACATAAACAGTGACCTTTCTGACACCCACCTGTAGTAACTCTGAGACAGCTGATAGGACATGGGGACAAAAGGCAAAGCCCGGCTTTTCTTTGGACCCAATGTGTGGTTTACTCGACGGCGATTGACCAAGCTTCTCTTCTGACACTCTAGGAAAGCCTTCACAAGAATGTCATCCCGGTACTCCCGGTACAAACGAAATGTCTGCAAAAAAGGCCCGTTCAGTGTAAAAGGCAGTGTTAGCTCTGAATCCACTGTTAGACTCATCTACTTGAGGTTTACATTAACTAAATGATTATGAAGCTGCAAGCCAGAATGTAAATGATACATATAAATTTACTTAACTACACTATTCTATTCCTTTTATGGGCTTCCAGGCTCTCCACAGTAAATGCCAATTAACTAAATACTATAGATCACTTGATATTCAAAATGGGATCAGGCTCCCACTAGAATTATATATGTAAAAAATGCTCATCTGCAACACATTTTGGTAGATTCTTCCCATCATTTTACCAGGAACACATGCTTCTATGAACTTGGCTTTCTAGGCTCCACTCTTGCCTGCTGATGAGATATTAAACTCCCTTTGAACTTCTAACTTTATTTTTTTAAGTGCCTGACTGATAGATGATATATTTTTGTGGTCCCCAATGCTGGAGAGGCTCCCCAACACCAATGTCAGCTGGATACTAGCACTGCCTTTGTGATATCTCCTCCAAACTGTAATTCCAACTGCTCGAGTGGGCACTAAATCATGATACAGTTTGACCCAATTGAAGAGATGTGGTGTTTATTTAATATGTTTTTTTGGGGATTGCTTCAACCTCACATCTTGCAATCTCATCCTCAGAGAGAAAAGCAACATACAGAAAATCTGCCTAGAATATACCATTTCCTAAAAGCAGAAGAGAATAATCCCCACAGAATGGATACAAATCTAAGTTTCTGGGTTTCTTTTCTCCCATTTGAAAAAGGCATATATCAAGGTAGGAAGGACAAACTCTGTAGGGTTGTACAACCAGTAAAGTTTAGTCCAGATACTGTACCTGAAACGACTGGCAAGATTTCATCTGGTTATCCGAGAGTGCCAAAGTGCTCTGAATCAAATTCTGTAGCACTAGAAAATGAATATCATAGACACTGAAAGAAAAAATGGGTTTATTCACAATGATTTAAGCATGAGTTACCTGACTATGAAACTAGCACAAAAATATACAAACTCAATCACCTGCTTCTGAAATAGATGCATAAAGGCATGAGATCACTCCAGCTGAGGATCATTGATGTAAAGGAGCCCGTTACGTTCTTCCCTGACCTTCCACCCTGACTTTTTGGATCAGTCCAGATAATCAGACACAAAACAAAGTTCTCTTTGTTAACATCTCCTCCTCTTAAGGTATAGCACCCACACAGAAAACATACACTGTTGTCCTAATGATAACAGAACACTACTTTGAGAAGGGCATTGCTGCTGTCATTTTGTTCATCAAATCTATAAGCTATGTCAGAGGTCCCTACAGCCTTGTGAGAGTATTTTCCTATTAATAAATTTATACACTGCAACAAACAGATGAAAAACATACTGAATTAGAAGACTAAGTATGACTCTCACAGATGTGAGGACTGACATGATCTTGGAAACCTAATGGGAAAAAATGGCGCTACTGCTACTCACCTGCTTAGACTATCCTCTTTTGTGTTTTGACTTGTGTCTTCTCCAATCGCCAAAACTCGAAATCTAGTTAAGGGAAGGGAAAGGAAAACACTGAAACAAAAGTAATATTCTGTGGTTTTGCATCAGCCCTGAAACCCAGAGGCTGACAAGTGCAACTGCTAACAAGGCAAGTGCTGAAACAGCACAAGGGAACTATCTGCTCCAGCAGCCCTGGGTGTAATTGTCAAAAATTAAAGGAACTGTTCAGATCAAATCTCCCCCACTCCACTAAACTGTCTGCTGACAGGAGATAAAACAAATGGACAGAAGACAGTACAGGACTGTATGGATTTGCTATTGTATTGACGTTTTAGACTTCCAGTTACCATCAGCAGCAGTTCTGCTCTAACATACAGCTCTTCACAAAGTAAGAAAATTTATAAAGGTGCTAAATTTGTTATCATAAAATAGTTTGAGATCCAAATTTTCACACTTCTCTCCAAGTGTTATTCATCACGAAAGAGCTTGATGATCTGGGGCTGGAGAATGCTATACAAGGCTGAGTGCTCTTCTGTATCAACAGTTTTAGCAGCACTGACATGATTTAGCTGAGCAACCAGCTACAAATTGTGATATAAAATGGGGCTGGTTAATCTGGAGAATGGTAAAGGGAAGTCTTCTATTGCATTAAAACGTTATACCTGAGTACCAACATCTCTAATAGCAAAGTTGAGGATTTGACAATTTATGAAAATCTGACATTGTGAATTTCTGGTTTACAAAGTCTTATTTAGGAAAATGGGAATGGTTTAAAATAAGCAAGCATGTGCAAATAACTGAAAATTAGTTATATGTATTTAGGAAGTATGGATTTGAAAGAAATGTTGCTTGTTGTATTTACTGAAACTTCTTTTGATACTAAGAGTACAAGTAACAGAGGGTGTAAATCATGCATAGCAGAGAAGAGGTCTACTCTGAATTGCCCTCCTCTCTCCCTGTCTCAGCCCATGTGCAGAGTCAAAAGTACCTGGAATACCTAAAATACCTGGAAAAGGGCACCTAAAATACCTGGAAAAGAGTTCCTGCAAAGTATCAGGAATCTCAAGCTTGGGATTCCCCAGAGTTGAACTGAATTTCTCTTTCAGCCTTTCCACAAATTCTTTAAACTCCTTTGCGCAAACCTTTGAAAACACGAGATAGAAATGTTATCAACCTCAATTTCTTAGACTGGGAAAAGACCCTCTACTTTTAAAGTGTTCATAGAATATTCTAGTAGACATATCTGGTTTTGAATTATCAAATCAGAAACAGTATACCAGACAAGAAAATGCATCAAAAAAGCTCTGTGGAGATTGTGTGTGCTGATTTACTTAACAGTTGCAGGTTCTGTCTGTAACCATGCTTACAGCTACATGCAACCCACCACGCACATATTTTCTGAAAACAATTACACTGAATTAACAGTATAAGATCTCTTGCTAGAACTTTGTTTAAGCTTCTGCTTAAGTCTTTTTTTCCTCTTCATACCCTTCACAATCTTTATCATGTTCTCCATTAAGTCTGTTTGTACAGTCATGGCTTGGAGGACACCTGTTAACACTAGAGGAATGGTCCTGTATCTCTCTGGAAACATGTTTTTATTTGCTTCCAAAGACAGACTTTAGGGATGGGGACACATGCATTTATTTCAGCAATGTCTCATCAGTGAACAACTATTCTTCCTTGAAACAAAAATGAATCTAACAGAACTGGTTGGGATTTTCTGACAATAATATGACTTGTCATTCCTGAAAAAGAACAAAGAAAATCTTGGTGTGACATTGTCCCAGTTGTGAAAAAGTTTTGAAATTCAAAATCAAATTGCTTGCACTCAAAGTGTAAACAACTTTTCAATTTGAAATTGTGGTTGATTTAAGCCATAAAAAGCTCAAAAATCAAACTTTTGACCAATCAAATCAAGGCTTCTCTCAGATAATTTGCTCACATTCCTGCACTCAACCACAGAAGCTAAGGCAATATTTCAACGTGTGCCAGAATAAAAAATAAGAAATTATAGAGCAAAAATGTTTTCTTGCTCAGATAACAAGGAGGCTGAGAGGATTAAAAAACCCCTAAAAAAATCAGTGCACATAGATGCTCAGTCATGCATGTTTATAAACAAGCATATTGAAAAAAACAAAATTTTTGTTGCACAGCAGTAATGTTTATGTGCCTTTGAAAGGCTGCCTGGGTCCACTTTACTCTCAAAATAGCAATGATGCTGCATTTTTACGATGATGCTATTTTTAACATAGCTAAGGGTATGAGGGAGAGATAAGATATGAAATCACAGTAATTAAAACAGTGCAAGAACTCAGTAATCCAAACAGCGTAAAGTACTCTATGACCTTTAGAATACTTCCCTCCTACCTGTGGATCTTCATAATTATTTTCTCTATTCATGAAATCTTCAATGAGGGCTTTATCTTGGTAAACCTCAGCAAGGCAAACTCTGCAACAGATACAATTGAATGTGTTGTACATAGTTGAAATTTCCCCAATTCAATATACATTTTATAGCACTAGGGTGCAAAAAAGTTGAAATTTATATTCACATGAAATCAGACAACAATGTAGAAGGAGCATATGCCTTCACTTAATTTCAGGAGAACTTAGCCTATACCTAGAACATAGACAGAAACCTTCTTACTTATAATTAAGATAGGTCTGTGGATTTCTGACAATGTAACGAGCTCTTCGTCCAACAGAATGAGAAGTTTTATCAAGGGACTCCTCAAAGCTGGCATGCATGATATCCCGAACTACTTGCCATGGAACAAAGGGCCCTTTTACCTGTGTGAAGAACAAAAGCACTTGGAGTTAAACTTCAGCTTTTACGTTGTCCTGGTTTCAGCTGGGATAGAGTTAACTGTCTTCCTAGTAGCTGGTACGGTGCTATGTTTTGAGTTCAGTATGCAAAGAATGTTGATAACACTGATATTTTCAGTTGTTGCTAAGTAGCGTTTAGACTAAAGTCAAGGATTTTTCAGCTCCTCATGCCCAGCCAGCGAGAAAGCTGGAGGGGCACAAGAAGTTGGCACAGGACACAGCCAGGGCACCTGACCTGAACTGGCCAACGGTGTATTCCATACCATGGGACGTCACATCCAGTATAGGAACTGGGAAGTGGGGGTGGGGAATCACCGCTCGGGGACTAGCTGGGTGTCAGTTGGCGGGTGGTGAGCAATTGTACTCCACATCATTTGTACATTCCAATCCTTTTATTACTACTGTTGTCATTTTATTAGTGTTATCATTATTAGTTTCTTCTTTTCTGTTCTATTAAACTGTTCTTATCTCAACCCACAAGTTTTACTTCTTTTCCCGATTTTCTCCCCCATCCCACTGGGGGGCGGGGGGGGAAGTGAGCGAGTGGCTGTGTGGTGCTTAGTTGCTGGCTGGGGTTAAACCATGACACACGTATACGAATGATGGTTAAAACCAGGATGAATTCCTAGGACTGATGAAATGTGTGTTCAGTACTTAGACCCCTTAAATAGAGGTCCTATTAAATACCTTTGCATTTAGCACATGACTAGCAATTCGGCACAGCATGAGCAGACTGTCTTCTTGCACTGTCCAGGTGACACGCAGACGTGTCATTCTCTGCAGGGCACTCTGGTCAGCTTCATCGTGGTAGCGGAGTCTTTTGCTTTTTTCTACAGAATCGTCTTCTAAAAAATACAGAAAAAACCAAAAAAACCCAGTCAGTTATCTCAGCACTACATATTTTGATTAATTCAAACTATCACAGGCAGTAGCAGCACCAATTGGAGTTTATAAGAATAAAAGACAAAAGCAGAGAAGGAAGTAGCAGTTGAGAAAGTAAAATGCATTAATACCTCTCCCAGGAATGAGAAAACAAGCACTTTAGTTAGCAAACTGATTACCTAGAGCATCATACCATAAAGCATCTTTAAGCCAGCTATCAAAAGTTGATAGTGAATTGCAAGGAGTTAATCTGGCATAGACACGATTAGAATTTCTTTAGTTTGTACAGTACAGTAGTGCAATCATGATTCACACACAGGTAACAGTTACAGCATGCTGCTCTTTTTCTCCAGAGCTAGTATACAGCCCCAGGACATCTGAACCTCTTCACTAAAAGAGGCAACCCAAAGAGATGCCAGTAAGTTTCCATTTCCCACACTATGACAGTCATGTCAACTTCCCTAAAGCAACTTACAGCAGGTATATGCATTAAAAAGAATGCTTCTTTTTCCTGATTGTCCTGGTTTCAGCTGGGATAGAGTTAACTGTCTTCCTAGTAGCTGGTGCAGTGCTATGTTTTGTGTTCAGTATGTGAAGAATGTTGATAACACACTGATGTTTTCAGTTGTTGCTCAGTAGTGTTTAGACTATAGTCAAGGATTTTTCAGCTTCTCATGCCCAGCCAGGGCACCTGACCCAAACTGGCCAACGGTGTATTCCATACCATGGGACGTCCCATCTAGTTTAGGAACTGGGAAGGGGGGGGCAGGGATTCGCCGCTCAGGGACTGGCTGGGTGTCGGTCGGCGGGTGGTGAGCATCATTTGTACATTTCAATCCTTTTATTACTACTGCTGTCATTTTATTAGTGTTATCATTATCATTATTAGTTTCTTCTTTTCTGTTCTATTAAACCATTCTTATCTCAACCCAGGAGTTTTACTTCTTTTCCTGATTTTCTCCCCCATCCCACTGGGTGGGGGGGGAGTGAGTGAGCGGCTGCGTGGTGCTTAGTTGCTGGCTGGGGTTAAACCACGACACTGATGTATTACTTACCTTTCTTTTTCTTTTTTGTCTTCTTTCCAATGTCTTTCCTAAGCCTCTTCCTCTTTTGGCTTTTTCCACCTCTCACTCGTTTGGTTCGATCCTGGGTTTGTTCTTTACTTATTTCAATACATTCCTCCTTCTGGACAAGTGACTCTGATCCTACCTTTCCTTCTCCCAAAATATTAATTTTGTTACCTAAAATGACACATTTATAGTAGTGGAGCTTTATAGCAATTACATTCTACAGTACTAAGGTATAAAGAGCAAATGCCAAAGTTTCAGTATATTAAAAGACAGATGCCCTCTCAGACTTGCCCTTTGTTAGTCACATCATTTCATGCATCTTCTCAGCAGCTCACACAGAATAAAATCCCACAAAAGTGAGGAATCGTAAGTAATTACTAAGTTTAGCGCACAGTGTACAAACACAAGGGAACTGAGCTGAGGTTTTATATTCAACCTGAAGCATTTCTTCCTCCTTAGCTTAAATGTTAGGCTATGCAATTTTAACAGTGCCTAGTTGTACAAAACATTGGTCCCTCTAGACTTCCTGCAAACTGCACATCAAAAATTACAAAGGATAAAAATTATTGTTCTGTAGGAAAGGAAATTATTTACATATCTATTTTACTGCCCCAGAAGCATCCTAGATCATTGTAAGGAGACAGGAACAACCCATGTCATCAATACTAGATAAAAAATTATTGTTCCATATACCCAGAAATAGGGAAGGAAATTTTTTATCTATTTTTACTGCCCCAGAAGCATCCTAGATTACCATAAGGAGACAGGAATAACCCACATCCTCCATACTGGGTTTGACAAAGACAGTAACAGCTATAATACAGTTACAGACCCTACCACCAGCATCACCACCTTACCTCCAGTACTGAGTGGAAGGGGGTGTTTTGTTAAGAAGGTTTGGAGTCTCACAGTCAGTCCATTTTCAGAAACTGTACTTTCCTAAGACAACACAACTTTCAAAAAGGTGATATGCAAAAGGAGCGTGCTGGTTTTAACATCACTATAAATGATATTCCTTGAGTGGTGTCAGAAATAAATTTTCAGTATAAAGGAAAAGATCCCTGGCTACAACAAAGGATTCATTTCTCTTATTACTACCACGTATTTGAATGGCTCTAGAGCTTTTCTTAAGTCATACTATAATGACCACTAGATTATGAAGGTTAGAACTTCAGCAAATCTCCTCAAGTTTAAAAGAAGTCATCACTGGAAAAGAAATGCTTGATTCTTTCACTGCTACAGAGGCTGAACAGAATTTTCTGTAAAACAGTATTTTTTCAAAACATTTTACATTCCAAAGGAACTTCTAAGGAGCACAAAACCAAAATGCCAGCACAAACATTGAGAAAATGCCTCCTACACCGTATTGTATCCATCTTAAATCTGAGCCTGAACTGATTGCAATGTATTTGGAGTTTTGCCATTCTCAGCAAAACCCATTCCTCTTGTGAGGAGTTCATTGGTGATAGAAGCTGGTCAGACATAGAGAGGAAAGCCAACACTGAAGAATTGCAGGAGGTCCTGTTAATGCTGAATAACTAGGTGACAGAACAGCAGATGAAATTCAGAGTGAAGTGATCCTGCCTGAGGTCAAAACTGAGCAACTCTAATTTTACATATACACTGATAGGCTCTAATCTGACCACTACTTAGGGTAGGGTAGTTACAGGCAGTTCTGTGAAAGTACTTGGACTTGGTAATGGTCAAAAAGCAAAGCAAATGTAAGGAATTCTTAGGAAAGGAGAGCAACAACTATGCACCTATAAAAATCTACAGTAGGCCTCAGCCTGAATGCACTACATAATTCTATTTTCACCTTAAAAAGGATATAGTAGAACTAGAACAGGTTAAAAGAAAGGGAACAAGAATGATTAAAGGCAGAACAGGTTCCATGCTAGGAACAGTTAAGTAATCTAGTAGATGCTAGTCTTTAAAAAGAGATGATAATGGGAAACATCAGAGATGTTTACAAAATCAAGTGAAACTGAAAGGGTAATGGAGAATATTTTTTACAGCTTCCCTTAGTACTGCAATTATTAGAGAGCTTAAACCATCAAAAAGGAAGTGGTGACACATAATAGGACTTTGAAACACGTTGCTACATGAGGTTGTGGATACTAAAGATTTACATGTGTCCAAAAAATGATTAGACTATTAATGATAGAAGAAAAAAGCTATTAGCAGCTTTGAAACATCACCCTTGAGTTCAGAATGTCCTTGAGCCAAACTTGCAAACAGCTAGGAGAATATTCTGAGGAAATACCACTACACTTCTACCTTGGTTTTACAACCTTCCCTACAAACCTTTTACTGGCAACCATCAGAGACAGGACATTAGCCAGAACTGGAATGGCCATTCTTATTTGCATATATGGGGCTTCCTAGTAATTTTTTTTTTTTTTGCTGTGTGTATTTCCTTGTTCTGGATGTTTCAGTTTTCATCTGACAACTTCTACATTTCAGACAGGGAAGAGGCACCATAAGTAATCTAAACTGTTTACTTAATAAAGTATTTCTCCTTTGGTTGAATGCATTATCAAATTCAGTTCAGATAAAATTTACATCCAATTCTTTCATTCACTTCAGCACAAAGATTTACTGTGTTTGGCATGCGTTTCTTTCCAGTGATGCAAGCCTTACTGAGACACGTGACTAAGAAAGCATGCAAGCAGTAACATTTTGCTATCGGTATCTCAACCTTAAGAATACTAAAATTTGGAAAAGTCATTACAGCATGTAAATTTTAAAATACCCACCTTCCTAGTCTTATTGATGATGTAGCTTGTCCAGATCCAATTGCGTTTTAGATGCCCATAAAAGCTGGAATCCAGACCTGCAGCTCCTAACCCATCTCCAGGGATAGTTCCATCATCAACCACCTCTCGGCTACCTCTAAGAGAAAAAGTAACAAAATATACAGTCATTATTTTGTAGGGAGTACCTTCTCAGCTGCTCTTAAGTGATGTGTTTGCAATGTGCAGAACTCCCCGTGCCTTGCCCTCCCAATTTAAATAGGGCTGGGAAAGAGAGGAAAAAGAGAGATGCTCCTTCCCTTAACCCTGTTCCAGAAGTAGCATGACAACAATGCTTTTCCATTAAGTTCTAATCCTGGATATTTAATGACTGAGCTTTCAGTTTAAAGATTACACCCAGAGCAACTTCACTATTGTTAACTTAAGTTCCAATGGCAATGTTAAACTGTTCTCAGCACTATTCCTGCCACAGAACTAGAGAAAATAACTGCTCAGAAGAAAAACTTTCTCAGGACAAGTGTGGGGAAAATCTTCCACAGGAACTAAAGGCAATCATAACCCTGCATTTTTCATACTGACTGTAAAGCACTGGTCTCGCCAGTTTTCTAACAAGTAAGTTAAAGCATGTCTTAATACACATACAAGCCAAAAAACTACAATGCACCACAATTCTCTCCCTGGAAAGCGGATGAAACTGACAATGAATAGCACGTCATGGATGAACTGGTACCCTTCACAAATGAGCTATATAGTTTTTCTTCTTCAGAAATACAATACTTTGCAAGAAATCATGGAGACAAACTTAATTCCTCAGAAAATGAAAATGAAAATCTAACCATGAATGAGCTTTGCATATGCAGTAGATAACAGCTCTGACAATTCACTAATAACACCAAAGAGTATTTCTGAAATCCTGTTTCACCTTATGAAAGATTTTTTGAAAGCTATGATGAAAAATTATTTCAGTCAAGCTTTCAATAGACAACTCTTTCATTATAACATAACATTAAATAAAAAAACCTGTTTCTTGACCTTAAAGATGTTCCAGTCATCTCCAGCTCAACTGCAAGTCAACATCAGATACCCAATTTAAAAGATTTCTTACCATACAATGGAGACAATTGAAAGCTGAGAAGTGGACTGAACAGAATTTTTTTCTATCAGCCACGATCAGTGGAATTAGGTTCCCTCAACTCCATTAATTTTTTTTAAGATAACTTGATATATCTACCTGTAATACTGAACTAACCGAAAATACTTTTAAACAGACTGTTTATTAAAACAGAATAGCATATCAACAAAACTAAACCACAGTACACTGCTCAATATAAAAAGTATAACTGGCATTCTGCATGGCTGTCACAGTTTCTGAGTATGCAATCCTCTCAAGCATTCTGGTTGTGATTAGGCAGCAGATGAATTGCTCCAGAGATCACTTACAGATTTCACCAGTGTACACCAATACCATATTAGAAATTATTCTGTGAACAATATGCAGCAGATTGCAACACAGAAGGACAGATTTCAAAATGTGACACTGGGGAGCTACTGAAGCTATAGGGTATTTGAGATACCATGTTATAAAGCACAGGAACAGAGAATATTTAAATTTTTCCCTTGCATTAACTGTACTTAGGAAGCATTCCTTCCCTCTCAACTTTACTTTCCCCAAGACTCTTGCAACACACGTCTGTACTACTTTGGAAGGAAATCTGTTCCTGGTTTTCCCATTCCTCTAGCATGAGGACCTGCTTGGTAAACAAGTTACTTGTAAACATGATACATAACTACACAGCTTTTTAATCAGATAGCCTCTGAATTACAAGAAAACCCCAACCCCACAACACTCAACTGAAATGCTAGAGTCTTAACTGCATTTGCTATTAAATAACATCCTCAAAACCACAAGTTCTTTTTGACCACTCAATCAACAAAACAAGGATGAAGATGACATACGTGGTATATTCCAACATTGCACACTTTCGTTCCAGATTGTGTTTATCCACTGCTGACTCTTGTTCCATTTCTACATCTAGTGCAGTCTCCTCCCCTTGAAGATTACTTCTCTTTGAACGAGGACAGCGGACGACTCCTAGAAATACAAATGGTTTTGACTATCAGCGTAAGTAAGACTTCAATCCATTTTCAATCCACCCTGCTATGCCAAACTACTGCTCCCAAACAGTACTAATATTTTTACCACTTCCCAATAAAACATGCCACCTTCTTAGAGAGGCTAATGGTGTTCCAGTTAATTTCCAATACAAGGCACTAACTTGTCCAAAATTGTATTCAGGGCAGAAATTATGGGAGGCTGGTACCCTTTATAAGGAAAAAAAATTCAGCAGCTGACTGATATTTTAGGCATGGATTGATCACAGCCTTTCAGATGCTCAAGTACGTCAACAATCCTCCAGAAACGATTTGGCAGGTTGTGACTGCTGAAACACAATGTGAACGTTTTTCATGTCCGACACCTTCATGTTGGAGATACATTCAGGATACAGCAGAGGAGTCATGTGATGGTTTTATAGTAACAGAACTCAAAGGTAGGAAGAAAACCCAATTTCTGGCTTACTACTGCTTTTAGGCTGCCCGTGCTACAAAGACAATAGAGCAGGACTGGATCTCAGGCAGGTATCTGATCTAGATGCTCAATATTAAAATCCAGCACAGAGTAATTTTCCCCTCAAGGCTCAGCATGGAAAATACTTAACTACAACACAAAAAAGCTTTCATAATCATGCAGACTGGTGAAACAATATCATTCCCATATTTTGGGGGCTTAAAGTAATCATGGTCTGACTAGCCTGCAAAAGCTGCAGCAATCACAAACATGCTACCATTTGACAAATGTGTAAGGAGCCTTTTGGACATGACTGCTTCAATGCAAAAGAAAGACAAAATTACAAATAGATCCTTTTACCTGGCTGACTAAATTACAGAAATACAGAACAGTGTTGTCTAGGGTTTCAGGAGAAGTATCTTACCTCCAATTTTATATTTTTTTTTTTTTTTAATAATGTATACTTGTAGCTGTATGTCCTGTTTAAAAATGTAAAAGGACTAAACACAAAAATAAACTCCAAAAACCTGGGGTACATAAACTCCTTTACCTTCCACTTCTCATCTAACTCGGGCTATCTGTTAGAAGGTTTAGCAACATCCTTCTAAGGAAAAGGGCTCTCTGTTTAAACTGGTAGAGAGCTATGGCAAAAGTATACCAGGAACTATATTTGAAAAGGCTTTTTCACAACTGGATTAAAATCTAACAGGGCTATTACCAAATTTGATACTTCTAACAGGACAGCAATGCTTTTCCATTAACACTGCTCTGAAAATTTCAAGTGTATAGGTCTGTTTCTTGGATCTCAATTTCATAGAATTGTATGGACAGAACTTCTAGGTTTTTCTGATGCACAAGGAGACCAGCCAAGAGAACAAAACATTGGAAGTGACAAAACAGAGCCTGCCTCAAGTTTTAGGAAAGGAGGAATTGTGACATGAGCAGAATAAACAGTAAAGGTGATAAAAGTGTACAGTTATACCATACCCAATGGTGTATTAAGGCAGACACACTGCAAATCAAACCAGAAGTTTTCCACATCCTGCATGGTATTCAGAACATAGTAGCGTCTCTCAAATGGGCGGCTACTTTGTGCCAGGTTATAGTGGGGGTCACAGATAGTGGTATCAACAATCACAGCATTTCTCTTCATATACACAAAGACCTGTCAAGTACAGTATGTTTCAGGCTGGTAGGTAAAAATAATTGAAACTGCCTAATCTACAGGACATACAATTATTTTAGGACTGTTTAGCATCTTCTCAGTCTTTGCTATTTTGAGACAGTGCTCTGATAGAGGACACACCCATCCCCACCCTATTGCACTGTATTCCCAAACCTCCCTTGTCAGCAACCCAGAAATTTCCTTTCTGAATTTAGAACAGTTTCTTTTCCCCCTTGTGCACAGGATATTACGAGTTTCCACAGAGAGTGACTATTTCCTACAAGCTCTCATTCAGGATTTGAATAGCTGTGTTTGGGGTCTAATCATCTTTCTTATCCTCATAAAGTATATGTTGGGACTGCCTTCTCCTTCTCTGTTTATAAAAAGATGCGTAAGAATGTAATTATTTTACTCTGATCAGTGACTTTATTCTGTGTCAGATATCCAATGCCTAACACCTTGACAGAACAGAATGCTCATTTTTCATGAAGTGCTGCCAGTCTGGAACTTCCCAGATCATTATTAAGTGCAACATCCAGCACTATACATTTCAGTAGCGTCTTTCCAGATGAAGAGGCAAAAATTATCAGCACAACTTGCAATATGTCACTTGGATCTGGAGGTTTGCATATATACCTGAAACATCAGTGTTTTACTTAAATACTTAAGGTAATTACAACCCCCAAATTTTGCATGTTTCACTGGACAAATAACGTGAAGGATAATGGCTAAGTTTTAAAAAAAAATTACCTGGTCTTTGTCTTGAAACTTCTCTGTTGGGCCAAACTGTATCAGTCCCATGTAACATAATCTTTGAAGGTTTTCTACCACTGAAAAGATATACCTCCTGCAGCAATATTAGGAGTATTACAATTAGCACTCATGAAGACAGTAACGACACTAGAAAACATACCATTTCCATGCAGCAACCTGAAGTTTCAGGAAACCCTGCTTTTTTTGAAATACTGAGTTTCAGAATTTCTGAAGTGATATTTTGTTTGAATTGTCAGCCTATGGAAAATATATAATATCCCAAAGCTCCAAATTTCCTTTCCTCAAATCATAAACACAATATTTTAGTCAAATACTAACTAAAACTTTGCTAGCAAAGAACAAAGTTATCCAGAAATACCATACGTAAAAATGAATCAAACAAGGTCAGGACATCAACAGATCTGCAGACAATTTCATGTTATGAAAAGAAGACACGAGTAAGAAAATATGACTGCTAAATATGGGCTGATAAACCTTCACATGTGTGCATACAAAGAACCGGGCAACGATCCTTGCAGTTAAGGTTGTTTAGAATCACTGCTCCAAGAAACTGCTTTCAGTTGCTTATAGCTTTGGCAGAGCAAAAAGTGCAGCATTTCCCATGCTGCATATCTACTTATATGACAAAATTCTGGAATTTTCAGGAAACTTTTGCAAGATCTAGTTTCTGAGAGAGAGTTTGTCAAAAATTCAGCTTTGCCCACATTTAACTCACTAAGATCCGTGCAGTTAAATGCGAGTTGTATTTTGGCAGGAGTTTTCTCTGAGGCTTAAAGATCATTTGACAAGCCTAGAAATACTGATGCAAATTTGGCTAAGTTAGAAGTTTTAGTGAATGGGGTGGGGGCAAAGAGACAACTTGGTTATATGTCATACTGTTTTGCATAAACCTATCAGATGGAGCCTGCAGATTTCAGAAAATACAATAAATCCAGTTTCCTTGTTACTAAGATTTAGCAAGTAATAGGTTAGGAATTGCAAACCTGAACTGACCACGAGTCCTGACAGCTGATACTGTTGTCTAGCTCTATTCACTCACCAATTACATGTTTGCAGGTTTGCAAAATGTTGTGTAAGCCTCCCACCATTAAAATCCCTGCCATTAGCAATGACTTTCTGAGGAAACTAATATGGTGCTGTAGATTCCACATATTCAAATAATTTTCATTTAATGTTGCTTTCCCTTCCTATCTTCAGTCCAATCTCAATTTTTAAATCTCCTAGATGAGGAATGGCAAACAACAGCAGACATGCCACTGAGAGCATGAGTAGAAATTGAATGGTATGTATGAGAGACAGGAACTGCAAAGTGTGGCATCTTCTGAAAGATTTATGAAGGACAGCAACATTTACACTCTATTAAATTCTGAATTTAGCAGCAGTCAGGAGTGTGTTTTATACAGAAGTAACATCCTGCTGATGAGTTATGAAGGACAGAACCTCCCAGCTCTCAAACACTCCTGACAGCATGCATGAATATTGTTTATTAGTTTCTTATTACCTTCTATTTGGGAGAGAAAGATACAGTTTGGCACACTATCCTTAGAAGATTGATGATCCTTGTCTTAAGTAACAAAGTTCTCTTTGACACAAACAGGAAATAACTGAGAAAAGAGTCAACCACTGTTGTTTTCTCCCTAGAGCCATTTACTTTGACTCATCTGCTTACCTTTTGTAGAGAAGCTGCTGTCGGACTGACCTTGGAAGAAATCTGATCAGAGTGTGCTTTTTTAGTGGATCATTTAAAAAATCTTCCAGACCATCCACCTAGAATTATTTTAGAAGTTAATCAAAATGTGAAATATAACTATCTTTTAAAGTATCAAGCTTTGCTACCAGAACTGTCGACTGAAATATTTTCTAAGCAAACGTTACTGCTTTTGTAAAATGCTTAAACATTATTCTTGTTAATCAACGAGGCAGAAGATTCAGTGAGATTATAAAAGGCTCTTTGAAAAACACTAGTTTAACAATTTGCAGTATTACAGGACTATGCATTTTTTTCAGTGTGGCTGTCAAAGCAACTAACTTTTCTCTAAAACAAACTATCAAGAACTGAAGTGTCTACTCTCCAAAGGCTAGTTTTGTTAAAACAGACTAAGAGGGTATTTGTTACTGCTTATAGGTACAGTTGGTATTATCAGACTTTAAAGTAAAACAAATGTAAAACAAAAAAAGCACTATACCTTGTAGCTTACTTGTACTATCTGAACAAAGAGTGAGAGAGGCAAGCAGAGGAGAATGTCACTAACAAGAGCCCATCCAAATCCAAACTCTCTGTGAACTGGGAGAGGAGGGACATAGCGCATCCATGACACATCATCCACGTACACTAGGAACAAGAAGACTGGCTTAGATTCAGACAGGACAAACCTAATAGTTATACTAATAGTTTTATTGTGAGTGTTCAAGCAGAACACATTTAGCAGTTCATAGTCTGGAAATCTGAAAATCTAAAATGACCTGAAAATTATGTAAGCCATTGACTTTCAATCTTCTTTGAAGTGGACTTTTACAGGTTTTTTTCAGTGTTGGTGAGGACTCTTGAAAAGCACATTTAAGCCTACTAACAGTAAGTCTGCACTTCTTTCTTAGCTTACACAGACATTTCAGAGGATGCCTGAAAGCAACAAATCCAATGAATTCACATGTTCTGAAGTATGAAGATGGCAGTTACAGTAACCTCGTTAAGACTGTTTTTCACTAAGATAATCTCTTCCAAGACTTAACTATCCTTACAGCATATTAAAAAAAAAATCTTCTGGATACTCAATCCAATTATTTCTTTTTCCATACCCAATAGCATGGAGAACAGTTTACCAACCACCTCTAATATCCTTTTTCACTTTGGAAGACATGTATCCTGACTCCCTTGCTACAACTTCTTTTTGGGAAAGAAATAGAGGGTGGCAACATTTTCTAAGTTAGTTTAAGCAGTGATTATGTAACTATGGTTTCAGTGTAGACCTATCCCTACAAAAATTAAATCTAAACTATTTCTCCAAATTTACTCCAGATTATTCTGAATTTGAATCCTGCTCTCCAAATTACTATCAAACTTTACATTATCCACAATTTGAGCCTACTGTATTTCACTATCCAGAACAATGCCCCTGTAGGATATCCCTTTCAATTTGAGAACAAGCCATTAATAATATGAGTCATTTTTTCAAGCATTTCTGTTCCTACCTTGAAGTGTTTTCATTGAAATCATATTGTCAAACAGTTATGGAAATACTACACGGAACCATGGCAAATTCTGTAGGAAAGTCAGGATGTGCCATTTCTTACCTGTTTGATTAGACAACTCTACTTCAGTCTCCTGTGCAGAGATTTCAGGATTCACCACAGTTGTTGTAATTTCTAAGATCCCATCTGGTTGTGCTTCAAGTACAGCTGCATTCACATCCAGCCCTTGTTTGCTGCCTTTTTTCTCAGCATCGCTACCTCCTTTTTGCTGTGTTCCATTTAAAGGGTGCCCATAAATTAAGTACCAAAGGAACATGTGGACCATTCTTAAACGGGGCATTTTGGGAAGAAAGCCAAGAGAACGCCCAAGTCCTGGAACTGAGAGGGAAGATTAAGTAGCAAAGAGAAATAAAGAGAGGCTTAGAACAGAATTAGGTACCTCTGCAAAACTGATGCAAAACTGAAAACCTGAAAGGAAGACGGGCAGTTGAAAGTACATATATAAGTTACAAATACTGAGTTACAAGTAGTAAAGAAGTAGTAGTGAATGCAAATACTCCAGTTTGCAATTGTAAAAAAAAATAAGCATCTAAGAAAACATTGGATAGTGAGATTGCTTTAACGTAAACTCAATTTTTCTTCTATAAAATAAGAAAAAACCCGATTGTATCTTAGGAGAGCCCAACATCTGAAAGTGATTATCAATAACAAATGGGAAGTGAAAGATGACAGAAAAAACCAAAGGTAGTTGTACCTGTAACAGGGTGATAGTTTTTTAGCTGTGTTATGCCCATTTTTTCATCGGTTTTTCTTGCCCGATTATTATTATCAGCTTTACATGAACTTTCTTGTGTTTCTCCTGAATCAGGAGCTGCCTCTTGCCCCAAGTTTTCTTCCTCAGCATGGTCCTGGGATGTTGGTGTCTGGGGAACTTTAATCCTGTATTAAAACCACACAGCACTTTGGTAAAAATTAAGCAGAGTTCAATTCCTCTTCTTTCCTGACTTCAGGAGATATTCAGCACCTTGCTTCATCTTTGTGCTTCCATTTCTCTGTTGCTAAAGAAGAGATTTTTCTTTTCTTTTGCTTACTTTGTGTTTATTTCCTCTGCATATTTTTGCATGTACTAGATAAGCCAAGTTCCCCATAAGCCATCCAAACCATCATTGCAACTTGCCTGTTTGCGGTGCTTGAATTGGAGATTCGGAAACGCACCTGCTCAATGGCACTTTTTACAAGGGGATCATTAGGACTCACTGAAGGATGCACAACAAACTCCACCTGTTCAGAGCAGCAGAAAACAAACAAAAGGTATTTATGGAGATACTGGCTCTTAATCAGCTGCATAAATTATCAGAGATTAACAGACAGTTAATCAACAGTAGCCATAATGGATGAATCCTATGAAGGTTTAATAATTCACAGAATATTAACACTTTTGGATCAAAACTCCCATTGCTAGTTTGTATTAAGCAAGAGGCCTGACTGTATGCTCTCTGTACCAATAAACAGTTAATGTCATTTCTACAGACATCAGGTTTTTTGATTTTTAAAATCTGAAATATTTGGGGAACAAACACTTAAACTTGCAAATATTAGGCTGAAAGGGAAAAATGAAAAGTCATACCTCATAAGGCCAAACTCATACATATTGTTGCTGAAAGTACACACACAATTCAGACTGTGCTCTACAGTAATTGTGCAGCAGGTAATTTTCGACAGATTCTCTCCCTGCTTATGAACATTTCACACTAGAGTTACAATGACAAGTCTCAGCTTTACAGCTACAGACATTTTACTTCCATAAACCTCAGTAACAGTGGATTTTTGTTTTTAAAAAAATAGATAGCGTTCTATAAATTTCAACTCAGAAGCTAACTTATGATTTCTCCTGGCTTTCAAAAGGGGATTAAATAGAATTGTATTGCAGCCTGACAGTGCAGGGAGAGAACCATGAATTGCGTAACTGATAAGCAGCAGAACCTCTCAGAAGGGAGATTCAGAGACTTTGATCTCTGGACTATTCCTTGGTCTCACAATTATCTGCAGCACAATAATTGAAAGGACTAATCTGGTTTTCACAGTAGCTTAGTTTGGGACATGTAGCTTCTGGGCAGCTCAACTGTGGGTCCTGCTACAAAAAGTGAAGTCATCCATATTTTTCAGGCCCAAAACATTTTGATAAATCAGAAGGTTGTGAGAAAAGCCGCTTCTGCTGCCAGGGTTTGTGCAGTCACCTTTTTACTAATGCCATCTTGAATGACTGTAGTACGATAGAGTCTGAGGAGTCCTTCCTGCGCAAGCTTCTGTACCAGTCGTACGATAGACTTTTTGCAGCATTTAGTGGAGACACCTTCTTGCTTCTCTTGATCCATGACCATTTTCTGAAGCCTAAAAGATGCAAAAAATATCTTGCATTTTAGGCAGTTTGGAGCACTTCTGGGCTTAAGCAGTTTGTTAGAGGATATGGGGTGAATGGATATTTCCCTACTTCCTGCTATTACTAGTCACTTTTCCCTTTTGCTGTAGATAGCTGGTAACTTAACTTTAAATTTCAGCTGTATTTTCTTTGTAATTAAGCTTATCCTTTTTATGTGAGGACTGCTGTTCTGGTGACAGCAAATTCTCAATGCCAGATTTCTCTGTGTATGGCTACAGTGTAATTATGAATCCAGCCTCCCTAAGGCCAGGAAAACCTATGGCTTTTTTTAAGCGGTTATTAAACATATGCAGTTTGTATTTCCACTTGTGAGCTCAGTTCAGCTTGGGGCAGAAAGAGTTTACTTGGTGGTGCTGAGAGCTCAGAAACTACACGGGCATTCACAATATAGATACACATATCCCATCACTTGAAGCCAGCTCACTTCTTCCCTTGTAGCAGCCTGCAGGAGCGTGCTCATGCCCTACTCTCCTCATGCCTGTTTTCATGCACTTTTTCACAAATGCCCCTCGGCCCTATATCTGACTTTCAATCCTGGAGGGTCACTTCTGAAAAAGGTATGGAAGGGTATTAAGGGAATGAGGCAATAAGTGAATGTACACATGGACTTCAACTTTTTCAAAAGACTACCACATCCTGGTAACTAACATAACTGGAGTGACAACACCAGCAAATTTCCTTGCAGAGATTGGGAGGGGCAGAACTTTCACTGGTGCTGGGGGAACCTGTGAGCTACCTGTTGGCAGCACTGAAGGGGACAGCAGAGACCTGAAATATCTTCTGAGCCTGTACTTAGATGTGGCTAGATGAATCAGTGATGAGGCTGGTACCAGAAGATGAGGCTCTAATTTTACAACACTCTGCATTTGAACTACATGACAGAAGGTTTCAAAGTTCTCAAACCAGAGGAGAATAAGGCCATGATTTCTTACTAAATTCCTACAGCTGGCAGCCCTGTGTGTATTGACATGCCAGGATCTTCTGAGCTGACACAGAAGATGGATAGAGCAATCCTATTTGCAACAACAGTCCTGCCAATTTGGAAACTGGGACTCCAGGAGAGCACCAGAATTTCCATTTCTCTTTGGAAGTGAATCTCAAAAGGCTGAAAGACCTTACAACGTTCAGGGAAGTATCTTTAGTCCAGACAAGGCAAGTCAGGAGAAGACATACAACCGTACCACATAAAACTGCAAAGAAAAGCAAACTTTCAGGACCTTGCTAGAATCCTAGTGACCAATAATGACTGACACGAAGATATGAGTCTCTACACTCCCTGGCAGAATAACACATGAACAACTTTTGAAATCATGTGGAAATAAAACTTATGCAGATAAAAGAATCCTCAAGCAGGGAAGTGCTGTATCTTACTATGTGGCCCCAAGCACTGGCATACTGTGAACGGAGGAAAAAGTTCTCTGATCTCTATTTATGGGACATATACCACATAAAAATCCACTTGTGTAATTATCTCCAGAGAACTATTATTGCTTCCAAAAAGCTGATTAATTTTTAAGATTCAGTATAACTGCAACCCCCCACACCTTCCGTGTGCCATCCTCTCCAACATTATAGCATATAGTGCCATTGGGGACAAGAAAAGCCAACAATGGAATAAGCACACAGATGGCTTGCTAACGTACTGCTTCTACTACCAAAATGCATCAGGCCCCCAGTACACTGTTTTCAGATGGACTCACGTGAACAAGCTTTCAATTAGCCGGAGGTTTCGAACAGCTTCCACAATGAGATTTCGGCGCTTCAGCAGCCTGTACGTTTCATGAGATCTCTCCACTGCTGTAGCTTTGGAACGCTTTTCCTTCTTTTGGCCACATGTCTTCTAGTGCACAGTATGGATAAAATAAAAATTTTATATGAACTATTCAATGTCTTCAGTCTAAAGTAGGTTCCTCGCACAGTAGCATCTGAGGAATTTTGATGTATTTATTTGTAACAAAGTAGTCAGATGGGGATTATCTTTTATCTCCCCTTCTCAGGCAGGTAACCAAGGCAAAAGCTAAGAATTCCATGTAATTAGATGCAGAGATTTATGCCAATCCCACATTCTGAGCCATTTGGACTTGAGAGTTTTGGCCTAGAAAGCTGGTAACTGCCTTAACGTCGTGCTGAGTCCAAGCCAACATATCCTGTTCCTCAAAAAGGCTTCTTGTCCCAGGCTCAGTCCTGCAGCAGTGAGGCTACACAACTTTCATGTCAAAACCCATTTGCTCCTCCTGGTTTAGAGTAGACAGACCAGATGATATGCAGCACTTGTGTGCACAGATAGACATTAAGTGATGACACACACTAAGTCAACACAGGGAATTTTGAAAGCACCAGGGAACTAACCCAGAACCGTATTTTGGACATCTACCTTCCTATCTCCTGGAATAATTTTCACTTATAACTACAATGCAGCCAAAAAGTGAATGTACTTAGAAATTAAATTTAAAAACCCGAAACAATCCATAAATGAATAAAAATTCTATAGCTTGGAGTCTTGCTGTAAAAGTACATAACTTAGCTCAGACAGATGTACCAACAAGAACATATTAAGACATGTGGTATTACCTTTGGGTCTTCAAGTCTGACCTCCTCCACCACAGCCACATCCCCATCTTCATCAATGGAATGAGCACAAGTGGAAATATTGGACTCCTGCTTTAGAGTTTCCAAAGTAGAACTCTCCCCCGAAAGATTGTCTGGGAGCTCATCGGGCTCTTCAAGAATTTGGGGGGAAGGCAGCTTCTTCCCATGAGACTTCACAGCTTTTAGCTTTGAGCCTGGTTTAAGAGCAAAGAGCCTTGTAATTTTTCTGCTCTCAGAGTCTTCTGTAAATGTTCAGCTTCTCTCTCTATTAAAGGCATTCCCCCATCCACCCAGGTAACTGTACTAAAAAGCATTCTGCTACATTTTTCACGTATTCTTCTACCCTGCTGGAAGCTGTGGTTTGACCATGAATGACTGCATTCAGCCTCCAAAAGTAAAGTTAAAAAAAAAGTGAACTCCCTGTCATCAAATAATTTTCTCCATGCAGAAGCCTCTTCATAGGCAGACTTAGAAGACTGTGAAGGGCCAGATTAGCTTATCCAGAAACTGGTGTCTGAAGAAAGAAGGGTTTCTGTCACAAAGATTCTCAAGTTCTGCCAGAAACCTAACTTTTCTGACTCAAAGCACAATAACAAGGATTTAGTATTAGTCCAAAGATAATCTACATAAGAAATGGAGATCTGTTCTCCTCCCTTCCCTTGGAGTTTATCAGAGAAGTTGTAGGGACATTTAAATAATTAAAATAAATAAAAAACCAAACCACCATACCCTCTTTAAAATATGTCCCCAAAAGGCTGGTAGCTTTCACATCAAGTTGTTCCAAATAACTAAAGAAAATTATGAAGGAATTACCTTCAGGAGGTAAGACATTTTTGTTACAATATGCTTAGGTGAGTAAGGCTGTGAGTCAAGTCACCCCAAGCTTATTGCTGCTTGAAAGTAGTTAGTTAACATCTTATCTGGTCTCAGACAAGAAGTCAGTATTACTCTACATATACTCACCCCACTGAAGGCTCACAACAGTACGTGAACAAATAAATTTTGCACAGACTCTAAGGCTCAATATCAGACATTTCCAACTGAAGAAAAACACTGCTAAAGGGGGAAGAATTTTTATATGTTACAATTGAAAAAAAATGTTAACTGGCTGGTCTGTCAGCTCCTGTGCTATTTCCCATACCTAAGATGACCTTTGCATATCCAGTGGAATGAAATGATGTGTATTCACAAGAGGCACAGTCCGCCTTTTTTGTTAGGAAAAAGTAAAATATTTAAGAAATACAAAGTGTGTTCAAATCCCTTCTGAAGTCTTCAGGGACTTTAAAAAACCTGAAGCTCTACCAAGATGGTGCTCCTAATGGGCACAGCCTGAACTGCAAGATATTTTGAAAAAAGAGTTTGTGACAGATACCTTGTCAGTTCACCATAGTATATCCAAGGCAGATACAAAATTTACCCAAGGATACTGTTTCTCTCAGCAGCTTAAGCCAACCTGAGTAATATGTACCACAGTCTCCCCACTATGCTTGTTTTTAGCTACACAGTCCTGCCTCCTTACTTACAACAGTTTCAGAATTTGTCTGACCTTCTGCAGAATCATTTCAGCCCTTGGAGCCACCAGAAAAATAACTAAATATCCAAGGAGCACAATGTGTGAGCACATTTCATTTGCATGGGGAAAAGAGGAGAAATGACATAGGGGTAAGGAGAAGCAGACTTTCCCAGTGATTGGTGATAGTCAGAAACATTCCTTGATGCACACAAACGTCAAGAGCACACTTCAGCTCTAAGACACTCCAGAGACTACCACACGTACAGTATTCCAAAACATAACACTTTTGGTAGAAAAAGATAATAAAAACATGGAAATAATCAAATAAGTGTAAAAATAAATATATGATTAAAAACTTTAACGGTAGCTAATAGCATATGATTTTTTCTTTAATAAAAGGATCCATAAGAAAAATGCAAGGTTCTTTCCAAATTTCAGAATCATGATCTACCTTTCACTGGTGTTGACTGATGGGTATCATCTTGGAGACTTAATTTCAACAGAGAGCCAGAGTTGGCCTTCTGACCTTTTCCTCTCTTCTTGCCATCTTTCCCTCCTTCTTCATTGTCAGACTCTGAGACCAAAGTATCATCTTCTCCAGGAGACACATCTTCCACAGGTGCAGAATCTTCTGGCATTAGGGCCAAAGTAACGGTAGCTAACTGCTCACTTCTAGCCTTCTCTCTCTCAAACTGACGGTTTAAATCACTCTCCTCTGCAAAAATGTATGAAATATACTTTGTTGTCCTCTGCCGACCTTCATCCTCCATAAAACCCTAAGGAAATAGTTGGAATGTTATTTTACCACCTTACTCCTCCATTCTTGCAGTCTGTTCTCCAGCATCAACAGTGGGAAAATTTTCTAACTGTTCTCCCCTCACATCAAAAGGTATCATGTTATTCTCCTTTTTTTCTAAATAACAAAAATGTTGACTAACCTTAACATATAGAATTCAAAAGAAATACCATACTTGAAAAATAAATAAGTCTGCATTACCTGCATACTAGAACGAAAA
Organism: Buteo buteo; assembly: GCF_964188355.1. Taxonomy (NCBI): domain Eukaryota; kingdom Metazoa; phylum Chordata; class Aves; order Accipitriformes; family Accipitridae; genus Buteo; species Buteo buteo. The sequence continues at coordinate 4,107,741 of NC_134199.1, forward strand.
GCCTACAGTACGTGGGATGTAGAAAAGTCTAAGGATGAACAAACTATATGCATTCAGACTGGAAATCAAATTTTTTTCAGAAAAAAATTTCTGTGAAATAACAGTAATGCAGAAGTAACCAGAGTGAATCAGACTTAAGTGGAACTACTACAACAGGTGCTTTCAATTATCTAGAAACACAAACACTTGGCCTATCAGTAAGGGAAGATTTCATCTTCACAGTTGACTTCGAAAAAAGTATGTTTAGATATTCCAATGGTTTATATAGCTTGTTTTTAATTCCACAGAACTTTTTACCAAATGACAAGATCTTAGTAAAAAAATTCTCTATTACAGGAAGATGGCAATTATCCTGCCTTTGTGAAAAGGGGCAGGTGGGTGCATGTGAGAAATGACAGCTGAATTTGTCTTGTTGAAATGAAAAAAATATCAAAATATCTGGAAATAAGGAGTTTAATCACCATAACCTCTACAAAAATAACCATGTTTTTTTAAAAATTTAATGGTATTTTCAAAAGGCAAGTAGATTAATGATTTTAAATGTAGAGAGGGCCTCCGACAAGGTCCTTTCATAGAGGATCTTGCAAAATAGAAGTTGTCTCACAGTCAAAAATCAAGCAAAGTGGCTATTTTGAGTTGAGAGACATTTACGTTCAACTCTATAAAGTACCAGCCCCCAGGTCACTTGGGTTACCACTGAGTACAGTGAGTGATTTAGATGAGTCATTGAGGCCAGGTGAAGCAGGGTTGAGGCCAGTTTCTCTGCCCTGCCTCTTTTTGGAGGGCAGACCTGTGTCAGGGTGCTGGAAACTATGTTCCTCTGGAATGCTGTGAAGCGGTGTCCAGCAGAATCCCACTGGTTTGGGGTGGGTGTGTGGATCACCAGAACATGTGGTCAATACAGACAGAAAATATGGGGCCATGTGCATTTTTCCCCATGACCTTTATTACTTACGCACCCAGTCACAAACCAATGTAAAATACTTGTACATCTGGGTCAGTGAACTATTAAATGTCAAGACAGCTAACCAGGAAACAATAAAGAAAAGGTACGCTAGAAGAGCAGATCTGTTAAATTCTAACAACTAGGCCTAGTCCTCTGATTACAGTAGGTTAAAATCTCAATACTTTTTGAACACTTGTGTTATATACCTTTTCCTCAATTGAGCCATATTCTTTTCAGTCTTACCAGGACTCTTTCACTGTCAATTCTCAAACCACTGCTGTTTCTATTGTTTGAGGTTAGCAATATTATAACATATTACCACAGTACCCACAATTGTATCTCCAGTTTGAGTAACTATCTAAATTATTTTATCTTAACCTTACCTTGACAACTTTGTACCTCTCCAGAAGACGACAGAGCATCCTTGCTTCTAGCTTCCCCACATTCATAGCCAAGCGAATTTCTGCCTGAGAAATACCTTTGGTTCCCCTACTTTCAACTGTTTCAGAAAGGCAAACCAGAAAATATCTCAGAGAAATAATCTGACCAAATTATATGTACATATATTTGTACATACATTCATATTTGCTCTGAATAATGGTATATGACAGAATATAAAATTTAACATTCCCTGTAACAACTAAAGACGTTTTCACAGATACATACAATATACAGTCAAATACTGTCATAAAACATAATTTTACATGAAGCAGCGCCCCAGCAGAATGAGGTTTGAAGGCAATAGCTTCAGATTAAAAGCAGGGGTGAATTTTTCCCTGGAGAGCTTTCCACAGTTAGATATTAATTTCTCCATTATGAAGGGAAAAGAGATAGAAGAAGAAACACTTTTTCTTCATCACCTTTTCTCACCCCACTACAACATCCTGTTTCTACCACACTGTGTTATTTGGGTGGTATCGAACAGTTGATAAGCTTCCAGGGAGGGCTAACTGGTGCCAGCAGTCTAATCGGAACATAAAGCTCATCTTTTCCATGAAAAATTGACACTTTCTGATACATAAAAAGCAATCGGAACTTTAAAAATCCCACAATATATACCTTTCTTTTATACAAGGAGTAAGAAGGCAACATGAAAAATCTTTAGCATGTCTTACTACATCACCTACTTAGCTCATAAGCCTGGGTGAGCATATCCCTTTCGCAAACAATATCCACAGGCTGAACAGCTTTTGTGATGATCTCTTCTTCATCATCATCATGATAATCTTCCATTTTCTTCCGAAATTCCTTCAGTAATTTAAGGCAACGGACCATGACATCAGTCCCTGTGAACGCGAATGTTAGTAACAACTCTTAACAAAATGCAAGGCGCATGCACATGTTTAAACCAGTTTATTTCTTTCAGCAGCACGAAGTAGTAGTAGTGCAATGAGGAACAAAGACAACTGTTTATTTCTAGTAAAGGTTTGCAACAGCTTTTCCCTATATACGAATCTGTCAAAATACTGACTAGCTGAATTTTTGAGGTGCTCCAAACCTCCACGTCTGTGTCAACATTAGGACTGCCCAGTGCAGTGATTTATGAGCAGAATGGAAACCACTGCAGTAACAGAAGAAATTTCAACAGCACAAATAAATCAATGAAAGGATTAAGTGCTTATCCACAGTATTACATCTTCAGAACATACATCTGACTGTGAGATCACTCACTAAGTATAAAACCACTCCTTTTTTCTATAGGCTCAAAGCGTTTTTCACTTTCTATAAATGCAAGTCACATAATGAAAGAAAACTGTACATCTGAAGGTATAGAACTCATACAATAAGCTACCTGGTTACAAGACTGTTCCTTAACACAGGACTGGCCCTTCCTCAGCAAGTGATCAAAGTGGATATCAGTTGGTGGTTCCTATCAAGGGCTGCCATGAGTTCCTGATACTTAAAAATCCCAGGACCTAAAAGAACTGTCAGTTTATCATATGTTCTAGCACCTTCTTCTATATTTGTATGCATGCATGTTGGAGGAAGCATACACCAAGCAACTAGCACACTGAAGAAAAGGATCAGAAGAGCCCTACCCCATCCAGTAAGCTCTTAAAGCCTAACTAAAATGCAGTTATGTTGCACAGGTCCAACATCACTTTGAGAAGACGTTCTTCTCAGCATTTGTCTGCTGATGCCACAACCCATGGTATCAGTTATATTATGGAGGCTTTGTGTGCAACCGCATATGAGCAGCTGAGCTTCTAGATTTTTTGTCCAAAGTCCTCACCTACTCCCTGCACCTAGGGAATGGCTAGGTTTGTTAACACATACAGTGTACTATAATTACATGCAATGAAAACAGACACACAAAATCTAAGGTTGTTGTATACAAGGACAGAACACAGCACTGCCCACCAACCACAAGAATCTCATATGTGATTGAATTCCACATCTTAACATGTTACTGTGCACTGGCTGTGCTGTAGTAACTCTCCACCCACTTTTCTATGAGATCCCAGAAGGGTAGAGTGGGGACAGATGACTTCAGGAGAGCTGTAGTGATCCTGCTCCCTGATACAAGGATGACCTATTATCGTCAGTGTCATCTAGCTCCTGCTGAACAAGTTAAGTGACCAGTGGTAAACTAGAACTAGGTTACTGTACATTGCCAGCTTATCAAGTTGCAGTGATTCAACAGCTACTGCGGAAGTAGCCAATTCATCCTGCAGCAGTGGGTGGGAACATCTAGAGCCACCTCTACTCCTCTGGTACGGCCCCACTGTGAAAAACACCAGGTGAAAGCTTTAGTTGAAATCATTAAGGTTTCAGCTGATGAATTTTATCTTGTGTGTGTGTGTATATATATACATATATATGACCAGTTACTGAAGCCTAGCTGACATGAAGTTAATCCACATTAAGTTAACCATGGGACTGACCTCCAGTCCAGATGATTCCATTATTTTTCCTCAATCTGAATCCTTTCCCTGCCAGTATCCTAAGATACTGCTTAGGATAGTAATTAAGTGCTGACATTTTGGTAGGGCTGCAGGCACTGTTATCACATCCTCTGTATTTCTACAGCCCATTAATTTTCACTTGAAGCAGTATTTGGAAAAAAACCAACAACCAAACAAAAAACAAACAAAAAACCCAAACCAAACCAATTCCTTTTACTTTAGCTCCTGCTGCCCAATAACGTGCTTCCCATAGCAGATGCTCTGGCTTCATCCTCAGCGTGTCCCACATATTTCTATCTGCTTTCCTGCATAACTCCAGAGATTAAACTATCTTGATCTCTGATGAAAATCAGCTATTATTAATTCATCCTCGTTTAATACCTAGTGTTTTTTAAGGCATTTTTGTGGATTTTCAGCTTTTACGTCTGTAAGATGGAATTATCATTCAAGTGAAAGATTCATCAGGTGGCATCACTCATGATAAACTTAAGTAGTAAATGCAGCTGCCATTGTGCCAATCTCTGACAAAACATGAAACATCTACTGCCTTCTGCATTGCCACCAAGTGTATAAACAGACTTGTATTTTCTTGTATTCTAAGTAAATACTTTAACTGGAAGTTAGATGTTTTTACTACTGATTATAAACTCTATCTTTTAGGAATACTATCTAGTCTTCCGGGTTTTATTTGCAAGCGTCTTCAGTTCATTGGAACATCTCTGAAACTTAAATTGCTATGAGGAAGTATAAACAAATATAACCTGGTGCAATACTACTGAAAGACAGTGTAAGAGAGAATCTAGGTTTTTGTCAATGACAATGCTAAACAGTGTGACTAAAGGTACCGCTGTCATACAAGCCACTGTACATTGAGACACTTGCTCAAACCAGAAATGCATTACCTATGTACAATACATATTCTGTAAAAATTTCATGCTAATTTTCCCCATATATTTTATTGTATACTGATCTATTCTAGAATATTTTTTGAGGATCTCCACTGCCTTCCTGAAACTGTGAACTTAAATGAATTCTCCTGTCTAAAACTCCCTCCGACATTCTTATGGGAAGGAGGTGGACCTGTGTATTTCATCACAAATGAACTCGTTCAATCAATCCCTTATTTATTCAGTACAATGTGGGAGATTTCTCTCTGAACCATGTTAGATGCTGTACCTACTTTTGGCCTACTTTGACCTACTTTGTTCGTTAAACAATTTCCCAACAGAGAGATTTCCTTCCCCCAGACTTAAAAGATTTGAAGGAATTTGTTGTCTTATCAAAAGCCTTAATCCAACTCCATGTAACTGGCATTCACTTCTGTCTTCTCAAAGTTCTCATGTTTTTACTGGAACTTTCATTTCTTCCTTTATGATCACTCCTATTTGCAAAGACTATATAATTTAGAATGTTTAGTTCATATCAGATTTAATTTTTTTTATTTTTATTTTTTCAGAAACAGTTCACCACATCTCTGGAAAACACACTTAATCTTTAAGAACTATTTTCTTTTTAACCCTTGCAAATCTGCCTCTTAGGATTTTCTGTGATTAAAGATTTGGTTTAGCTTTCCTTAAGCAATTGCATTAATTCCATTGGTGATACTATCCTTCCTCATACTTTCTAGTATTAATTCTATGTAGGTTTTTTTTCCCCACGCAAGTTTTATCTGCATCTTTTTCTGAGAGCAGTTGCTTTCTTTTGTCCCCTTTCTTCATGCAGTTCTGCTCTTCTTTGCCTTTCCACTACATGTTTGGAAGTTATCAGCAATTCTTGCAAACCTATTAAACTTGAATTCAAAGTTGGTTATGCATTAAACTATCCCTCAGTAGACTACTGCTTTTTTGAATAGTAGTTGTTGGCTATCTTGCTTACTTCAAGAATTCCAAGGTAGTGCTGTAGAAGCTTACTTACATAATTTGATATGAAACTTTCCAAAGAAACTTTGCATTCTCATCACTTTCAGCAAAAGTCATAATTTCAGCAAAAGCCGTAACGAAGATGGTCTGTTTCTTTAGCTTATTTTGTAATGGTCTTTTTTGGTTTATATAACTTTTTCTATATTTTTTGTCAAGTTTATTGATTTGTCATTCAACTTCAACCTGAAAGGTCAGCAGACTGCTCTTTGTCCCTATTCTGTATTGGCTTGAGCAGTGTTATTAGGAGTCATAATCTACAGAAACAGCTTACATTGATATACAACAAACTTGTCTGCATCCATTTCTTAAAAGCCTGGAACATATGCTTCATTCAAGTGGGTTGCAGTGTTCTAGCTTTATTAATACATTTCTCCATATAATTACATAGAGAGAACTTCACCTATGCATCTTTTAATTTAAAATTTGAAGCTTATAGATAGAATGGCATGAATGTAATTACACAAAAAGAAAGCAAAAATATGGTCCTAGTTACCTTTCTTTGTCTTGTAGGGTCCTCCATTGGGATGTATATCTTGTAATGGGATGGATATTACCTTGGCTAGGCCAGCATTCATCATATATTGATACAGACGTTTGAAAGTTCTCTCACAAAGACCCTAACGCAAAGAGAAATAGCAAACATCATTGTAGCCCAAAGGTCTTGTCTGTAGGTGATTAGTATCAAAGACAGACATTCATACTGCCTGTTCTTAGAACACAGTATTTTGGAGTAGGATATCACAGAAGGATCTTAAAAGCCTGCTAGTGCAGACAAAGCAAAGACAAGCAAAGCGTGAGGTGCTTCTGGAGTGTGTTCTATCCCTCCAACTCTACTGTCCAAACAAGCAGCAAGAACCAGCAGCAGCATTGTGCAAGTAAGAATTGCATGATGATATATCCATTGACAAAACTTTTCTGAAACTGTGGATCGAATAGAACTCCTTCCTTATGACAAACAGCAACAGTAACTTGATCTAGTAGGTTTTTAAGATCCTTCTGTTGATATCCTACCCCAAAATTTTGTGCAACTTTAAAAAACAGGCAGTATGAATGACTGCCTTTGATACTAATCATCTAGATTCTACGTGAGTGAGAATTTAACAGAGTAATTAATCTCACCAGTTCTTCCCTCAAGTTTCCTAATGTTTCCATCTGGTTTGAACGAGCACTTAGCATACTTGAGAGCTTCTCCATCAGAATATCATATTTGCTCCTCCTAAACAAGAAAAGAAAATTATTTTACAGGTAACCATGCATATAGCTTTATAAACACGAGTTGTACCTTTACAAAATGTCAGTCACTAGAGAAAGTATGTTGAAGTGTTCTCAGATTGTTTTAGGAATTATAGTTTTCTCTTCCTTCTCTGAATAGCATATGACAGAATTTGTCATTAAGAAGAGACCCCATCCAAGGGAACAGTGAGTAAGCCCAGGCTGTTACTTCATTGGCAAGCCACAGAAGCGTAAGTTCTAATCATAAACAAGATCAGAAAACAAAAAAATCTATTAGAAATGTGTTTGAAGTGAGAACACTCAAAATTAACAGAATTATTATTGCTACAATAAGAAGAGTTAGGCTTATCTAGGTAGGTGACAGGCACTAGCATACCCTATTGTTTAGTGCTCTGAGATAAGTTTTAAACTCTCCGGCATTTGGAAGAGGAGTTAATAAAGAAATTGAGAAGAGTCAATACCAGTAGGAACTTTGATGATTGTGACAGGAGAGCAAACTTTCATCATAGTAAAAGGTCACCGTCTACCCAGGAGATCTTTAAAACATCTGAGTGGCACATACCTATCAACATGAAAGCGAGTCAGAAGTAGAAGAATTGAGTGTTGCTGTGCTCCACTTGGTAGTCTTATGACATGGGACTGCATTGTTATGAGACCATTTCTGTCCAATACTCTTCGGTGATAATGAATTTTTCCAGCATCCACTCTAAAGAGAAGATGGCAAGATATCTATAGGCATAGGAACTTCCACAAATAAATTCTAATTATCCAATATCCCAAAACACTTTACCTAAATTACCTATGGTCTTAGTGACGTTATGTTAATTTTCAAAGCGACAATCTCAAAATTACAAAGTGCCAAAATTAAGGTAACCTGTGAAATTGATTTTCATAGGTAATCCAATTAAACAGAGAAATACGTCTGATTTTAACCTACAGTCTCCATGCACATTCACAGTGTCATGACATGGTTTAATGAGATAGCTGAACCAATATTGTATCCCCATACCCTCTTTCTCCATCCTCTCTTTCTAACTCCTAGCTACACTACAATAACTGTTCCCCTTGTAATAGCTCTGGTACACATCTCACTCCTTGATGAGCTGACTCAGGCCACTGAACTGACAAAAAAGTATCCACAAAAGATTTCCCCTCCGCCTCCATCATCTTAGTTACCTAAAAGAGCTTCCTAAGTGGCAAAACCCAAATCCAGTGTGGTTTGCAAGCTACATATGCTTAATCTCCTAAAAGCAGTGAATCTTTAACGGCAATGCTAATATTCTCCAGCACTGCAATACAAACCCAGAAGTTCCCTAAGAAGCTGTGTAATGCTCCTCCATCAATAAAATACATGGTCTAGTTTGGGAGCTGGTAAGTCAGGCTCCCATTCAGGTCATATAGAGGAAGGTATCACACAGGGCAAATGCTGGGGACAAAAGGTGGGCATCCAAGAATCTCTTCCGAACTTCGGCAGGGTAAGATGCTTACTCAGCAGTTTAGAAAAGGAAATTAAAATCATCGTTCCATCCCAAATTTGAGGAAAAAGTGATTTAGAGAAAGCAAGAACTTCTACAACTTAGAAACTTGTGTATCAACCCAACAGACAATCTCTGGTTCCATGAGAAAATATCAGGAAGTATAATGAACTCAAGGAAGAGACCACTATACTTCTAGCAATACAGGCTCCAAGAACCAAGTGCTCCTGGTAGTAAGGATGAGATGCTACCAATAGATATGAATTTAAATCAATCCACAGAAATTCTGAAGTGGACAGATCTTTATAAATAACCAGTGGAAACTTATTAGCTTTGATTTAATTCATACAGCAAGATATAAACTTACTTGAAAGCCCCACTGTGAAGGTCCCTCTGAAGCTCTCCTTGCCACCTAGCACGACCTAAACGCTCCAATATACAGTAGGAGAAGTCAGGGAGTTTTAAGTCAGGGTCCCCCTCCCAGCCTATTAAAGCTCTGTAACGCTGGTCCTGGGAAGCAACAATGACTAGTTTCTCTCCCCATCTAAGAAATAGAAGGGAAAGTAATAAATTATTATTAGTTTCATAGAAACAGAGAGATCAATCACTTTCCCCCCACAAACACCATTCTTGATATAATCTGCACAAACTGGGTGAGGACTAAATTTTAAGACTTCAGTTAAAAATCTTTTAATGTCAGATATAAGGATTTCACTCACTTTTCAACAGCTTCTGTGTAAGTGTAACAAGGCTGCAAATCCTTCCTCCTTATTTGATCAGTGATATCTATTCTCTCTTTAAAATACTGGCAGGAACCTTGTATGCCATCTTTATTATCCAAAATCATGTGGACAGGATAAATATCATCTGAAGGAACAGGATCTCTTTTGGTTTCCAGTATTCCTGTTTCAAGGTCTATTTCCTCATATCTGAAATAAAAGCAGAGCGCCAACATTTAACCAAGCAAGGGGAATTTGGAACTGAACTATAAGATTGTCACAAACAATGCTGATACCTCTATGAAGTATCTTGGAAAAATGAGACCCTTTTGAAACCTCAAAACTGGAAAAACACAAAGAGCAGAGCTGCACTCCTTGAGTATGACCAAACCTTATCAGCATGCAGAGTGTATGAGGCAGGAGGAAGGGCATACGTATTTGATCTTCAAAAATCCAAGGATATTGAAGTGGTAGGAATAAAAGAAACATATAGAGATACTAGTTTACAGAAAAGGAAAACAGCAGGTACGTCTACCCTGATGAACCAGGACGTATAAATTCAGCTTGTACCTAAGCAGTAAACAGATACTAGAAGGGAAGCCTAGCCAGGACTCCTACACAGGTCTCCTAAATAGCCGTGGGGCTTCAAAACCCCACTCCGCCTTGCCTGCCGCCACCCGGCTACCTACGTAGCAAAACCTGCAGGGCTCCAGAGAAGGAGCAGAGGCTGGAGAACCAGGCCCGAGTTATCCCCGGCAGCGGAGCAAGCCCTCCCCCAGCGTCCTGCGGGGTACCCGGCCCGGCGGGAAGGGGAAAGCGCGGCGGCCTGAGAGAGAGGGAGCGGCCCGGCTCGGCTCGGCGGGGCGGGGAGCGCCGTCCCCGCCGGGGCCGCCCTCACCGATCGTGCAGGCGGAGCGGCGGGCGCGCCCGCGGCAGCAGGTAGAAGCTGATGTCGGGCTGGGCGCTGAGCGCGGCCCAGAGGAGCTGCTGCGTGGCGGGCTCCAGCGGCAGCGGGAAGGGCGGCGAGCGGGCGCCCAGGCGCTGCCACAGCGCGCCCGGCGTGACGCCGTCCAGCCCCTCCAGGGCCACCTCGTCCAGCAGCGCCCACAGCGCCTCCATCCCCGCCGCCGCTTCCGGCGCCGGGCCGGCGCGCCGGAAGTGAGGTCACCGGCGCGGCGGTAACCAAGGAAACGCACAAACAGGGCAGCGGCGGCGCGGCCTGGCCCGGCCCGCGCTCGCCGCGGTCCCCGCCGAGCTGTTGCGGGGGTCTCCGGCCGGCGGCGGCGGCGGCCCTGCCCTCGGGTTTCTTCTGGGCCCGGTGCCTGCCGGCGCAGCAGAGGCACGGCGCAGGGGGGGCGGGCCCGGGGCCCTGCTCTGTCGTTCGGGAGAGGTGTCGGTTCGGCCCCGACGCTGCGTTACCTCCGCGAGGGCGCGGGAAGGGGCGGTGGTTTAGCAGAGAGGCGCTGCGGTCGGCAAGAGGCAAAGTACGGGGTTTCTGTTTTTTTGCGGCGTGGAACTAAATTAAGCGTTTTGGTAGCAAGTTTAAACTTCTGGGTGTGTAAGAGGGCACCCTGCCACAACTTGCAGCCGCAACTCTGGTGGGAATTGCTGGAAAAGTTCGTATTTCCTGAAAGGCAAGCAAGGTAAAATCTGGAATTAAACACTTTAAATGTATACAGCCTCTGCAGTGAATAAGTTCCAGAATTAACGGACCTCATGAGCAGTAGCAATTCAGGAAAATCATCCCACAGTTGGGCTTTGGACGTGGCCCTTTCAGCTTGTGACCCAGAATTGACTTGCTCGTCAGTTCTTGGATAGTAAACTCATCATAGTATATGCCTTCCATTTTTAGTATTTTTAGGCTCCTCAGCAGAGTGCGAAGGGTTCTGAAAAGTAAGCAGAACAAATAACGTTTCCTCTGTTCTTCAGGAACTTTATGTACTACACTGACAGTTTTATGCTTTTTTGAAGGAGGAACTTTTTTCAGTTTATAATGTTCTTGTCTATTGAGAGTGAAAAAGCAGTAGTACTCTATAATAAATCATTTCTGTACTTCAGTGTGACAATTATATTCTCATTTCAGCTTTATATTAAGGACATGGTGACTGACTTTGATGAAAAACATGATGAATACTTAATATCACTTCAGCAGAGAAACCGGTAAGATACAGAATTGTTACCACCACTGAGTATGTAATATCTGTCAGGTATTATCTAATATAGTAGCTAATATCAGCAGTTGTGAATATTAGTTTAAAATGTTGGGTTTTGAACTTGTGATGCAAGGTCTGACTTGCTGTGTCTTAAAGCATTCAGGTGATTCTCTTTTCTTCCCTTGGTTTGCTAAGTACATCAAAGTTCTTATTTCTAGAGGAGATCACAATATTTCTACAGCATATGTTAAAATATAGATAAATTTATTAATAAATTAGTTACCATTTCCATGGCTTACAGGGAAGATTTTTGTTTATAGAGCAAGAGGTTCTAGATTCAGAAGTAATTGGCAGCTCACACTGTGTGAGGATGTTGTTACGAGGCAAGGTTTTTATGTTGTCAGAAATACAGAAAATTGCATGCAAAAGTTAAGTCTGCAAAGTTAGGTTCTGCTAAGGTGGGAGATAAGGACATCTAGGTTGCTTTTGCAAACTTCAGTGTCTTTCAGACAAGTTTAAAACATTTCTTTTAATCTTTGTCATATGGACCTTCCTGTCATTGTACCCTAGACAGATGAATTTCACAGGTAAATTCAGAAGGGTCTACAGAACTTTCTTGCTGGATTCCCTCCTTTACCACAAGCCATAAGATTTTTACTCAAATTCTATAACAAACTGAATGGGTTGGTGAAATGACCAAAAAAAACCTACAAAAGCCACAATTATGTTAGAAGAACAGCCAATTTTTGTGAACACGGGTTTGTTTTGTATATAGTCTCCCAAAGCAGTTTTAGAAAAGGTTAAAAATATTATTTAATGATTGAAACAAGTTGCATCCTTATTATCAGAGCTCTAATTCTGAATTTTGGTGGAAACAACTGCCACTGAATTACAACACGACAAGCAGGTGGCAACTGTACCTTGCAGAAGAGGCATGCTGGATGCATTCATGTATTGGACATAACTGGCAGTTTTGGATAGCAGGGGCTGCAGAATAGCCAGTGTGGGAACAGGTCAGGTACTGCCCTGGGCCAGCCACAGCCGGTTCCTGCTGGATGCAAAACTAACAGAAACAGCCCATTGTGTGCCAAAACATCACCTGTCAGAGTAGCCTGGGGTAGATTTAAGAGAGTGGTGGTTGCAGGAGGGTGGGGTGCTCCTGTGGAGGCATGCTGCCTAGGAGGACTGCTGGCCACAAGGCTGGGGACATGCTTTCAGAAAAAGGTGACTTGTGTCAGAACAGATACACCCTGGGGAACTTTGGCCTGTGGATTGACCCACATTGCAGTCAGAGGGAAACCAGGAAGCTGTGTGCAGAGGCAGGCACAAATTGTCACCCACATGACCCCAACTTCCTGGCCTGCATGTCACCTCACTGAAGGAATTAGGACAGATCGAGTGTAACCCATGGTGAAAGGAGGAAAGATGAGACTTGGAAGAGGAAGGGGTAGGTGTTTCACTGAAACTGAGCCTGGAGAAGGGTGTTTTTTTAATATTATTTTAACCAGAGTTTAATTTTCTGGTATATCTAACTGCACTGTTGACTGGGGGCTTTCCCCCTCAAATTTCAAAACACAAGTAATCTTTTTTTTTCTTGAAAAGAGCTCAACCATTTTTAAGCTTTTTGAAATTCTAAGTAAAAATCTTAAAAATTCTCAAGAAGAAAGGTTAAATATACTAAATACCAAATGGAAAAAATAATGTGAAATGAGAAACAACATGGAAAAAATCTCAGAAGGGAGAGGCTTGGTCAAACTTCATATGTCACAATGTGTGGGTACTCATACAAGCATTACAGAACAGGTCCTGGAAGCTATATTCTGAAATTGTTATTTGAACTATGAACATATTTTTCATCTGTGTGACATAGTGTGTTTTTGTGTTTATTGCTAATCTGACCATCTGTATACGCACTGCATCTGGATGAATTATTATCCTTTCTACTTCAGGCTACTGGGACGTTTAAAGAGAAAGGATCCTATACAAATCAAACTGGAGCAGTTAGAACAAGGATTTTCTCTGTATCTGAATGGAGCTAATTCAGAGCTGAGAAATTACCACAGAAAAATCAACTCATATGGCTACCTTAAAAATGAGACAAAGACCACCAGGGCAAATGGTGAGTTATGTGAGAGTTTTACAGAGATTGCAGTCTAGAACTATTTTAAACATTACTCATCAGAGCTGTAATTCAGTCAGTGAGGTTACTGGTCAGGCTATGCTAAAGAGACAGCAGCATTTGAGCTTGGTGGAATGAAATTCCATGAGACACTTTCATCAGGGTACTTAAGCTGGTTGTATGTTAACGGTCTCTGCAACACGCTATCAATTTCTCAGTTGATCCTTGACTAATTCCAAAATTTAACTTCCCTGCCTCTCCATTTGTTAAACAGTAATAACTAAAAGTAGAAGATTAGAAATGTATATAAATTGTCAGTGTAAAATAATGGTATACCTTTGTCTGATATGTAACACTGTTAATAGGCTTTAAAAGCTGATGGACTTCAGTGTTATCTAAGTCCAATGTCCTGTAGACAAATGACATTTGATGACATAGACTATAATCATATTAAACCCAGTAATAGCTGCATTAAGATCATAAATTATGTTTAAGCTATAGTAGTAGTCTTAAAAAGACAGTTAATCTTTATTTAAATATTTGAAGTAAAGAAAATCTACCATTTTCTGCCAGTGATTAGCTGGCTTTATTTAAAAATGTGTATTTTGTTTCTAATTTAAGCCTGTCTGTCATGGAGAGCAATGTAGTGACAGGAATAATTTTGCATATATGAAGGTATAAAGTGTGAGCTTACTGGCCTTCTAATCTATTTAGCATAATGGAAATAAAGTTGATTTCACTAAATCCCTGTATAAAGCAGTTTACCAACCTTAGTCTGTTATCCTCATACTTGCTAGAACCTCTCTATCTCAGAGTGTATTTTTTTAATCTGTTGCTGTGTAGGTAGTGTCTGCTTAAGATTTATTTTCACCTAAAAATGAAGACAAAGAGTTTAAAAAGTTACTTAATATGATGATTTATTATGATTGAAAGTTTATTAATCTCAACAATACTAGAAACTAACTTTTATTTCAGTAACTGTTCTAACTATGACTCTAACCTCAATCTCTTTTTTCCTTTGTTTTCCTGCTATACTGAGTACATACTATTTGTTTTCAAGTTTAAGTGTGTTCAGGCTTAGCTGTCTGCTATATAATTTCTTGCAGGTTATACAGGATGGTGATGGGGAATCAACTAGTCACCTAGTTTCACTATTCTATATGAAAGTAAAAACTTGTGTGTAATGATGCAAAAAAGTCCATGTTCTTGGATATTGGAAAACAAAGGAAATTGTGTGCTCTGTCACACTGGGACGATATACCTTTAGGTAGCTAAAGAGGGTGTAAACCAACATCTTTGAGTTTTTGGTCCAAAAATTATGCAGTGATATTGTGGCAGCAGCTGTAATAGAACTCTGTCAAGAGAAATTTCCTCTTAAAGTTCTGCTGTGCAGCTGTTATATCTAAGCTTAACCAAAGTTGTTTGGTTTTATGGTTGCTTAATGCCATTTGATTCAGTTAAGGTAAAATACTTCAGCTTGTCTATAGGGATCTTTAAAGACTTCATTGGGAGTCTCTGTTCCTTTCCTCAACTCCATCAACTTGGAGACAGTAGCATTATCTCTGCAGAAGAGAACTCAGTGTTTTGCTGTTCCTTAGCTATCCGATGTTGTTATTTTAAACACGTGTAGCTGCAGTGAAAGATATCAACTGAATAATCATCCTGTCATTTTTCTTCTTCCATTTGATTTTGCCACTAGAGTCCAGAGTGGGAGTCATTGGTGATCTGTATAAGCTTCTTGCCTGGGGGTAGTACCTTAGCAATTTTTTGGTCTGTTTAATTTCTAGACATTTCTTCTCAATGATCGAATATGATTTTACTTACAGAAATGATTTCTAGCTGAGATACAGCACTGAATTTTCTTCCCTATCCATCTCCCATGAGAGTTATCGCATTATTTATTACTTCTAAAGCATCCATCTATAGGACTAGTCTTCACTGAAAAATTAGGGATGTGTGATACTTAATAACACAGAAAGGACACAAATCCGTCTTTGTTGTTCCTGAAAATATCATCATAAATCTATTTGTCTGGACTATTTTCTCTGTCTGTGTTCCCTAGGAGTAATTCATGATAATAGTGATTGATAAACTTCTTACACTTAGGCTTGGTAAATGAATTAAAGTAAATGATGGGCTTATAAGGTGGTGAAGGTGGTCTCTAGGTATGCTGTCATTTCTTTGGGTGTATAACCCAGACATAGTTTCACAACCATGTATGTACTTCCAGTGAATGTTGGTGTGGTCACAAAGATGTGCCTTAAGGGTCTCATGGGGTCTCATTTGATTATGACTAGTATTTTGATGATGTACTACTTGGTTCTTGGCTACTAGAATAGGCACTGTCAGCTCAGGCCTCCAAGGAAGTGACAGCAGTGGACCTATTTTGTGTGACGAAACAGATAGTGGTTGGTATTCACATCCCATCCATCCCATGAGAAGGATATTTTTGTTCTAAAGTAATGTTTGTAGCACAGATGACTAGCTCAGCTGCATCAGCTTTTGCCTGGGATTTGAACTACTGTTTTTCCTGGTTTAGAGAGACCTGGTCACAATCCCTCACAAAATACTCAAACAATTCTGAGAAGCAAATACTCAGTAGTGGTAGAATGAGTCCTACCCTGTCCCCTTTTCCTACTTAAATTTGTAGCATACATGAGTGGCCTTCTGGGCAGTTGCTTAGAAGAGATGAATTGCTTAGGAAGTGAAAGTGAAAGATGGTTCTAATTCTGTCCCAAAGCAGTGACTGAATCAGACCATACTTCTAGCATTGTAATCTCAGGACAGTTCACTCTCAGTGCCAGAAGAGCCCCATTGCAATCAGGACCAATGCTAATGACTGCAAAGTATTTCTGGAGTTACTTAGGAATAGCCTAATGGAGTAGCAGGAGCTCTAGTTCGAAGGGCTGTTTTTCGAACTTGGAGCAGTCCATTCCTTTTCCCCTCTGTTCTTAGTCCTGTTTCAGGCCTAAGAGATAGATTCTTTGTGCTTAAGCAATAGAACAACATCTTGTTCTTCTTGCTCTGTAATTTTATGATCACTCTAAATTGACATAAGCAAACACTGTTCCCCCAAGAATGGTCCTACCCTGTGCCTGTTGTCTCCAATCTGCTTGTACCAGCATTTGTGCAATCTCATGGTGAACCAGATTACACAAGTGACTACAATTAAATGTAATCTTTCTTTTATGTTTTTCCTCCATTAAAACTTGCCCATATCAATTCTTTGAACAGTTCACTGCACAGGTGCATGCAGGGTTGTCCAACCCAAAAAAGAAAATGTGGTATTGAGAGTAGTAATGAGCAACCCAATCTAATTTTGAAGTAAGCCCTGCTTTGAATGGAAAGTTGGACTAGGTGACTTCCAGAGGTTCCTTCCAAACTAAATCTTTCTGTGATTCTATGACCTTTGTAGGATGACTGCTTCTTTTATTGGTAGTGCCAGTTTCTGCTGGCTTAGGGTGACCATTAAATTATGGCTTAAAGAAAAAAGGTTTTGCATCAGCTATTTTTCTCCACTGAGAAGAAATGGAAGCTGTAAATCTGTCTTGGACATAGGAAATAAGATGCCTTTATTTAGGATGCTATTGAGAGTGTTGGTGATGTCCTTGCTCCATTGAGGATGCTGATGTGTCCTGTAAGATGTTTGTCTCTGTCTCAGTCAAAGCATCTTCTCAAAAATCCATTGTTCCACTGTAAGTTGGGACCATTTCCAGCACAGAAACCCTTAGTTCTCCTTGACCATACACAGAATTATTGCAGAAGTTCTGGAACCAACTCTTCCTTGCCTTGGAAATGAAGGAAAGTGATTGTTTGTCCTTCATTTATGACTTGTACATGAAGAATTCTTCTCTGCACAGTATGTTAAATACCTGGTACATTCTGTTTAATCTGCCAATACCTTGTGTTTCCTTAGTTTGAGAGTAAATACACACAATTCCTTTGTAAGCCCAGAATATCACTTGTTCACCAGGACCCTGCTTATCAGAGTCTGCCTTCAGTAGTTCTGGGCTTAGTTGGCTTCCTAAGACAGCTTACTGTCTACCCAGCTAGGAGTCAGAATGATGTGTACCCCTATTCTAGAATATATTTCTGTACTTTCGTATCAATGAATGTGGGGCTACACTTGCTATTAAGCTAATGTATCTTTAAACAATGTATGCTCTTGAATGCAGATGAGGATGGCTGTCCCTGAAGAGGTTCAAAACTCCTGCTACTAATACACAACTAGCCAGTATCTGAAGCAGAATGTCTTTTCAGTTGTTGCTACCATTCACATGTCAAAGACTTACTCTTCTGTCCTCATCTGGGAAAAAAACACAACTCAAACCAAGCTGTATATTGTCAAATACCATATTTCTATTTTCTGTCTTCTAATTCTTGTCTCTACGTTCTGAAAAAGCAGCCCAGCTAGAAGAGAGTGAGTTGCGAGGACGCAGCACACAGACTGCACCGAGCAAAATACAACGCAGAGGTTGGCTTCAGGTAAGAAACAGTTTGAAAGAGTGCATCTTTGAACCAGTTCTTAGATCATAAATAATTTTAGGGGAAATTGGTTGCAACTAGTAGATAGTGGGCAGTTGGGACTCTCATAGAATCTGTCTTGGTTTGGTCTCGATTCTGAGTGACAATGTGAAATGATACCCTGACCAGTTTTGTATCTACTTTGAAGCCTGAAGAGGAAAATTTCACTGAAAGGGTCTGGTTTCAGTGACATCCATCACAGAAACTTTTGTAGTATAGACATGATTGGCTCAATCTGTCCTCCGGCAGAATAGCTGTTGCTTGATGTCTCTGATGGCAAGACTAGAGAGCTTATCTAGTGCAAAGGATGGAGAATCTCATTTTGGACATATATCCCTGCCTGTCACTGCTGTTATTCACCCTGCAGTAGTATTAAGGGACACAGAGGTGTAATTTGCATAGCTTGAGTTGTAATTTGTGACAGATTCTTGTAGATCAGAAGAGAGAAAAATGCATATAGATAATAAAAATACCCTGCCTATATGAAATTTGGAGCCATTAGCTACATAGTTGTTGGTTCACTGAAGAAACCTTAATGGTCATTTTTTCTTTTGGCCTAAAGAAGGATTTGACTTAACCTGTCAAGGAGTATGAGTTAATTAATAGAACAAATGTGAATTCTGAACAACTGAGACATGTCACCCAAATAATTACCCTACGTGATTAGCCAATTGCCCTGGCTGGATGTCCAGTCTGTGCTTGAGTGATAGGGTATCAGGGATCTGTGTCACTGTGGATCAAGCATTCATGTCATGCAGGTTTTCTTTTCTTTCAGCAAATATTGCACATTCAAGTTTTAAGGCTGCATTACTTTATTTATCACCCTTACTGCTTAGCTGAATTCATTTTTTCAGCTGCTGTTTCTCAGTAGATCATTACTTACATACTGGCCTGTCAGAACTTGATTGCTAAATTTGCCAAATGTGTGGCTAGTCATAACCTATGTCATTCTAATCACAAGAGCCAAATGAAGGAGGTATCTCCTCTGACTGGACTGGAAAGTTAGCCAAATATAGGTAGCTATACTAAAAACTAGCTACTACTTGAGACTAGCTTAGAATGATACCTTAAATCTTTTATCCAATTGGATGGAAGGATAGCAGATTTATAGTATCTTAATGAACAACTGGAATTGTTTAGCTAAGGAAATGTGCAACCATTGAGTAAGATGCAGGTTGTGCCACACAGCAGTTTACTTTCACAGTAATTTTCCCTGTGGGTTTTCTGGATAGCTAGAGGACCTAGCAATTCATGTTCAAAACTGTCAAACTTAGGCTGTCCTAAGGTATGCTATGAGGTGGGAAGATAGACTTATTGAAAGAACACATTCTATCAAAAGCGGGGTTGCCTTAGGATATTCTGTCTGGGACATCTCTGCTCCTGGCACTTACAAAATGGTAGAGGAGTGTATGAACACCAGGTAACTAAGTTTAATATCATTGCACAGATTTCTGGATCACGTTACCTTTAATGAAACAGTGCTCTTCCCATCATTCACTTATGAGATTTCCCCCTATGGAATATGTCTGCACCAGAGTTCCAAAGTGGGGAGAAAAAGTTACTTACAGATAACTTTGTTCCTTGAGAGAGGTATATGCACTTCCTGCTTTCTCTTTTGTCATCTTTTGGAGTACTGAAATTCTGTGGTATGGAAAGATGAGTTTCTCAAATCTTCTGCCCCTCTTTAACCATGCTTGAGTAACTGACAGAGTGCGTGCTTTGATGGCATCCTAGTTACGAAGCAAAACAAATTCGTTTGAACCACTTTCACAGCCATGTCTGACATTTACAAAGGCAAAGAAATCTTTGTGCTTGAATGCTTATGGCATAACATTTCCCTCTCATTATGCTATACACAAAAGTAATAAATCTTCAAAAAATTGCTGTTACTTCAAGTAGTCATTTTCATACATAGATGTTACAGAATCACAGAATTATTGTGGTTAAAAGGGAACACTTGAGATCACCTAGTCCAATCCCTGTGCTCAAGCAGGGTCAGCTAGAGCAGGTTGCCCAGGACCGCGTCCAGTCAGGTTTAGAATATGCCACAGATGGAGATTCCTCAACCTTTCCAGGAAACCTGTTCCAGTGTTTGATCACCCTCACAGTAAACTTTTTTCTTCTGTTTGGATGGAATTTCATGGTTTCTTTAATTTGTGTTCATTGCCTCTTGTCCTGTCAATGAGCAGATACCTGTCAGGTATTTATACACATTGATGACATCCCCAGGCTGAAGAGTCCCAGCTCTCTCAGCATCTCCAGCAGAGCACCTTTGCTTGTTCACTCCTCAATCCCATGTGCAATCTAGAAATTTCCTAGATTGCTTGAGCCCTGCTGTGTTGTCTTTCCAGCAGATACCAGGTTTGATAAAGCGCCCCATGAGGACAAGGGTCTTTGAACTTGCGGATTCTTCCATTTTTTTGAGGAAGGCCTCATCTATTTCTTCCTGATCAGGAGGTCTACAGAAGATACTCACTATAACAACATCCATGCTGGTCTGCCTGCTAGTCTTGACTCAGAAGTTCTTGACTGGCTCCTGACCTGTTCCTTGCAGAGGTCCATACATTCCAGCTCTCTCACATAAAGGATGACAATTCCTTCTCACTTTCTCAGCCTATCTTTCTTAAAGAGCCTGTGCCTGTATCCATCCATTGCAGCATCCCATCATATCTCTATGATCCCAGTGAGGTCATAGCCCTGTAACTGGATACAAGTTTCTAACTCCTCCTGTTTGTTCCCCATGTGTTTGTTCTCCATTAGTGTAGATGCATTTCAGAGAGGCAGCCAAGCATGCTGATTCCCCAGAAGAGGCTCGAGAGCTTTCTCCACAAGGTTGTTCTGCCAGCACTTCTTCACATGCCTGTGCTTTAAGTGATTCCACTTCAGCTATTTTGTTGATTGCTATGTCCCTATACCTATTGTTTTTTCACTTACCTGGTGAGGTGAGGGGGTGAACCCCAGTGGGCACTCACTTTGATGGCAAACACATAACGTGTGCTGGGCCTGACCCACTCTGGGAATAGCAGCAGCAGGTGGGGAGTTTGACTAGGGCAATTAAACCATAACACAGGGGCCCAAAGGTGAGCTCAGGGAGGACAGAAACCTATAGAACAGAGAGTAAAAGTGTTACTTGATCTAGATATTGTTATGTAAATGTGATGATTATTCTTTTTGTACTGTCGATAGCACAAAAGATGTCTAATTTCTCTGAATACTTCTTTTAACAGAAAACTGTGGAGATTAAAACAGAAAGGGGGGCTAAACTCTGCATTAAACCTCCTCTTGAGTACTCTGAGGATTTTGAACCTTATGAAAGCTTGAGTGTGGAGACAAATGGTGATGATCCTCTCTGTTACTCCCAGGTACAATTGGCAGTTGCCTTCTATTGTTCATGGTAATGTCAATTGAAATGTGAATGGGCCCAGGTATCAGTCTTGAGTAGAGCGTGCAAACCCAGTATATAGTATTTCTTTCACTAGGCGATTTTGCATTGATGATATGTGACAGAAAGAAGGAAAAAATGAAAAGTAAAACTACTTTGAAAATCTAATCTCAGTCAGCAATGCTGTAACATGTTAAGTCCTAATTTAAAGAGGTAGAATATTGTCTCTGTTGGATAGAGCCAAGGTATTTCATGCAGGGAGACTATTTCAGTTCACTAATGGTTGTCCACATGAATGTCACTCTTGGCTGTCAGGTTAGAGAAAGTTTAAACAACCACTTTTTCTGGGTTTAGGTTAGTTTTTGAATAATTGTGCTAAAATTGTGGCATGTCATTGTTTTATCTAACAAGTCAGAGTAAAGTTTTAAAAATATTATAATCAATACAGTTGCTTTCCATCAAGGGTTGCTATGGTATTGATTCTGTTGCTTGACAGTTCAGCCTTCCATTTGGTTACTAATTGCAGTTTGTTCTAGCACACTTCACAAATATCCTGTCCTTAAAAAAAAAGAATAAATGAACAAAAATTTATGAATGTTTTTCTGCCTAACCAATTAATTACATCAATAAAGTTTTTCTGGGTCGTGGAGTAGCATCTATATATGAAACTGTCTACAGATCTTACCACTGACATCAGACAAACTTCCCAAGCATGTTTTCCTAGCTTGCATCTTCATACCTTTCCTATATTGCTTTTGAGCTTATGATTTTTTTGCTCTACAAATCAGTAACTTGTTTACAGTGATGGATGTTTATAATCATTTATGTGTAAGTAGTAAGCTAATAATTTTAAACCAAAACCCCACTTTTCTTTGTATTCCAGATGGAAATGCTTTCGGTTTTCCTGAAGCTATAATGTATTTTCTTGAATGTCTGGTTACAATGCAGATGTCATGAGGTTTCAAACTAAAAGAAAGCCTGTACAATTCCCTGTCAAATAACTAGAAATATTAGTCCTGACTGTCATAAAGACACGCTCAATATCAAGCCTCAGGTTGCTTTTAGACCCTCTTTGAACTTAAGTTTGCCTGCTCTTTGTAATATGTTTCTGTCAACATGGATTTCCTAACAAGTGTAATCTGTAGCAGAAGAGCAGCTTGAAGCTTTCATTGCAAACTGAACATACATTGCCATAGTTCATTTGTACCTAAGATAGCTTCAGGTTTTCATTTTGCTCATACAATTTGCTTACCTATACTTATCTCAAAACTCTAATACCAACAAACTAGGAAAAAAAAGTATTTAAGATATGCATGTTTTTTCCTTTTGCATTCATAAAAACACAAGGCTCTGCAGCATTATCTATGCTCTTTGTGGCATATGCTGAGAGAGGCAGGGCAGTTCTTTCCACAATAAGTTTCAAAATAGATTAATTTTTGCATAAAATCCTGTTATGGGTTGTCCACTTAAAAAAAATCTGTGCAAACTGGAAGCTTAGTCCATTAGACGACAACTCCTTTCTACTGTTTTTTGAAGTACAGATGTGTACAAGACAGCACTATTATCTATCCAATTGCTTATAAAGAAATTGCTATTACATTAGCTTTGCAGTCTTATGAAGGCATTTGGAAAATCTGGATTGCAGCTAGTCTTCAAATAGCAAACCAAAAGATATGGTAATCTAACTGTGTGAGACTGGAAAAATATATGCCCTTGCCCTCTCCATTGCTTACCTCCTGTTTGTAACACATAAAAATTCCTTAGCCTACAGAATTTTTCTGCAAGGATTCTGATAAGAAGGACAGGAATTGTAGGATGATTTTTCTTTACAAGTCCTCATCAGAGGAGTGAAGACGTGACATAGGAATGTGAATATTTTTAGCTACATCATGGCTCTGAGTTCATGAGAAGATTTTTCTTTCTCCTAGGGGAGGAAGAGGCAGCCACATTGGTTTATTTTAAAATACATGTTTGAGCTTTTCTGACAAATCTGTTTGAATTGTACCAGACGTTGAAAAGAAGCTTGCAAGTCAGTATAGAAGACAAAAGGATGGAAGAAGACTCTCTTAGTGATGATTATGACTCTGTTGAAGAGGATGTGTTTTCAGAACCATCTCCCACTGAGGAAACAATTACAAGCCTTGGAGCCCTTCAGTTGCATAGTGGTAGATCACTGCAGAAAGAAGCTTCTGAACATCAGGATGCTGGGAGGTGCTCTGGCCTTTATTCTGGTGCCCTTACTGTGTTGGAGTTCAACCAGGATCAAAGTAGTAAGTCTCTGTGTATTATACACTACTACACTACTATAATAATAATAATAATTCTTTGAAAGCATTACTTTTAAAGGAGTCGTTGCTGGTTAATCATTAATGGTTACTCCATACTCTCAGGATTTTTCATGCTCTTCAGCAAACCTGTTGTTTTAATCTCCTGATTTGGGAGACTTGCATCCTCTTACTACTACACTAAGAAATCTTTTGCAAAGACAAAGATATAGCCCTGGTTAACGCACTTGCATCACCAGGCCTAGACACTTGAACTAAGATTGTTTCAGACTGTCTGTGAGATTTCTCAAGAGATTATTATTATTTTAATATATTTTTGAACTGTTTTTGCAGTAATCCAGGCAGCTAAATCTTCCCAGTCTCAACTTCCTCCATTTCACATCCTGGGGGCTGGATACTTGTCATAGCATGTGCTATTCATCCCTGATGAAAGTTATATTAATTCAAGAAAGCAAATCTATCTGGCTTTGAGCCCCTTCTTTTTGTCAGGTCGTCTTCTTTGGAGACCTCAGTGTCCAAACCCAAAACCAGTCACTAGGTCTCAAAGATGTTTAGCTTGTTAAAGGTAGAGAGTTCAGGCAGAAGCCAGACTTTGACCTATGTTCAGTATTTCTCAAAATTCCCTCCCCACTCATTTCAGATACATTCACTGGTTTTGGGGTTTTGTTTGTTTGTTTGTTTGGGTTTTTTGTTTTTGTTTCTTTTTTTTTGTTTCCTTATCCATAGTTAATTGCTTAACTTAAAAGGAACAATCTTTGAGTAAATTGAGTAAAGGAGTATTCCTCTCATTATCATAGAGGTGAGTGGAGTGTGAATGTGGAGAGATGGCAGAAGAAAAGATGGGAACAAAGGGTGGAGCAGCAGTGAGAACAAGATGCTTGGGAGAGTACCTGATTTTTTTTTCCAAAGAGAAATTTCAAAGCTGTGATGCAAACAATGGAGGCATTAATAATTCTCACATAAAAAAGTGAAGAAGTACTCTTATGAACTATGCTAGGCAACCCTCTCCCTCTTTGAAACTTGTAAATAAGACAACATTTTAGTCTGTATTTTAAGAATTTATTTTGGTATAACTGTGTTAATAAGTGTAGTGCAGATAAATATCTAGTACTGATGAGATATATTGGTACCTTATAATGATATACTTAATTTTGTTTCACTAAGTCAGTGTGAGCCATGCATATGTGCTTCTACATCAATAGAACAGTATCAATGAAAGGGAGGAAGGATGGAGGTTATCATTTTAACTATGCCAGCATAATTAAAGTGGCAAAATTTTAGCAGTTAAGATCCAATAAGTTTTCCCTGGCTGGCTGCTCCTAAATATCTCTGAAGTTGATTATTTCTGTTCCCTTATTATCTTGCAGAAGTGAAGCCACTACGAGTTCTCTCGGCAAAAAGAAAAGATAATGCTGAAATGTACATTCCTATCAGACCAATTGTGGTAAAAAATAAAATCACTCGGCCACTCTCTGCTGAGTTCTTGCACCAGGAAAGACATGAAAGAATTTGTTCTAGTAAGAAATAAGAATATACAATGTCAATAAGGAGAGTTTTCATGCTTTTCCCCACTCTGGCTCAGATGTAATTTCAGCACACATCTGTCATTATGTGATTTTTTTTTTTTTTTTTTTCTTAGCTGTTGTCCTCTTTTTTTTTTGGTGGGGTTTTCTTCAGGTTTTTTGTTGTTGTTTTCATCACCTCGAGTGTTTTGACTAAGTAAAATTGTGAGAAGTTCCAGAGCCTGTATACGTTAGTCTTCTGTTACATCTTTACTACCTTCCTTCTCTTTTTACTTCCACAGCATAAGACTTTCCTCTCCCTTCCAGTCCTTGGGCTTGCTCTGTTTCCCCCTTTCCTCATGGAGATCTGTTCCCTATGGTATTAACAGAAGTGTGTCTTCTCAAAATCAGCAATTGGCACTTTGGTGGAAGATTTTAACACAATGCATTTATAGGAATAAAAGCATAGTTTTCCACAGCACAGCAAAACTAGTTCTGTTGCTGCTTGGGACTGTACTTGATTTACACAATGAATGCTGCAGATCAGTCTCCAGTGCTGGGTAGATAGGCCAGTATCTAGTACCACACTGAAAGATGTTTTTCCTGGACTGGAGAACACCATTTTGAAGGCACTGCTGCTTATTCTAGAAATCTGCTGCTAAGGTGTGGTCTTTACCTGGGCTAAAAAAAAAACACAACAAAACAACCCCCAAGTCTAGGGGCTGAAATCATGTTATTTCAGCACAGTCCTTAATTGAATGAGTCTGATGAACTTGAGTTTTGAAAGGTCTGAGATAAAGTTTTCAGCTTTACCATACTCTGTGGTTAAGACATCCTTTTCAAAAAAGCAAAATCCAGATATGTCCCAAGAAAGCAGTAAAGCTAAAAGTTTTGAAAAGTCAAAATATTAGTTTCTTAATTGGCAGAACACCAAATTGAGGGAAAGAAGCTAATTCTTTTTGGCTTCAGAATAAATCCTCTTTGTAGCTTCTGAGACCCTCACCCACCATCTGTCTGAGCAGATGCTTGCTTTGACCGCTTTCCAAAGATGTGCGTAGCATTTTCTCAGGTTATAATAGTGCTTGTTAGAACTGTTTCTGTCCAACTATCACTTTAAATCCTTAAATTAATTTCACTTCAGGGTGATGGTATAGTACAGAAAAATAAAAAGGATTTTATTCTGTCCCTGTATTTGCAGAGATGACTAATGCTTGTTGAAAGTTTTTATGAGTGTAGATGGCATAGGGCTTAAAGAGTGTGAATGCACACAAATCTCAGTTCAGTTTTAACTTCCTGTCTTTTCAAGGTAGACTTCATGTTCCTAGCATCCACTGCCATTTTACTCTCCTGCTTAGTAAACCTTACTGCAGCATTATGAGCACTCTTGCATATCAGCCTGTTCTTCGATATTTTCACTTGATCTAAATGTCTGTACAACTTCAGTCTCTTTTCTTCCCTTGACTTTTTAAGTCCTTGAATATAACCACTGTGCTTCTCTTTTGAATATAACCACTGTGCTTCTCTTTTAGTCCAATCTCAGATCCTCTATTGTTAAATTTTACTGCCTTTCTTTTAAGCCTGTTTATAGGCTATGACGTTCCTATTTCTCCATGATGTTTGGGAAGACTGGGATGCATATGGGCATTTTGATGACTAACTACTTAAATGATAAGGCCATTTATTTTATGTTGCAAATAGCAATTCCTGACTCCCTTTCTTTTGCTAGAAGACTCTGGGGATTCCTCCAAAATAGCTGAGCACCCCAGTTACACTGAAAAATTCCGGTGTGTTGAAATTATATATACTTAATTTTCAATGAACTGTTACAAGGCATTTCCATTAAATACTGGAACAAAGCAAGTACAAAAAATCTTAAAGCATAAAAACTATGTTTCTCATTTGTCAGTTTTCCTCCTCTTATGATACTGTTTCAGCTGTTGTCTAAAGTAGATGTGACCCGGAATCTTAATATAAAAACAAACTGGAGCAATTCAGCCTTGCTTGGGATGGTAACAGACTGCTAGCAAAGCGCTGTGTCAGTAACTGTATCAGGTGTTTCAAACATATGCTGTTGTAATGTTCCATACTTGTATGTCCAGACAAATGAATATTCCTTCCTTCTTTTGGTGGCAGGACCATTAAGTCGACCAGAAAGACCACTTTCAGCAACTCGAAAGAATGTGTGTGAGAGAGATCCTGATCTCTCAGTTTCAGCTGTGATTAAAGCAATGCAAATTGAAAATGAAGTCTTGCAGAGAGACCTGCAAAGGCAGACAGTTTCCACAAGCCCTCAAAAGGTATGGCAAAATACAGAAGAGGGCTGTTTGATCAACTAGCAAAATCCCCATGAATTACAATGTCTTATACTTTAAGATTGTGTATGAATGAATAGTGATGCCTTGTAAGTGTAACTGAATTTGTATTATTCTTCCATAAGGTGGTTTTTGTTAATCTCTTTCCTCAGGATAGCATTCCACAGCTCTCTCCTGATTTCAGGGATCACTGAGCAACTGATAGACCAGTCACATGATACAGTCAAATGCACAGCTGCAGGCCCAGTTGAGCCATTTTCATTCTGGAAGCTTCTTAAGCAATATAATGTGTGATTTCCATACTAATAAATCCTACCTTTCTACTGGACTTATTAATATGGGCACTGTTCCCTGTTTTAATACATTCTCTCCTTTTGGAGCAGAGCTGTCACGTACACTGCTAGCTCTTAGTGAGGAGCTAGTATGGGTTTTCTGCACCAACATGTGTTCATCTCTTATCTCCAGCAACCATGTTTAAAAACAATTAAAAACTCATAAACAAAGAAATCAACAAAAATCCATTCCCTTCTGATTCAGATCAGACCATTGTTCCTCATTAAGTTAAAGAATAAGGAGGTTTGTGTTGACAATCCTAGCTAAACTTTGAGCATAGCCAATAATTGGGTTCTCCTAATAGAAAGAAAGTATATAAAGAAATTTGAGCATAAACTGAATTTATGAAACTATCTGTTTTGGACAGTGTTCATGGATTCAAAGTCTGCTTCCAGTTTGGTGTTTAGGAGGCTTATTTTTCTTGAAGGAGAAGAGATATGCCTAGACATTCTTGGAGTTACTCATTTGAGTTCTGAGAGCTTCCAAGACAGTTGACTAACCTAAGCTGATGCTGCCTGAAGTTGTGAGTTGGTGCTATGATGAATATATATCCACTGTCATCACTGAGCCAACATTAGGTTTATGGGGAGTTTTGGTTAGGAGCAAAGGTGAAAATGTTCCTTTACTATAGGTAAGTACTTTGCATATGATTTCACCATCTGGGTCAACTTTTCAATCTTATTCCTCTTGGTTTTGAGATATTTATAGCTTAGTGGTTGAGAGAACAAATTCCTTTGAAAATTCTTACATAATGTGTCTTCCTGCTAACTTTAGGACTGATTTTAATATTGTGCTTAAATGAAAAATAATGAAATAATACTTAAAATAGATGTAATTTTACCCTGACACTTGAGATGGAGTTTCAAAACCCCACTGTGAGTTCTCAGTCTTAAAGCTGACCTAATGATCTTCCAGCAGTAATTTAATTTTGCTTACACAATTAAGGGATTCTGGAACTTGGCCTTTGATATTTAAATGTATAACAATGCAGAATTTTTAATTGTAAAAAAGTAATTAACTTCTAAGCATTTCAAAGTTCTCTTACTCTTCAAAAATAATAGAAATGGAAGTGACCTAAGAACAGAAGGACTGCCATTCCTCATCTGACTGGTTGTTCACTGTGCTGAGTATTCTGTCTTGTGACAGAAGCTACCCAAATTTTTAGGAAAAATAACAAAGGGAGCAGGGTATACTTACAAAGTGGGGTACAGGCAGAGAAGGAGCCCATAGCATTGTAGGAACTGCAGGACTTTTCCTCGGTTTTCTCTTAGATAGTCACTACTGATAGTTCTATATTTAAAAAAATAAATCAAGATTTTATTCTAATAAAACTGAGCTTTTGGGGGTTTAAAGTCTTTATGATCCTTTTTTGGAGAAGGAGAAAGTCTAGGCAGAGCTCTGCCAAAGCTTTGGCCAACTCTGAGTCCTACCAAATGTATACAATGAGATTTCAGACATATATATATATTTTTAATAGTCATCAGAGAATGCTTTTACATTACTTTTTTTCCACATAGAATATCAAGTTTCAAGTTCAGCTTTTTCATTGCAAATCCAGACCAATTCTGTTAGATGTGCTTTAACTCAGTATAGAGTTACAGGTTAGCTGAGGTGAGCTGAGACCAGAGCTGGGCCCAAACTCTTACTTATTGCAGAGATACAGACTGATACTCCTTGGTACATGGAGAGCAATGTGAATGAAACGTGTTCATCTTTTTCTTACTTAGAAGAAATTTTCTGTTTCATCTGTTGCTTCTGCAATGGCTGAACCTCCAGAAAAAAGCCAGACAAGGACTGCAGTCACAAAAGGTGTTGAGAGAATTTGTCCTTCTGGAAGCAGGTATATCTATTTCCTTTAAGGCTAGCTTCCTTTTTTGAAGAGATATTTTTCAGTATACCACCAGGTGTAGTGTAGTACCACTACACCTGATAATCTTTAGATATCTGAGACATCATGCAAGTAGTAGCAAATCAAGGAGAAGGTTGCAGCCTTGGCCTAGTCTCTGTGGATCAGGGAACTGCCAACATCTCCCTCTGTTAGTCTTTATATTACCTATGTATTACTTTTGCAAACTGCCTCACACCCAGCTGAGAACTGGAGCCCAGTCTTTTAACCAAAGGTGGGATGCTGCAACAGTTGTCATTCGGTGTAGGGGTACATGGGATTCTTCCGTGGGGTGTGTGGGTTCATCCTCTCATCTCTTCCCCTTTGTACCAACTAAACTTTTTTTTAAAAATACAAGAATTATGAGGAAGTAACACATAAAAGAATATGTATGTTTCAGACAACAGAAGAAACTTCTGAAAGTCCTTCCAGAGCCTGAGAGCCCTTCTGCCTGTGATAATGAGATAACCCTGTCTGATGACAAACCTGAAGTAGATTCCATGTTGAGAGAGAAGGTTTGTGTACATATGCACCAGAACTGATGCTTCCCAGTATTACTGAAACAAAAGTATATCGAATGATCTGTATTCCACCAATTCTGCCCCACATCAACTAATAAAACTATGGCAGGGTAAGAGAAGAGAATTTATCACCGTTCCTTTGTTCGTCAGAATGACAAAGGAATCAGACAAAGAACAGAGACCTGTTTTCTCTTTAGACTTTGTAAGAGGGTGATATGTTCTCTTCTCTTACCCTGCCATAGGTTTGTTAGTTGATATGGGGCAGAATTGGTGGAACCCAGAATGATTGAATGTCATCCAGATAGCCTTGAGTTTGCAAGCTTTTTGCTTCTGACTCGTCAGTACTGCAGTCTTAACAGTCTTTATTGTGTTCCGTATTGTATTGTTTTGTCACTTATGTTTATACCATATTTCATTTTGATCCAGGTGACAACCAGTATGGAAGTACATGATGCCATTTATGTGACTATGGAACTTCTTTCTAACTGGGGAGATCCAGTAAATGTGGGCCTGAGTGAGGTGGAATTCTTTGATTTGTACAACGAAAAGATAATTGTGTCTCCTCATGATGTGGACATTCGAAATGCTGACAACCCAGGGGATTTGTGCTGCTTGGTCAATAAGAACTTAAATGTAAGACAGCTTAGTCCTGAATGTGAAAATTTCTCATTATAATATTTCTTTAATATTCTGTTACTAGGTTTTTTGTTTAAAAACATGATTGCATTTGGAACCTGACTAGCATAACAACTATCTGATAATTTAAAAGAATACAGATATTGCTTATTACTAACAAATCCAGCTTTTCTGTCCAAGATGTTGGTATTCAGTTATAATTTTGCTTTAGAGCAGAATTTGATTAATTTGCCTGACTTACTTAACCGAGCAACTGTAAGGAGGCAGCTTTAACTCTGCCTACTTGTGTGTCAACTCTGTGGTATTGTCTTGGATGAAAGAACACATTCAGTTTTTAAAGTATTGTAGTGTAATCATAGTATCTGTAGAATGACATCACAAAACTCTAAGGACAGGGAATTTCAAATTTTTACATATGTCTGCCGATAAATGATAAAGTAATTCTTGTGATCTGAAGGTATAGGAGCTTCACTGCTAACTTTTTCCAGATGTTTAATATTAATTTAAGTAAACTTAAGAAGGAAACACACTTATTTTCTCCTGTCCCCTTGTTATTCTTTTATCTAGGGAAGAATCATGGAAGAATAAGAATGCATAGGTAGGTAGTCTCGAACAAGAGATTAAGAAGAATGTGTGGCATGGTAATAAAAGTATTTCATGGCTCTTCTGTGAGATAGTAAGATGAGGAGACATAAGGTGCTTGCATACTAAAGAATATGGACAAAAGACAATAACTGGTACGAAATTCAGATGCTGCTGAAGAGCTTAGCAAATGTCCATAGCCCTTCATATAGCTATAATTTCATTTGTGCTGTACATTCACTGTGTGTCCTTTGTCTCCATGGGCCTTTAGAGCTAGGATTCTAGTAAAAATTAGTATGATTTTAGTGGATGAGGCTACCAAATGACTTAGTCTATTAAAAAATATAGATTGTAACTCATTTTGTGCTAGAGATACTTTTCAGTTAGCAGGGTGAATGAGAATAGAAAGTGGGCAAATATACAATATTTTGAAATTTAGTTGCAAATCAGTATGGAGTATTATTTCCAGACAAATATTTTTACTTGAAACATCTTTCTTACATTCTCTTGAAAATTGTAGTTTGGGTGTCATAAATACCCATTCTCCTTTATAGGCTGTGCTCTCTGGCAGATGACACTCAGTAGTAGTAGTAGTAGTAGTGACTCTCAGACTTTCTAGATAATTATAATTTCTAGATTATTATAAATTATGTAGTAATATATTCATTAAGCCATTATAAACCTGTTATTCTCAGCATTTCTCATATATTTATATATCCCATTATTCTTAAGTAATGAGGTTTTATATTTCATTGATTAATGTATTCCTTTGATTTGTGACACTGTAATCTCCTATCTTGAAGCTGGAAAGGTATTGCATCAGAGAAAAGGCAATCTGGACAGGGAATATGGTCTTAGAATGTGGATATGTGGTAACTGAACTGCAGACTCCTTCAGAAGTCAAAGCAGCATTTCCAGTTTGTGTACATTTCAGATCATACAGAAAGCTTTTGGGTGCATAAGAAAAAGCAACAAATTAATGAATCTCCAAGCAACTAATATTTTCAACAGAATAAAAATGTAACATGAAAACTTACTTTGTGGAAAACTCACTTTACCACCGATCATACAGATCATACAGAAAGCTTTTGAGTGCATTAGAAAAAACCAACAAATTAATGAATCTCCAAGCAACTAATATTTTCAATAGAATGAAAACGTAACATGACAACTTACTTTGTGGAAAATTCACTTTACCATGGTTAAATCACTTCCATCATTTAGGTGTACATTTGTCTTTGAGAATAGACATAGTCTTATTGAAGATCAGGGATTTTATTTATTTATTAGTTTATTTATTACCCTTGCAGACTTTTAAGAACACTTAAGTTGCCTCCTCCCTTATACTTCATGATATGCTGTAAAAGAGAAAAATGCCTAGCAGAACATCAGGTGCTCTCAACTAAGGAAGTAGTGCCTGATGGGATATAATGCTTAATAAGACATAGATTAGGCATTTCATTGAAATTGTTTTCTGTAAACTTTTTTGATTCTTTTATGCATATATAGATCTTTTAAACCTCAGAATAACAAGGACAGGTAACTGTAATTCTAGAAATATCTAACAAATGTATTTCTTCACAACGGTGAACCCTCAGACCCACATCATTCCTCATCACAGTGCTTCAGCCTTCCTTTACCCTCCATCAGGTATACCTTCATTGCCCACATAAAGCCAGTGTCTCAGGCCAGTCTCCCACAAAATTTAAGACCAAAGGTTCCCACTCTCACTTTTTTTTCCTTGATCCAGTTCAAATGTAATTCCTACTCCTGACATATCGGTTCACCCTGATGGTTCAAAGAACTTTTGGGCTAGATTTTTAGTGCTAGTTGCAAAGACAGTAACTCCAGACTCGAGTACATCATGTGAAGGCAAAGACATCACCGTCACTCCTAGTGATAAAACATGAGAGTCCTCCACTGTCTCATGAGTTTTGGCATGGATTCATCAAAATGCGTTCCAACTTCTGGTGTCAGATCTTTGACATGCTGATGGAGACTGTAACACCTGTGAGTTTGTGTATCCTGTTCTAAGCGGTTACTTCTACTGATAAACAAAATGATCTTTACAGCTGCCTCTCACTCAAGACCCAATACTTGGCCTGGCTCTGATATGCCTTCTGTTGTTTGGAAGATCACGTGCAACTTTACAGAGAAACTAGTGAGAAGCAGGAACAAGTCTCTCCAGAGTCCATTTTGCTGCTGAATCTGGTGCCCTCCTGTGAAGACACCTCTGGCAGTATCTCAGTATGCACCAGAAGCTATCGATTTCTAGGGCATCAGGTCCTGACCTGAGAGGACTGGAGATGGATTGCTCATCAGATGATGTCTGCTGTTGGGAAATGATTTTTTTTTAATCATTCTTGTTCATAGTATAACTTCAGTAATGTGATCTAGCTTTGAAGTTGATCCTGGAATTGGGTTCACACTGGTTAGAGGGCTATCCTTCATTTCTTTGATGTTAAGAGGCTTCTTTCCTCTTTTTATATAGAAAGTATTAAACCTGTCTGGTGCTCTTACGACTGTTTATGCCCCAAACTGACATTCAAAGCAACGACAGTCTCCCAAAGCTTTTTGAGAGGCCTCTGGGGCAGAGGCATTGTGAACCATCAGAGCTTGGAATACGAAGATGAGCACTCTGAGAAGTGGACCTGTTCATGATATCATTGAGCTGACTGGCAGAGCTCTGTCCTTACCATCATTAGGCACACATCTGAAGTACTCAATAGGAAAGTTTTGTAGTTACTACCTTCAGGAAAAACTGAAAGACTCACTTCAAAGTGCAAGGATATGGAAAAATACTGACTTTGTGTACCTACTGTGTGACTATATGTACTGTGTATCCTTGAAAATAGAAAGGGAGCTAATTTATCTGCTAATCTCAGATCACTGAATTGTTGGCTGCCTGTATATTTACTTTGTGTCCTCGTTCATCTCTGGGTTTTTAGGTAACATTCAACATCAAGTATATTAATATTCAACATTTTGATTCTGAAACTTTTTACTCCTTGCTTCTTTCTGAGCTGCCACACATCCTCTTCCTCCATTTCTGAACATGTAGAGGTAGCAGTTCTGAACAATGTCCAGAATTAGGCATTCTTTGGTACTTTAAAATGTCTTGATTGTCAGTTGTCTGTAAAATTAATGTTGGGAGTTTCTGTGATATCTTAGAAAATTTCAAGGGTAGAGTCCTATATATAGCTCTGAGGAATAGATCTGTAAGTGAAATTAGTTGTCTGCAAAATCTGATTAAAATAGAGGTAGTGAAATAAAATTCTATAAGATTCCCCTCTTTAGAGGGCAAAACAGAAGTGTAAGCACTTTAAGAAATCATAAAATGATTATGCAGTGTCCGTTGTGCTCAGTGATCCCCTCTAGTGCCTGCAAAGCTGATTAATTTGATTAAAATAAACTGGGCTTGCTCTGACCCTGCAGTTACAAAGCATGGCAGACTGCCTGTCGTTTGTGAGCATGCAGATGTCTTACTGGGACAGCAAGCAGCTGACCTTTATCTAATTGTTAGGTTGTTGTGAGGTGGCTTACAGGCAGGAGAGTCGGATTTGCTGTTTGGAAATGAGGTTAAGGTTTTGCTCCTAACGTAGCAGTTTTTATTAAACAGTTACTTTTCTAATTGATGTATATTCTTCTGTGGGTTGGTGAGTAAATTAAAATATCCTGCTTTAGGAGAAAGAGTATTAGTGACAGTCTGCTTGTATGTGTTTTTTAGATCACGAAGGAAAGCTTCCTTTGGATGTGCCCTTTCTATCCACCTGTCCAACTTTACTTTGTTATCCGCAATCCCACCCGGTCACATGACTTTGGTATATCCAAGATCAAGATTTGGAATTACAACACAACAACTCCCAGTGTAAGTAGTCTTTTCTCAACTCCTCTGTTTGTATGCTCTACCTTGCCTAGGGAAACTCAGTTTGATCTTCTTTCCGAAAGTATGAAATAAAAGTAGATAGCATTTTCTCTAATAAAATAGGGAGCTAGGAAGGGTCCATGTCTACTGTGAAATTTGCTTTTGTCTTAATTGTAAGTGGTAGCAATGTAAGTGTTAATGCATTTTCTTTCAAAGCTATTAAAGGTCTCTAAAGACCTAATAAAAGGCTTGCATATTCTGTCACTTAATCCTTTAGTGTGGTGAGAAATAAAGATACAAAGGTAAGTGCATCTTAATATTCAGGACTTTCAGTTGTTTTATCACAATATAAATAAATATGTTTTAAAATATGTGTTTTCTCATGTATATAAGTATAAACAGGTTGACTATTGCTCGATCTCAGTTTTGTCACTTTAGTTAAAAAGTATACTAACTGTGTGTTCATAATAAAACAAGCAATCTAGTATTACAAGAGAGACATCTCATGGCAGATGGTCTCTTGTTTGTGTGTTTGAATGTCACCGTGAAAATTATTCTTGTTTGTACACTGCATTGTTAAGAAAAAAATCCCACGTACTGGATCAAAGAGGATTTGCTGTCCTGGATTATAAATAAGAGGCTTTATCCCTGTGGTTTTGCTCTCATCCATGTTCTTATATAAGCACACGTGGTAATTTATACGTATGGAAGTGGCCATGGAAGGGACAGCTTAAACAAATTTACTATAACATGATTTATATTTATTTTCTGGCATTTTAATAGCTTTTTCTATTAAAATGTGGGCTACAGAATGTTCCATCATCATTAGAGAGTGTGAAAGGGACTGCTGTTTTTTGGAGGTAATAGTATGATTTGTTACCAAACCTATTGAATATAATGCAGGAAATACACATAAATGTATTTCCGTGTTTCAAGGCACTGTTTTATAATAAACTGCTATGAGGCAAGCTGTAAAATCCATTAGGAGTATAATCCCATGGATTTTGGTGGAAGTGTAGAAGTGTACACTGACTAAAGAAATGTCTTATTATCCTTAAGATGAAAGAATAATACAAAGCAGTTCTGCCTAATTCTGTAATTTGTCATGTGGAAGTTTTGTCTGAGAAGTATAAAACCCAAAAATATAATTAGCTAACAATTTTCTTCCTGCTAATGTAAATCCAGAGCCAGACTCCTGTGGGGGTTTTTGGTAATCATTCTAACCTCCTTCTTTCCCCTGAAAACCATGTGAGAGGTGCCCAAGTACTTCTTAAAAAAAAAATAGGCAAAAAATGAATTCAGGCCAGTACTATTGTATATTTGAGTTTTAGAACTTGAGTCTGGAAGTAGAAAAAATATGTCTGAAGGAAGCTGTAAAAGTCAGATTACATCATTGTCATAGTTTCCTTGATTCACTGAATTACAAGGAAAGTCCCAGAGAATGCTTCCTCTTGCCTTTATTTACTTCAGATGAGGTCTGCGAAAAAGGAGGTCATATTTAGTCTGCAAGAAGAGATCAAGTGTAAGGGCAGCCAGTTCTTTTCAAGTTTGAAATATCCAGACATTTCATAAATACTTACTACAGCCTTGAAATTGCATCGTTACTTGATGCTGTTAAAACTCTTTTCATAAGATCCAATATAATGTCTGTTGTATGTCTTCACAAATCTGTGAATGGAATTAATACTTAAATGCATGAATGTCTTAGTTGCTCTCCAATTGGACCATTTTCTTCTTCAAGCGATTGCCTATATGCATGTTTCTCCTGTGTGTATATTCATGTCCATTCTCTTGAGTTGGAGATTTTTTTCAGTGCTGGACTACTACTAGGGTGCATTGCCTGTAAGGATCCAGCAGCTTTGTTCCAGCAGAGTTAGGTTTACAGAAGAACTTTTATCTTCTAGTTCTTTACTTCTTTTCTATTGTTCTTTCTTTTTCACACTTCTGTGAGAAGTCAGGCAGAGGCAACTTCAAGTCCTCTGTCCAGGTATAATTTGCAGAAAAGTGCCTCTGGTTTTAAGCTTTGTCCTTCGTGCACAAATATCACTGAAATGGCCAGAAATGCCATCCTTGTTGCTTCATTGGAAGGCACTATCCCAGGAGGCACTCTGTGAGGGCTGAAAGTGCAAGCTGGAAGGAACATTAAGAGAAACTGTAGAACTATTTTCACAAAATCTTTCATTTTTTTTCCTCTGACGTTGATCATACCTATTTGCTTGTCCTGAGACATTGTGTCATTCTAATTACTCTTCTGGGAGGAAAAAAACCTGCCTTGGATGGAGTATTGTTTGTTTACAGGGTGACTTCTTGATGGAATTACTCAGGAGGAAGGGATTTCTCCAACCTCCTCATGCTCAAGGAGAGTTAAGCAGTGGTGCTAGGGAAGCTAACCATTCTGTCAATCTTTCCCACCACATCTGATCACTAAGCAACTGGAGGCTCAGAAGAGGGGTGGGAGGGAATGAAAAAGAGCAGTTCTTAGTCATGTGCCTGCATATGTTTGTTCTTGGAGTCCCCGAGATCTGTTCATATTTTTCCTCTCTGAGCCTCAGTTTGCTTAGAATTTTGGTGCAAGAGACTTTCATTAGCTCTTTTACTGGTTCTTCATGAATAGATGGTTCTTCTGAGCTATCAGCTGTTATTAATGCATGCCCCAGTTCAGCCTGTCTCTATCGTCGTAGAAATGTCTGTAGCTTTGGCTGATTCATCTTGATACAGTCCAGACACCTCTTTTGCTTCCTACAATACCTATCCCAGAGATTCCAAAACATCAGAGAATGGGAGCTCATTTCCCGCTGACTGGAATAGTAATTTTGAAGTGACTGGCCCTTTTCTGTGCTTGACTGTCCCTCATTCAGGGATCCACCATCTCATTTTGTAATGTTTTCTCTGTCTACCTGTCCTCCTCCAGTACTGGTGGGTGGAGTGGGATTCATTTCAAAACATGTTGTTCTTAAGAGGTTGCTGATTTTAATTTAAAAAGATGAAATTGACAAACACTTTTCAAAATATACATGTGCATGTTTCTGTGGTTCCATGCAGTTTATATCTGTTCCCAGGTCAAAGTACAGAACTAACAGCAGTAGAGGCCAGGATATTCTATAGAAATGTTGCAGGTATCCCAAGTTCAGCTGTGACTATCCAATATCTCTAGCATTAAAGGAGGACATTAACAGTCCAGACATACAGAGATTCAAAAAATAACACTACTGGAGCATCCTGATAGTCTTTCTCTTCTCCATCATAATTTCAGGCAAAGCCATGTAGTTAGTTTTTAATATATATAATTATTAAAGTGTTTTGATCCCCAATTAGATTAATTTAGCAGTGTCCTTTTTCAAGGGGAAAAAATATCATGTTTTATTGCCAAATGCATCAGTACAGACGTATAGCGCTTTATGATACTCTAGGAGTAACACAGGCAGCCATGACATAATGGCCAATTAAACTGGGTTTACAGCTGTTCTCTGAGAAGTTAGTGAAGGTTATCATTTTCTATCAGGAATGTATCAGGAATGTGTCTTGCATTCCTACACGTACTCCCTCCGCTCAACTGTAGCTTTCTTGTTATGCCTGCATCTTCTGTTTTTCCTCCTGTGTAAGTCTATATTACATTTTTTGCCTCATACATGTTATTATTTGAAAAGCAGTAGAATGGAAGTTATAAAGACTTGTAAGCTGTAAAGAGTGCATGCAGGAGTGAAGAACTGGAGATACTTGTACTTGAAGGTGAAAGGAGTAACTGGTTGAGGCTGGGAGCGGATGAAAATTTAAATCAGTATTCAAGGAGAACTGACATCCAGGAGATGAGCAAGAGGGATGAAACTGAAACTTCTTACTTTCATGAAAAGCTTCTCAGTTTCCATGAAAATAAGGAAAGAAAAGAGAGTCTTTAAAGACTCCATGTGATGGACACGTTACTGAAATTTAGAGGGCAGAAAAGAGATGGATTTTGTCTCATCTTCTGTGTTTTCTTTGAAGATACCAGTATTTTTGTCAAGAGGGAGAAAAGGTTAAATGGAAATGATAAAGAGAATAGAAAAAACACTAGTTCCAACTTCAATGGAATGAAAAAATCGGGTTTTAGTGGGTGCCACAGAAAAGGAGAACATAGAAATAAGGTTGTGAGTGGCAGAGTTGTGTCTGCCGTAAAGACCTTCTATTTAAAAGGCTAGTTAAGTGTTGAAATAGGCTATCAAGGCAGATTATTTGAAAACTGTTAAAAACAGATTTCTTCACAATGGTATAGGTTATTTTACTTTCTTCAGTGGAAGGAGATGGACCAGGTGATTTTTTTTTTTATGTCCTTTCCAGCCCTGTATTTCTATAACTCTTTATAACTCTAGTGGCTTTGATCAGGGTGGTTGTTTGCTGTGGAACATGTCGTGAAAGTGGTGAATCGTAAATATGCTGAAGCAAAATGTGCCTCTGGAATTTATATCTTGATCAGATATAATTATACTCAGTCTAGGCTTCTTTGCTCAAGCTTTTCTAAATGTTTAAGCCTTGTCAGCCAAAGTGGTTCATAGTAGTGCCTAGCAAGGTTTTTAGCACTTTTAAATAAAATCTTAAATATTCCACAGTATTTTTCAGTTGTTTGAACTTTTGATTAAGAAGTAGTGTGCTGGTTTTGGCTGGGATAGAGTTAATTTTCTTCATAGTAGCTGGTAGGGGGCTTTTTGCTGAATTTGTGCTGGATTTGTGCTGAAAACAGCATTGATAACACAGGGATGTTTCCGTTCCTGCTGAGCAGGGCTCACACAGAGTCGAGGCCTTTTCTGCTTCTCCCCCCACCCCACCAGCGAGGAGGCTGGGGGGGCACAAGGAGTTGGGAGGGGACACAGCCGGGACAGCTGACCCCAACTGACCCAAGGGATATTCCAGACCATATGACGTCATACTCAGCATCTAAAGCTGGGGGAAGAAGGAAGGGGGAGGGATGTTCGGAGTGACGGCATTTGTCTTCCCAAGCAACTGTTAGGTGTGATGGAGCCCGGCTTTCCTGGAGATGTCTGAACACCTGCTTGCCCATGGGAAGTGGGGAATGAATTCCTTGTTCTGCTTTGCTTGCGTGTGCGGCTTTTGCTTTACCTCACTTTTACCCTTCTGATTCTCTCCCCCATCCCACTGGGGAGGAGTGAGTGGCTGTGTGGTGCTTAGTTGCTGGCTGGGGTTACACCATGACAAGTAGTCAAAAGCATGTTACTGATACAGGGTTTTAATCGTTTTCATCTGCTTATTGATTATGTGTTCAGATGTCAGAGTTCCAGGACAGTGATACCTAATGCTTGAATAGCTTAACTGAAATCTTCATACTTTCATTTTTCTAGGACCTTGATGTTGGAGCAAAGAAGGTGAAGTTATATGTTAATGAGAACCTTGTATTTGATGGTGAATTAGAGAGAGCCTCTGGAGATCTCCTCACTGACTATAGCACTACAATTGACCTTACAGATCACAAGCAAGATATCTCTGCATATTCTTCAAATGAAACAAAAGCAGTAGATGCACCTACAGTCACAGAGAAGAAAGCAGACCTACATTTTAAATGCTTACAGTCAAACAATACTTCTCTGCCAGAAGAAAATCTTCTTGAGCATAGGATGAACTCAATCAGCTTTACAAAGAAAAATTTGTCTGAGTTGGAGGATGATCTAAAAGTGGTACCATCTCAATTTTGTATAAAAGATGCCAAAGATAATGTAACAGTACAGGCAGTTATGGAGCATGTTCAATGTGATGATGAACTTTCTTTGAGTGAGCAAATGGAAAAGCTAACAGGAAGAAAATTGTCTGATTCTACAGGTGCAATTCCTTCTTGGTTACAGTCATCTTCCCAAGTAACAGAGAATAATCAAGTCACTTACAGTAAGCAGAAGCCTCCCTGGCTTGCTACAGAACATTGTTTAGGCTTGAGATTTCAAACACAGTCAGATGGAATCATGAAAAACTTTTCAGATCTGACTAATGAGGATGTCAAATGTCAGAGAAGTAGTAGAAATGCAAATGGAGATGAGAGATCACAAATGCTAACCAGAAAGGATGGTGATGTGGGCTTGGACATTTCGGAGCAACTTTCTAACAAAAATTGCTGCAGCCTGCAGTACCCTACAAGTGGAAGGAGAAGTGTCAGATGTGTAAAAAAGGTGGCATTAAACACTGAAAATCTTGGAGAAGATGATTCCGCTCTCAAAGGTAAATGCTCGCAATAGCAACCTTAGTGTAAGTGCTGACAGGTTCTCCATTTTGCAGAAGCACAGAATCATTTAGGTGGGGAGGGACCTCTTGAGATTCCTGGTAGTATAGACAGGGGGATTTTAGTTTTGCTACTTGCAGTATTCAGTTTTTCTCATTCATACTATGACAATGCTCAGAGTCTCTCTCCTTATCCTACACCTGATGTGAAATGCTCTTTTTCTGAAAAATTTACATTCTGAATTAGTGTTTTTAAATTTATTTGGAGAAGATTGAAGACTAAATTTCAGTAAATTATATTCTAAAAGTTGACAGTCCTGCAGACAATTTACAAAAAGATAAAGAAGAGTGTGACCTCAAGGTAGTGAGTAAATTTACAGTTTATCTGTGTAGTAAGTTTGTGTCTTTCTCAGTGAGAATATATGCTGAATATGTTTATTCATAGCGAATGGAAAACTCTCCTTATTTTCCCTTATCCATTCATGATGTTACATACCTTTCAAACATCTTTCTTTCAGACATCTCTGGTTATTTATGAAGAGTTTTGTAGTAAATTTAGCTGTTACCTGCTCCATGTTTTTTATTATCCTTGTCATCCTTCTCCAAACCTTTTTTTAGTTCACCTGGATCCTGTTGGAGCTGGAGGATCTAGATTCATGTAGTTATGTTCTGCCTCTGGCAGTAGCCAGCAGTGTGTCCTCAGGGAGGAGTATGAGAATTGGGCAAGTTCTGAAGTTCCTGCTCTCTCCCAACCTCCAGCAATCTATGGCTAAGAAATTTTCTGGGCATGGGGTAGTATTTTTGTGCTTAACAACTGTAAATAACACAAGAATAGAATTTCTTACCCACAAGATCTACTTCGTCTTGCTTTTAACCAACTTTTTTGGATTTTCATTGCTCAGAGTATATCTTTAATCTCCCCTTTTCAGTTTCTAGCCATGTGTTACTCTGACTCCTTTTTTTGGACCCTTCATACTCCTTCTTTGGCATTCTGTAATTCTTAAGCACTCAATAACTTGTCTCAAATGAAGAGTGTCTGGCAGAACAAGGACAACAAGGCCCGGAGAATTGGAAGAAGAGGTTACAAAAATACAAATTGAAATTTTGGGAGTGATTTAGAATCAGAACAATTTACATGAAAGTGTAGCTTGCTGTATATTATATTTGGGTGTTTACATTAAAGTTGTGGTCATAAGGGACAGGAAATGTGCCTAAGCGCAGAAATACCAGGTCAAATTTTACAGCAGTTACTGCATGAATTTTTCAGATAAAGGTGAGGAAAATGGTTCTTTCTAAACTTAGAATGTCTGAATTTTTTGTTCTCTGCCCCTCTGTGGAGAAAACAGCAACTTTATAAGTATATCTGAAATTATACCTCAAAGAAGAAAAAAGTATGGAAGTGGTTGAAACAACTGCCATCTTCCTTTCACCTACCCACTCACTGCAGCCCGTTTGCTGTTTCACACATTTTACAGTATCTCTGTTAGATTCAAAACTTGTGAACATTATGGAAACTGTAAATAAATCCTACCTTAGTAATTTCTGGTCAGGTGTAAAAATGGTAACAATTCAGGAGTTTTAATGTAAACTATGAGTTGAGGGTTATCATGATTCTAATTATAATGTCCTCTAATTTTGCTCAGAGCAGGTTTTGTCACCTGGTGCTTAAAACTCCTAATATGTGTTTGTCCCTGGGAAAATTGCATGCCATCTAACAGCTTTTGTTCTCTCTGTACTGTGCAGGGCAAAGCCATCTTCAAAGTGGGACTGAGTGAGCATTAACAACAGGGAAACAGTTTTAAGTGTTTCCCTAAGAGTGGTGAATTTTAATTGGCATGGGGCTAGGGGAACTGCAGCTTCCCAATAGCAGTATGTGACAAAGGGGAGGCTGCACAAGCTCATATGCAATGTCACAGCATGCCTTTGGTCACTAAATGAAGAATAATGAGAACAACAAAAATTTGAAATAGCATGTACATGCATACTTGGCTCCAGTTAATGTTGCTATAAAAACAATTTTTCTTTGATAACTGGTTTAATGTGCAAAGGAAATGATGGAAGTATACTGGTAAAATTTGCAAATAACATATAATTTGGGGTATTATGAGTTAAGAAGATTGAAGAACTGCACAGAAAGATGAACTTGAGGACTGGAATAATAGCAATGGAATGCAATTCAATAGTACTGCTTGCAGGGTCATTTGGGGACTAATAACAAAAAATTAAGTTGTAAGCTGAGTAATCATCAATTGCAAATGACGGAGGAAGAGAAGGATCTTGGTTGAGTAGTTGATAACAGATTGACCATGAAATGCTAGTGTGACGCAGGCATGATTATAGCAATGCACTCAGAGGATGTATCAGCACAGGCATTTCTGTTAGTTAGGGAAATGTTAATATCTCAACACAGGCACTCGTGAGACGTCAGTTGGAAAACTGCAGTTCTGATCATCCATTTTCAGGAAAGCTGATTACAAAGTGGAACAGATACAGGAGAGAGCTTTTAGAATGATTTGGGAAATGAAGCGTGTGATTGCAGCATGGAAATATGATTGCTATTTATAACTGCAGGGAGTAAAAATGAGATTAACACAACAGAGGGAGAAGAAAGGGTTTTTTTCAAGCTAGTGTTGCTGCAAAATGTAGTTTACTAAAGTTTTGAGAGAAATTGTATGGTGTGTGTTGCCATCAGATGCAGGATGAGGGACTTGGTGATTCAAGACACCCCTCTGAAACCCACAGGGGAGATGCACGTTTGAGGTGTCATTATTTCTGGACTCTTTATAACATCCATCATACAATCCTCTCAGGCATGCAGAATGTGTCTGTAACATCTGCAAGTGGGATACTCTTTATCTACATGCAGAGTTTATTGTTCACATGGTTCCAATAAAAATAATACATTTTAGATTCTAAAAAAAGTGTCAAACCCTGTAAGCCATCAGCCATTGACCTCTGCTTTTGGGC
Source organism: Buteo buteo (assembly GCF_964188355.1). Taxonomy (NCBI): domain Eukaryota; kingdom Metazoa; phylum Chordata; class Aves; order Accipitriformes; family Accipitridae; genus Buteo; species Buteo buteo. The sequence continues at coordinate 4,152,200 of NC_134199.1, forward strand.
TATTCTCTGCTTTCCTTTTAGAGCTCCACTTCTCCTGTTGTCACTCCTTAACGTAGCTAACAAAACTGTTAACCTCCCATTGAAAATCACTTTTATTGAACTGCTGTAGAAGTGCTTCAGAGTTGTAATCTCTGTACTGCTTGAAGTACTTAACATTAAAAAAAAAAAAAAAAAGGAAACCCCTCCAAAACAAGGAAAGCCAATGAATGTCAAATACTCTTCTGTATGTGTTCATTCTGAAATTTTCAAGCTTTGACATTTTAAAGTGGTAAATATATATACAGTATCTTCTTCAGGTAAATTGTGAGGCTCTGAGAAGTACTCTTTGGGATCACTCACCCCATGAGTATCCATATGGACAAAGGTTTGAACAAGAAAGTGACTTACAAATGACTGATGTTCTCTGAAATATGTACCTTTGCTTCCTATCTGTATTTCCCTTGTGGGGTAAGGAGGAATGGCCAGGTTGGTCTCCAGCCTTTCATTCTGGAAGACAGCCCTCTTTCAGGTAGTTTCCCATCTGCTTTGAAATTCTTATTTTTATCTCTCTTGTCCCCAGTGTAAATGATTATTGGCCATAGATAGATTAGGAACATTGCCTCTTTCCCAGTGTTTCCAAAAACAAAGTTAAAAGTTAGTCTTGAGCAATCTTTTGGGAAAACATTATTTTGCATTTTACGGCAATTGGCATTTATTCTTGATAACCATTTGTTTTAGTAGCCGCTCAAGGACATTGTACAGAAATAAAATCTAGCCCATGGGCCTGTAATTGTTTAGTACTCCACTTGCTTTTCTTCATTTATTTGAAGAAAATACATAAGTGACAGCTTTATTGAAAATCTTTGGTATTATCTGCTCTTAATTGTTCTGAGATGGAAATTAAGCAGCTCTCCAGTGCAGTCACAAGGAGAGCATGCTTTGCTCCCACTGGGCCCCTCTAATTTGTAGTCCCCACTGCGTTCCCATTAGATACTTTGTCATTATCCCCCTTCTACATCTCACACTTGCTGAAAAGTGAGAAAAATATTTGGATGTTACCTGCATGGAATGCAACATTGACCTCATCCTCCTTGTATACTGAACCTACTTCTTTTCTGACCACTTTTGTTTATATTCACGTGGCTGATTTTGACAGGAAGCCCTAGCTTTTCTCTGTAATGCTTTAGAAACTTAACCAGTTCAGCCATTTCCAACTGTATGAAAGATTTTCTGCAGAAATGCAGACAGATGATTTAAACTATTGTGGCAGCCACACAAAAAGTATCACTGGGCAAAATCCCAATTTCTGTAAGTGTTGAGTCAAGAATTTGCGGTCTCAAACTTAGTTGCGCTTTGTATCTTGGCATGTGCTCTGCTCTTCAATAGTTAAAAGTGATTGTTTTCATTATGTCTAAATGGGGAAGGGAAATTGGGACATGTAGCCTTCATAATAGGGAGGCAATACAAAAGTGCTACTGTAACAGAATTTCACAGTAAGGGAACACAAATATGACCAGCATAATTCTGGAAAGTCAGTGTTGTAGTCGTTTGCTTCCGGTCCTGTTTATACATTAAACACCTATGTAATGTTGTTTTCAGATGAAGACTTTTCTATCAAGGACATAGCAACCTCTAGAGCAAAGTGGCACAATGAACAAGAACACACTCTGCAGGAGTCCTGGAACTCCTTGGTAAAGTTTAATTATTCACATCGTGGCCGAATCTCTAACATGGATTTTCAAGGGGATATCTTTGATGAGTTTCTTCATCAACAGAAAATCAACCGGCCTGGAGAATATCAGCAAATGAGAAAAGATGGACTACAAACACTACCAAAAAGGCAAGAAGAAGAAAATTCTGTGGAGGCATATGATGGAAATGATTTTAAAATTCCTGTTTTACCTTATGGGCAGCACTTAGTGATAGACATTCAAACAACATGGGGAGACAGACATTATGTTGGTCTTAATGGAATTGAAGTTTTCAGTTCTAAAGGAGAGCCTGTTCAGATTTCAAAAATAACAGCTGAACCACCTGATATAAATATTTTACCAGCTTATGGCAATGATCCCAGAATAATAACCAACCTAATTGATGGGGTAAATCGGACGCAGGATGATATGCATCTCTGGCTAGCACCATTTACCCCTGGAAAACCTCACTTCATCTTTATTGACTTTGTGAATTCCTGTCAAGTAGCTATGATTAGGATTTGGAATTATAATAAATCTCGCATACACTCTTTCAGAGGAGTGAAAGACATTATAATGGTGTTAGATGAACAATGCATCTTTAAAGGAGAAATTGCGAAAGCTTCAGGAACCTTATCTGGAGGTATGCTATCATTTCTTATTTTCTTTGTGGAAACAACAGTACAATACAAACAAATACATTTAGCTTGTTTGTTATCACTTTCCACTTCAAAGCAAGCTGGCACTTTGTATAGTATTTAGTCCTTTTAATTTCAAAACGCAATGCAAAACTCACCAATGCATTTTTCAATGATACTGTGAATTTTAGCAGCATACAGAGCTAATCTCTATTCTTAATGATGTCTTAGCAACGAGACCATATTTCAATAACATCAGATAGTCACTAGACATTTAAAAGTTGTGGATTTTTACTTGTTTTCACAGATACAGTCTTTTGGAAAAGGTAATGGAGAAGCTTCTTTCCCATTTTCTTTTATGTGTATTTGAAATTTGTCTGACTTCTCTAGGTTTTCCTGCTGTGCAGTGTAAGTTTGAGAATGAACATACTAATTGTATCAGTAGTCTGTATCAATTTACCATATATCATCTTTAAACACTACTGCAAATTAAATATAAAGAAGGACTGAAAATAGTTTTTATCACTCTGCATATTCTTTTGTATGGTTTCTCCATTTAATTCTGTATGTTGCCTTCAGCTCCAGAGCACTTTGGGGATACTATATTGTTCACTACTGATGATGATATTCTTGAAGCTGTATACTGCTATGATGAGACATATGATGGAGAAATGGAAAATGCCAGCTCCTTGAGATATGAAGAAGAGCTAAAGAGGCCAACAACTGCTGATAGGGAGGGAGATGAAAGACCTTTTACACAAGCAGGGTTAAGAACAGAGCATCAACAGGTAGGGGCCCCTGTGTTCAGAACTCTCTATAAATGTCTTCATGAAACATGACACAGAAGTAGTAGACACTGATTTCCATGATAGAGTAAAGCTCTGCAGAAGAACTAATACTGCTATCTATTTTGAAGATTTTTTTTTTCACCAGCTCAATAATTTATGCAATTTTTTTAAGGCCAGAAGGTCCTCCAAATTTTAGTTTCCCTGATTAATTAAGAAGACTATAAGGAAGACTACACTGGATTGTATTTTTTTTTTTACTTACTTGGACAGAGATCAGAGGGAGTTCATTTTGATTTAGGTACTCCTGAATGTTTATGCCACTGTCAGTGATTTTTACGATACAGTTATTCATGTAATGAGTAACTGTACTCCCTGTCATTCCAAACCAAAGATTTTTCCATGTTTTCCACACAGACTATACTCTTGCTTGTTTCTTTCTCCACAAATTAAGTATCTCACATGAGAAGGATCTCCACCTCTCAACTTTCCCCTTATTTTTTCTTCTTTCCTTTTTTGACTAGCATCTCCACAGGTCTGTGTGCATTTTGCGGCATAAAAACGGCCCTTTACTATTCCATACAGTAGATATTTAACTACTTGGAGGAAGGCCATATTTTCAAGCACTGGAGTCTTGTCTCATACCATTCCAGCCCAACAGTCCAGTGTCTGAGCAAAGATCCTTCAAGATTTTCTGCTTAAGATGGTGTGGGGCAGTCTTTGACCTGATTTCCATCAAATCTACCTTCTTAGAATCTTCATGAGCACCTACTGTTGCTTCAATGAGGTTATCTTTTTCTAGAGGACACCCTCTTACTTCTAAGGCTGTGAGGAGATCCAAAGCTGAATCAATCCAAATTCCAGCTGGTTCAGCTAAAGTGCTCCCAGTGATACATGGTTCCTAATGAGTCTTGTGCTGTTGTCAAGCCTTCCTGTTCTGTCTTGCCCTCTTTTCCTGGTGGCTTATAAGGCAAAGGAAAATGTCGTGACATTGGAATTTAGTCTCACTGTTAAGATCATGAGTCAGTGACTCTGACTTCTCCAGTGCTAGTTAACACTGGCAACAGTAATTTTGGTCCCATCTTTGCTTGCGGTATCTTAAACTGTTCAGACACCTTATGCAGTGCAGGATCTCATGAACACAAATTGAAGTTCACCTTTCTTTTCTTGATCGCTTGTTTATTGTGAGCATTCACCAGGACCGCTTCCATTGCAGAAGCCTAGACCTGGACTGACTGGTCCTTACTCAGAGCCTCTGCCTTTTATTTCTGTGATGCTCTTCATACTCCTTTTCCAACTCTGAAACATGCTGTCTCAGCAATGGAATAACAAAAGCTGTTGTGACTGAGCTATTGGTCTCCCTGTCATTCTGTGTTTGCTGGTACCATCAAGATTTTATAGATGGATGCTTATGCTATCCTGTCAGAATGATACAGATCTACTAGATGATTTGTCTTCCCTAGCATAACGTTGTCATTCAGACTACTATTGAGTTTGAACAGTCTCTACCTGTTGATCATTCACCCTTCTATCCTGTAGCATGTTCAGTGGACGAAAGAGCGTTGTACTGCACTGACTACAGAGCTTTTCAAAAGCTCTTACAGAAGTGTCTGTCTGTCTTGTCAATATTATCCATGGTCATCTGTCTTGCCATGAATTCAGTAATCCTTAACATGTCAACTTTTATAGCAGGTCAGACCTGTAACTAGTGCACTTGACCCAACTCTGACTGTGGCCAGTAGTGGATGCCTAGGGAGAGTGTAAGAATAGAGCAAACATGCAGTGCTGTTTCTCTGAAACACTCATCCAGCCCTTAGAAATTTGTCTCACAAGGACTTTTTGACTTAACCTCTGTGTTTAGTATCCTGCCGTGGATTTTTATTGCGTTAATTCGTCTACTAGCTTTTTTAAACCACATGCACTTTTACAAATTAAAATGCTCTGTAGTAAGTTTCCCTTGACTGGCATAGCACAAAGAACCTCTTTCTGTTTGTCTCTAGGTTCATGTAATGTCCCCTGTTTTTTGTGTTGGAAGAAACTAAACAATTATTCCCCATTCTCTTTTTCAAGCCACTCGAGATTTATGCCCGTCTGTTACAATCTCTTCTAAATCTCTCTTTTCCAAAATGGTTAGTCCTACTTTAGTTATTCCTTGCATGGAAAGTGCTATACAGTATGGTCAGGTGTAGGAGCATGGTAACACTTTCTACTATTTATTGCTTTTCCAATAACTCCTGTACTATGGTGGTATTTTGTTCTAGCCATAAGGATCTAGCAACACAGGACAATGTTCACAAGCAGAAGTAGTTAAAATAGTAGAAAATTAGACCATATCTGAAAGAAAAGTTAGTGGGCACCATTGGAATGAAGGGATCTGAGTAGCCAAGAAAGGAGGACAAGGGAGAAAAGAGGTGATAAGGTGGCTTGGCAGAGACAGTTTATGGCCTGCAAGGGAGGGCATTATTCTGCATTCTGTAAAACCAGTAGCTTTACTGTATCCTTGGGTTTTGATATTCAGTAGAGTTGCAAATTTTAATTCCCAGGCTGGTATTTTAAAGTTGTTCTGAGGAAAAGGCATCACACATCAAAGACAGTGTACCCCCAATAGGAGGGTTTTTTCCCACCTTCTGTAGGTTATCTGAGTGTGTTTTTTTCAGTGTCCCGTTCTTGTTCAGTTTCACCTGCTTAGTTACCACAAGGACATGTACTATTACATGACTTCATTGCAGTCTGGGAACATACACATATAAGATCAGGATGTCAGTGGTTATACTGCACAGATCTAATATAGCCGTAGGAGAAAAGTGTTGACGAGTCTTTTATATTTTTTTAGGCACAATGTAGGTCCATTTGATGTATTCTGGATGACAGGAAGTCTACTTCTAATGATGAATAAAACTGTAGAGATGGAGTCTGGACTTCTAATTTCCTATTTGGCTTTTTGACTACTAATGAGGATTGAGCTGACGTTTTTGTAGAACTACTTATAATAATGCCAAGATTTCCTTCTAATCTGCTATTATTTTGTTTGGAGCCCAATACTGTATATGTAAAGTTAGGATTGTTTTCCTCATGGGTAGCATTTTTACATTTACCTACAGTGAACATAATTAGCCATTTTATCATGCTCATTCAATGAAATGAAGTCTAACTGCAACCCTTTGCAGTTGTCCTTTGTCTTTACTACCCTAATTGCCCCAGTATAATGAGGAAATTTTATTCACTTTCTGGTGTGCCATGCTGAATAGCATAGGTTACTATTAATTAGTATTGTCAAAGAACAAATGCAAGCTTTTGGACAATTTTTCTTGCTTGTTCTGCTTCTTGATTCTTGAGAAGAAATTGTGGTAGCACTCTCTGAGGTCTTAACTTCCTTCCAGATTTCTTGTCTCTGCAACGTATTTGCAACATGTAGCAAATACAGCATATTATCTTTCGGCAGTCTGCAGGTAAATAAGAGTCACTTAAGAATTTCAGCCTCTTTGAGAATAGGTAGCCCACATTAGGGAGTCTCCCATATAACACTCCTATATGCACTAACAAAAAAACCCCAAACCCTAAGAGTCTTGACTTTCTAAGGATCCATATGATCTTCTACATTTTGGGGCATGTTTTCCATTATTTGCAGGACAGCCTGGGTGGTAAGGCAAAGGGGAGATTAATATACAAAAGGCTGGATGTAAGAAAAAAACAAAAACAAACCCAAAGAAACAGACAAAAAATCCCCCCCCCCCACTTTATAAACAATGTCTGTAATGTATATATGATATACATGTTCATTGCACCTGTTGGTTTACTTCTTAGGTTCAAGAGCCAGACCCTCTTTCTGAATGCATACCTAAGGAATCAGGAATATTTACTGGAAAATGTAAGTTCTTACATTTACTTCTTGCTTAACCACCCTCCCCCCTAACATGTCATTGAGGAGGATCTGGTTTGTCAGAGCTGTACAGAACTTTGTGACAGATGTCAGGTCTAGAATGAAGAAGAGTAATAGAATATTTAAGGCAGAAGCTTTGTTTACTATGGCATTTAGAACATTATATCATAACAGTTGGCTTTTAATCTCAGAGTAATGACACTAGCCATTTGCCTAGTCCCTGAATGGGATTTGTAATAGCTATGTCCCTTACCCAGTAATTCTCTCCCAATCCTATGTATTTATGTAGATTGACTGAATTTCTCAGATCGGATTGAGAATAGAAACCTTACAGTAAAGCTAGACCAGAATGTTATAGCCATACTTAAAGTACCTGATTTCTTTATCTTGTACAAAACCAACTCTCTATGGGCCTTTAAATTATTGTCCATAGAGCTTCTGGATGACCCAGAAGTTTCAATATCAGTTCCTGGTCCTTTGACCAGCACAAGAGAAATTGGGTTCTTGGGCCTGGCATAAAGTCTTTAGCAACCTGTGATGTGCTCTCTGAAAATATACACAATGCTGTAGCTTAGTCAGCCACACATCTGTGAACTGTACCTATGATCTGTGATCTATGACCTATGAACTATATCTGGATGTGTGAACTTTTATCTATGAACATGTCTATGATCAATTCATATGTGTGAACTTAAGATGCCTTTCCCTCCTCCAGTTTCTCAAAATGGGTGAAAAAGATAGTGAGGGTGTGATTCAGAGCTCAGCAGATGCAGTGTCTCACACTGACAAGATATTGTTAATCAGCTGATTGGACTAACTTGTCTCTGCCAGACAAAGAGGTCCTGATTTCCATGAGTTCTTACAGGGAAAGAGGTGGAGAAAGCTAGCTGTATTTAAGGGAGGCTTTCCATGTCTTATGAAACACAAAAGAAACTCCAGTTTAGTCTCTTACACTGAAAAAAATGCCATTAATTGCTACAAGGGACTATCTTTGTAAATGACCTTGCACAAAAGCAAATAAACCAACTAGAAGCTACAACCTCATTTTTGCCAATGATTTTTGCATACCCTGTCCTGCCTGTGTATATTGTTCCTTGTTCTCCTTATTCTGTGGGGTGGTCTCTTAGACCTGGAGTGAGAGTCCTCTTGCTTCTTCTCATTCTGGGAAATTACTGGGAATTGTGCAAAACTTAGGATCAGTACTGCCTTTTTCATCTGGGACTCCTGGTAATAAAATGTGTATGGAGTCACTGAGGATTTGTATCCTTGACCTGTTGTAGGTAGTTTTCATCTCTTTCATCCTGCTACCAGTTATGATGTCAAGGAGAAATAGTGCCTCAAAGTGTGTTGATCACTGGTACAAAGTCCAGCTAGTGGCTAGTTACTAGAGATGACCCTCAGGGATCAATACTACTATAGTTTGCACTGATTAATGTCTTTTTTTTAAAGAACTTGGATGATGGGATAAAGTGCAATCTCAGCAAGGTTGTGGATGATACCAAAGAGAGGGCAGTGGTTAATATGCTGGAGGGCAAGGCTGTTTTTCAGAGGGACCTCAACAGGCTGAAGACATGCTGATCTCAGCATGTTACCTAATGTAACCTCATGAAGTTCAGGGCAGATGCAAAGACCGGTGTGTGGGATGTAATAACCCATGCCACAGGAGAGGCTCTGGGGGCCAGCTATCTGAGAAAGCAGCTTTGCACTGAAGGGCCTGAAGTCCTTGTAAGACCACAAGTTGAACAAGGGTCAGCAGCGTGGCCTCTCAGTAAAAGCAGCCAGCTGCCTCCTGGGATGCAAAAATAAGAGTGCAGCCACCTGGGCAAGGAAAGGGATTCTTTCCCTGTATTTGACACTTGTGAGGCTGTATTTGGAGTACTGTGTTAAGTATGGAGCTCCCTAGGACAAGAAGAAAATTGACATACTGGTGTGAGTCCAGTAGAGGAGGGTCACCAAGGTGGTCAGGAAGCTGGAGTACCTGACGTGTGAGAAAAGCATGAGAGCGCTGGGTTGGTTTGTTCATCCTGGAGAAGAGAAGGTGAAATCTTGCTGTTGATAGCTATCGGGAGGGCATAGAAATGACAGATCCAGGCCGTTCTCAGGCATGGACATAGGACTGGGTTGAGAGGCAGCAGAAATAGCAAGGTAGAAGACAAGAATTTCCAACTGGGTATTAGGAGATCTTTTTCACCCTGAGGGCAATCAAACACTGGAACAGGGGTTCAGAGAGGTTTTGAAATCTGCCAGCCCTGGAGACATTCAAACTTTCACTGGATAAACTCCTGAGAGATCTAATCTAATGGACATGCTCTGAGTTTGGAGTCAGACTAGAGACCTCCAGAAGTCCCTTCCACCCTGCATCATTCTGAGATTCTGTGAAGGCATTGGCATGGTGATGTGAATACTAAACTTTGTGTGGATAGCTGCTTCACCCTATCTTTTCCATTTTGTTTGGAACTATACTCTGGTTTTGCCTGAGAACTCTTGCATGCTTGTATCCTAAGCAAGTTTAGTCTTAGCAATGGCCTTGGGAATAGCATCTAATATCAATACAGCCATATTTCCAAACTTGTCAGATAATAGAACTATTTATTTCTTAGTGTCCTTGCAAATGCTAATGAGATCTTACACCCAAGTGAATTTATGTGTATATCAAGATTTAGTCTCATGTAAATTGCTATGGCTATTTAGAAGTAATTGGGCTGGATAGCTTACTAGGTTTAATGCTTGTTTGTTTTACAGGGCATCATGACTACTGGTGCTTCTTTAGACATTATCCAACCTGATTATTTCTGGGCTTCTGTCACGTGTGAAATGAAAGATATTTTTAATTTACAGTGATAGATTTTTATGGAACCTGATCAGATTGGAATATTACTTGTTATATCTGTATATGCTATTTATATTTTTTCAGTAAGGCATGAAACAGGTGGATCTGAAGATACACATACAATCTTTTGTCTGCCCAATTTTTCTTTCCTATTTATTTTCTGGAGATGCAGGCTAATGAACATTGCTGCTTTTCACTAATGCTGTCCCATTAAAACACTTCCATGTGTCCAGTTCTGACATGAAGATAGTAACCTAAACACATTAGTAAACCAAATTTGGTTTTTGCTTTAACTATGAGTTGGTGTTCTCTAACAATTTATGGATATATGAGAGACTGGATTTATATGAATCTATATAGTCATTTAGCTTGCAAAAGATGATAGCTAGACTTTAGACTAATAGGTCTTCTCTGTGTCTGCTTAATCACAAAATCTGTCATGTAACTGCTTAAATGTATCTTTGAATTACTGTCAGTCTACAATCTAAGTAATGAGACACTTGATAACATGCTTGATCAGGAGTTGTATAGTTACAAGCGAACAAGATGTTGGTAGCCTACTAAAGGGGACTAACACAGATTTACAGAAAATACTATGCTATTACATGGAGGTAGGCATGCAGACCAGGAAGTATCCAAATACAGCATATAAAGTTATTTAATCTAAACAAATTACACATCCTGCTAATTGGTGGGGCTTGCATGCATGCTGATATTGGCTCCTTACTTCAAACCAGTAAGTATGTATATGTATATATTATATGTATATTCTTTTATATAGGTCTGCAACTGAATTTTACTATGACCTGGGGAGACTCTCATTACCTTGGACTGACAGGACTTGAAGTGATAGGAAAGAATGGTCATGCACTAAAAATAAGTACAGAACAGATTTCTGCTTCACCCCAAGACTTAAATGATCTTCCAGAGTATACAGGAGATTCCAGAACGTTAGAAAAGTAAGTAGTGAAAGAGTTGGATTGTCCAAGCATTTTCTGCAGGGCTCTTTTTTTCCCTTTGTGCCTGTTGTTTCCACAAACAGTTTTGGAGTTTATCAATTTTAGATGCATTTTACATCAGACTTTATAAAGTGACAGAATTATATAAACTTTTATTATGTTAACACGTGTTAATGCGAACATGATTTTCATACCATCACTGCTCATTCTTGGATTTCACAAGCTACCCAGGAACAGCTTGTTGTAGAAACATGAATGAGATGTTTCCAAAGGATGGTGTTTGAGTTAGGAGATGGTAACATGCCTGGTTGGTATCTCTGCTAAGGACTTTCCAGGCAGAAATGTGGATGTTCTGTAGCATCTGTCTATGCATATGCAGTGATATTTATGCAGGATTTCAAGATAATCTCAAGGACAATTTTCAAGTTAGCAAAGGGTGAGGATGTATTAGGGAATTACACAAATAGGTGCCATTCTTTTCACAATTCTGCAGCTTTTTTTTTTGTAATTCCAGTGAAGTTTTATTAATTGACAAGTATACTTCCTCAAATTAACTTGTATTTCCTAAATGGTAGCAGTATAGAAATCATAGGCTATAGGTCTGGAGAGGAGTTGGCATTTGGTTGTTATTGAAGCTGTATGCTGTTGTTTCCAACTCATATCTTCATTTTAAAGGGTATTTTCAGTTGTAATCCTGTCCTCTGGCATGTCTGTTGTCTGTGAATAGGTTTATGAATTAGGACTTTTCGTTTCAAAGTCTTTGTTGAGCCTTGCTTAGAGTGTTGTATTTATCTACATCTACACTAACTCTGTTCTTTGTAATTTCTGCTAATCTGACTAATACAGATGTCAAGCTTACTTGTATATAATGCGTCAGTTCTTCTGCCTATTTGTATGAAAATCTCTTCTGTAGGCACCAAGATTTAAGAAATCTTCCCATTAGATCCCCTGTGATGAAGAGATTCTGGTGGTGGAGTCTGTCAATACCCCACCATGATGGACCCAGATGCAAAGAATTCATTTAGCTTTTCTGTTGGTGTCTTACCTTCTCTGAATGCTCATTTTCCAGCCTTGTCATCTGTTGATCCTACAGAATTTCTGGCAGGCTTTCTGTTTCTGATGTATTTGAGGAATTTTATTTATGGTACCTTTTGCTTGCTAGCCTTCATATTCTTTTTTGGCCTGTGCATACGCACTTAGCCTTCCAGAGTTTATGATCCTATCAATTTAGGGTTTTTTGATCATTAATTTTGTTGAAAGATGGCTTGTAATACCTTTCTTTATCCTGCCACTGAGCCAGACTGGCTTTGATTTTTCAAATCCTCCCTCTTTCTAACATCTTTCTTAGTAAGTGGGATACATTTGTTCTGTGCTTCTAGTATGATATCCCTTAATATTCTCTCTGCTCTGTATAATGATTTGATTTTATTTTGTTGCTTTTTTTTTTTTTTTTTTACGTACTTCGTCATTTTTGCTTAAGAACCTTTTTGGGCACAAGAAATAGGGGCTTTTTTGGCTTTTGATATTTCTGCAAGCATGTTGAATTTGAGTATACTACAGTGCTCTTCAACTGTAGCATTTGGAATAGGTCCTGTGTATTATTCAGGACCAAGGCAAGGATTATCTCTTCTCTCATGGGATCCATAATCAGTTCCTCTGTGATACAGTCATTATTCAAGTCTTTTTCTTTAAGGAACTGCCAAGTCTGGCACTCATTCTTCCATTAGACTTTTAAATAAATAGTAAGTACCTAGGGCAGTGTACCAAAGTAATTACAGTGGATAATTAGTTCATATTCTCCTTTACCCCATCTTTGTATGCCGTAGTTTGCGGTAGAAGAATTTAAAGTCAGGATTCCAAAATGAGGAAATAATGGAAATAACTTTATCAAGTCAGCCTGAAGTCTGTGCTCTTATGACAAGACATTGTCATGCTAATAGAAAGCTTTTTAAAAAAGTAGGAATGTGCCTAACTGTGTGCATGAAGAAGGACGTGAACAAACTCTGCTTCTTCTCTGGGTTATCCAGCTGCCATCCAGCTCCTTGTTGGATTCAGTATGGTTGCATTGGCATAATAACACACCGCAAAGTGCCAGATATACTAGTTTAGGCATGGAACTATATTAATAAGTTATATTGTGTCTGGGCCTTAGAGTTTTGCCTTTGGCCATTTTGGTACAAAAGTAGTTGAGCTTTCCTCTGCCTGCCCTTTTTCACACATGGAAAACCTAAGGATTTTTCTGGTTTTCCTCAAATGGGCCCAACTAAAGGAAATACTGTTTTTTCTCCCCCCACTGCCTTTAATTCAACAATCGCATATTATTTTTTATGTTTACTTTGCTTTTTAATTGTATACACATGAGCACAATAAGCCCTGGGAGCTGGAAGAGGCATCTAGAAAAAAATTAACACCTAGTAAAGTACCTGATTTTCATGAGAAAAGCAAGCTTTTCTTTTTTTGCAGCTAATGGATTTTTCTCTTTGTAGGTTAATAGATGGGACTAATATCACAGTAGAGGATGGCCATATGTGGCTCATTCCCTTCTCTTTTGGAGAAGATCATCTGCTTACAATCCATTTTGATAAAATTGAAAGTATTGCAGGGCTTCGCTTTTGGAACTATAATAAATCTCCAGAGGATACCTATAGAGGGGTAAGTAAAAGAAAAGGAGCAGTGCCAGCAAAAATATACAGCAGTGCATTGGAAAATTGGTACTGTGATGAATGAATACAGCTGCCTTAATGGAACACCATAAATCTTTCTAGATTGTCTGAGTCTGAATTTTGTGGCAGGTATAATGCATTTCTGTCTCCACAAACAGCAAATATTGAAAAAAAGCCAGAGATAGTTTAAAGAAATCTTCACAGCTAATTTTTCTAAGAGACACATACAATAGCACATATTATTTTCAAGATACATGATTCTGAAGTGGTATCCTCTCAGTATCTAGTATTTATGCCTACCATATGATTCTTTATTTCCTGGAACATGTGGAATGATGGAACAGGGATGCTTCTCCAACAGAAATTCTGTTTAGGTAAGTTACAGAACGCTGGTCAATCAATACTACCTTTCCACAAAGCAGGAAGAGTCTCTAGAATTCCAGTGTTTATTAGGGAAAGTTGACATTTTCAAACAGTTTGGCTAAAGTAGTTTAGCTAAAATGGTATAACATACCTCCGTTCTTCTTTTTCCAAATTGCTTGTTTTACTTTTTTTTCATATTGAATTATTGGAATTGACTGGCAGTTGACACCTGTTGGAGATCATGTTACATCTTGCTGGGACTCTGAGTTTGGCTGTCCCTCATTTCCCTTGTTTTTCTCAGAAGCTATACATGCACTTGTTATGATAATGAAGAAGTAGTTGCTGTTCACTACATAGAAAGTTTATGAATCCATTTGTTTCCAGATCTTTCCCTTCACGTATAACTGTTGCATTCTTGATGTCCAAACTCAGTCAGTAGATAAGAAGAAAAATGTTGGTATGTATTAAACTAGAGAGAGACAGGACAAAAAGGATGAGCAAAGTACTGGAAAAAATTTTAGAATTTAAGTTGGAGGCATGGATCCTTCATAGGATTGGGAAACATAGTGGCAAAAGTTGCAGAACTGCTTCTCTATGTAAATTTACCTTCCAGGAATTGCTTTAATATGAACACCACATAAATGTGTGGAGAGGTGTTCCCTCCCCACAGCAGAGCCCTGGCATCTTTTAGTATCAGCATGGGATGTTGTTGAGTGCCAAAGACTGGCCAAAGACTCCCAGAGGGCCAGAGCATAAGATCCTTCATTTAAGCCACAATTGATCTAGAAATTTTAACCTATGGCACCTGATTTCATAATACATTGCATTAACCCAACCTGTTTGACACATGGGAAGGTTCAGGAGCATGTTGAGTTTACCATCTCAACATACCCCCTGTATAACAACTAGGGGTTTTTAGTAAAATCTGTGTCCTGGTTTCGGCTGGGATAGAGTAATAGTACTTTAGTAGTAGTAGTACTATAGTACTGGATAGTACTTTCTTCCTAGTAGCTGGTACAGCGCTGTGTTTTGGATTTAGGATGAGAATAATGTTGATAACACACTGATGTTTTAGTTGTCGCTGAGCAGTGCTTACACTAAGTCAAGGACTTTTCAGCTTCTCATACTGCCTTGCCAGCGAGTGGGGCTGGGGGAGGGGGGTGGGCAAGAAACTGGGAGCAAACACAGCCAGGACAGATGACCCAAACTGGCCAAAGGGCCGTATGATGTCATGCTGAACAATAAAACTGGGGGGACTTAGCTGGCGGGTGGCAGCCCACTACTCGGGGACTGGCTGGGCATCTGTCAGCGAGTGGTGAGCAATTGCATTGTGCGTCACTTGTTTTGTATATTCTTTTATCATTATTATTATTCTCCCTTCTTTTTCTGACCTATTAAACTGGTTTTATCTCAACCCACGGGTTTTACCTTTTTTCCAACTGTCTCCCCCATCCCACTGGGGAGGAGTTAGCAAACGGCTGTGTGGTGTTTAGCTGCCTGCTGGGTTAAACCACAACAATCTGTTACTTAATTGATATGATTCGGCATAAAGAAAGAACTTCTCCCTATGAGAGTGGTACAGCTCTAAGAGCTCTCAGGGAGCTCTCTACTCCCTGTATGTGTGTCTCAATTATTAAAGGAGGGAAAGAAATAGCCAAATCCCTAAAATCTAACATGGAATTTGGTCGTTGGAAGCCAAACCAAGAAAGAAAGGAAGGTATATTTTCACAGTTTACTTTGCTAGGAGGAAAAAAGAGGTGAGTCTGATAAAGTATGCATGCAGGTGGCACACCTCTAAGTCCCATAAGAGTTAGTGGGTACAATTTAAATGAGGAGTTCATACCTGCAGTCCCGTAAAAGGGTGAAATAAATTATTTGGAAAACTGAAGATGAAAAGATATCTGCTGGGCCACAGTGAAGAAGCTTTAGACTATAAACCTAGGGCATCATGACATCTGTCTATTGAAGTATTGCTGTTCCTTCTAAGAAACAGTCCCGGGGTATGAGATATAATGATTTGCTAGGCAGCTGTAGACTGGTGGATTCTATTCACAGCTTTAGTATGAGAGGGTAATGGCAGTGAACTGTCAAAATGAAGGCTTGTGTGCTATTTCTATGAAAAATTAGCTTGTGAAAGCTTTGTTATGCGATTTGTAAAATGCTATGTGTGACGGTTGAGTGCCTTCTCAGATGATGAAAATTACTTAGAAATGAGGGCTGTAAAGGGCACATAAATATAAGCAGCTGTGGTATAATAGGTAAGATTTCATCTCTAAGTCTCTAGACTTCCCATTCAATATGTGTTTCCTAAACTAAAGTGTATTTCAGTGGGTTTTTCACTTCCTCTCCTTAGCCTGGCAGACTGATTCAGCTGGAAAGTAGCATGCAGAAGAGATATGAAAAGGGTATTTCCTTTCTTTGCTCCCAAGCATATTAAAGATGAAACCAGAAATAGTTATTTCTCCATACTTGGTACTCATAAAAACTTGGTACTCATAAAAACATTCCCTCCTAATTAATCTTCATGCAGTTTGGAAATGAACTGAGCATCTCCTCTACTCTAGTACAGTACCCGAGGTTTTCAAATCAAGAAATGTTTGTGTAAAAAAACCCAAACAACTTCCTGAAAATTATTTGCTTTTGGGATATTGCATGTGTAACTTACTGAAATTGTAACTTAATAAAAAATCATTACAAATGGAAAAAATATGAAAACTGTTATGAATATCAGGTCACTGATAATATACAGGCTTTGCAGAAAACTCTGAATGTTTTTAAGTTCTTCTCAGATAGACACCTGAAATGGGAATTTTAACTATAAATATTGCATATCTATTTTTAATAGAAATCCTAATAATGAGAATTAAATAGTTGCATATAAAACTAAGTTAACCTCAAATTGTCATGTATACATCAGTCAGTATAAAATCCAAAGATTAGAAAACTGACTCACATTACCTTTAGACTACATTAAGTCTTTTCTTAACTAAATGAATCTATTTTGGTTTAGTCCATTAATCAGCAAGCTTTAATCATAGTGCCAGTTATACGGCCATGTTGTTATATTTTAGAGGTATTCTTCCTTCCTTAACCAGTAGTTAGTGAAAGACTCAGTGCGATAAATGGTGCTTGTGATTAATGTTAAGTTATATTTAACATATTTCAGGGCAAGATGCAGTGACAATTGTTGCTGCATGATTGAATGTGACTGGGATCATGCATACAACACCAGATGGTGCTAATGGGGAGGGTGAAGGGGCCAGGACTCCTGCGTCATCTGAATAAGTATACCTGAATTATTTAGTTTAATCTTCAGAGATTGTATAAGACGTGCATGCATCTATGATGTGGACAAGGCTCAATTGTTTCTGCCTGGTACGGGTGCCTCTTCTTTATTCATATGCCCTTAGGTTACATGCAGCACTGCTGGGTAGACGAGTTTGCATGATCCTGGAAAAGTCCAAGTGCCACCTGCCACAAAGACAAATAGAACTTGTGAAATACAGGCTTTCTAGAAGTGCAACAGAGACACAAAAGAGTCTGCTCGAGAGAGAGTACTGGGTTATGTGATTTCTTAAAGGCTAGCTTATGCTGAGCAATCAGGCCTGATCTAGCAGTACATTCAGGTGCATGATGACTAACTGTCTCCTCAAATCAGCTTTGTGACATATGCTGACTTGAAAGACGAGTCTCTCCATTCTGTTGATGTGTATGTGTTGCTGCAGGCTCAGGAATCATAGAATCATTTAGGTTGGAAAAGACCTTTAAGATCATTGAGTCCAACTGCAAACCTAACGCTGCCAAGTCCACCACTCAGCTGTGTCCCTAAGTGCCACATCTACACGCCTTTTAAATCCCTCCAGGGATGGTGACTCAACCACTTCCCTGGGCAGCCGGTTCCAATGCTTGATAACCCTTTCAGTGAAGAAAGGAAACTTAGGTTTGCTGAGATCTAGTGAGATGCAGTAATTGAAGGATCTCTTCAGTACATTTTTATTTGGTTGGTTTTTTCCCCCAAATCCTCACTTCTCCCATCCCCATCAATGTCAGCTGCAATGCTCTGAATTGCACACTATGAGTTGCAACTGGTATCTGCTGGTTTAGGCTTTCTTTTGCCAAAGGATGTCATACTATAGAGGAATTCAAAATTATTGAAATTATTTCAGCCTCTGAAGTGAATGCAATTGTTTTGGATCTATTTTATTTTATGTAATGTAATTTAATATCATGTCATGTAATCTTACATTATTTTAAACCAGGCTAAGGTAGTCCATGTGTTGCTGGATGGTCACAGCATCTCCCCACCGGAGGGTTTTCTTATCCGCAAGGGACCAGGCAACTGCCATTTTGACTTTGCCCAAGAAATTCTCTTTCTTGACTATCTGCAGCCCCAGCTGATTAATAAAGTACAAAGGAGGTAAAGTAGGATGTTTTTGCTATCTGAACCACACAATTTCTCGTAACTGTTCAGTATTCTTTCATATTCTCTGTTGAAGCCAATTGTATGAGGCACCTGGATGAAGATATGAAGCACTTAGAACAAAATGTTTCATTGGGTTTTAACTATGTACAGTTAACCAGATTTTACTGAGATTAGAGGACAATCTAGTCCATAATCGCAGGCAGGGGGGTTGGGGGTGGTGTTTGTGGAGGCTTAGTTCTTTCGTTTTATTCTCTTCTTTTCTGAATGAGCCAAGGGTACATAAAGAAAATATTTTGTCTTGTTTCTTTTGGTAGGACTGGCTCAAAGAGAATGGAACAGGCTAGTATGGACTACGAAGCACCGTTAATGCCATGTGGTTGTATCCTTCTCTGTCATTTTCTTACTTGTCATATAGAATATTTTAGAGTTATATACTATGATTATGAGTCCTGAGCTTTTTGAATCCAACAATTTCTGGTGCTTTAAGAAATTAACAAGATACCAAGAATATGAGGAAGGCTTCCATTAAGTATGAATTAAGAATAAAAAAAAGGAACATAATATATGAATGTGTGACTTGTTTTCAGATACTCTGGTAGCTTTTTCTCCTGCCTTTTATAATCCATCCAGGCTAGAGCTAGAGATCCATTAGCACAGTATCCAGCCAGTCTATCAAAGATAGAAGCAGCCTTCGTATTTTTGCATATCTTTGAATGTTTGTATCATTTTATATCTTTATTAAGGTTGATCAGAACTGTGTAATATTTTTGTGATTTTTCTTAATGTTTGTGGATTTTTAAGCTTAAGTTTTCCTAGATAAGTACAGCCTTTTGTGATAATACTTACTGTCATGCCATCCATCTATTTGATGGGCCTTTTAAATCCATTAGGCTATTCTAACCAAGTTTGGAGACAATGAGGTCTCAGCAATACTTATTTCCTACCAGTTTCATGAAAATTAGTGTCGGGGTAGAGCAAAGAGATACAAATGAGTGCTCCATTAGAGAAATGGACAGCACAGACTCCATCATTACGTTTTCTGCCATTCAGTTTAGGGACATATTTGCTGGCTGATTATCACCCATATAATTCAAAACCAGGCAAAGGCATGTTCAGGAAACATAGGAAGGCAGTAAAGACTCCAAATAGGAGCTATGGTGTTAATAAGTTGCAGTGTACAAGAAGGTAAGACCCACAATAAAAAACTTCGGTAGTTCTTCATCTGATGGAAGAACATATATGAACATGTATATATGTGAACATGTATAGATGTAAACATATATGGATAGACTTATGCCTAGTTGTGCCACCTGCAGATGTACATTTGTGTATTATCAGTGATGGAAAAGGCAGACTTCTTGTCTTAAAATAGTTTATTCAGAGATGTTTAAGACATAGTGAAGTCAGAAGTGAAAAACAGGGTTTTTTTCACTGTCTTAAACTGCAAATAAGAGTGTCTGACATCAAGATGTGAGCTGCACAATAATTTTTGAAACTGCAAATTAAATAGTCTGCTAGGACGAAGTATCACTATCAAATTTTTCCTTAATAGCTTTTTGCTTTTTAGTTGTTTTTCAGTTTCAGCTTCTGACAAGTTGGGGTGATCCATACTACATTGGTTTGAATGGACTTGAGTTGTTTGATGAACATGGAGACCAAATCTTACTAACTGAAAACAGTATCCTTCTACAGACCGAGCGCCTCTATCCCTTTCAGATACACAGTTTGCTCCCTGGCACATTATCATGTGGCATCACTTGCTACTTCTTCCAAATTGCCAGTTTATCCCATGTGATTACTCTGCTTGTATTTCTCTATATTCATGTGATGATACTTGTTTCCATATGTTTTAATGTATTCTGTATACTTTCAGAACATTTGTTCTCTGAATGGGATGCACTAACAAAGCAGGACAAGGTTAGAGAAGGGAAGGCTTAAAAAGGATATGGTATTTTTTGCTGTCAACATTTATTTCTTCTA
The DNA here is from genome assembly GCF_964188355.1 of Buteo buteo. Lineage (NCBI taxonomy): Eukaryota > Metazoa > Chordata > Aves > Accipitriformes > Accipitridae > Buteo > Buteo buteo. Next base: position 4,172,391 of record NC_134199.1, read on the forward strand.
TAGTATGGAAGGACTAGAAAGTTTGATGAGCTATAATTCATAAGAAAAGGTTGAGCTCAGTTCTTTGTTATGGAATCTTTCATTGTGCTACAAGAAAGAAATTTTTCCTAACTCTTGTTCTGGAGCTTTAGGCTATTCTAGACACCCAATCCAGTTGTGAAGATAAGGGTTGAGACTTTGAATTTGATTCAGTGTTCCCTGGGTAACCAACAGAAGGAATGAAGGACATGTTTGAAAGATTCGTAGTCATCAAGGTTACACTTCAGTGCTCTGCATCAGCTAAAGTCTCTTAAGAGCTGAAAGCTTCATACCCCAACATATAATTCACGTAGCTCAGTCACATGGAAGAAACAGTTTCTTAGCCATCTAGAAAGGATAAAAAGCATGGATACTGCATGAATTGTATGTCTCTAAGGATCGTCATTGTCTAATAAATAGAGGATACGATGAAAAAGGTGATAAAGTCTTTTTCCTCAGTGCTGTTTTTATTTGTATCTTGTATGATACATGATGAACTCGAAACATCTGTAATGGAGAAGAAGCATTTTGAAATTGAAAAGTGGTAACAATTTTTTTTTAAGAACAAGGGATCCTTAGCTTTTAAACAGTATGTCTTTACAGTACAATACAATGCCAGGTAAAGATACCTTAGCTCATTTTGAAGGATCACCTGTTTCTGCCTGTACAGTAGTGTTGCTTGGATAGATTAGGATCCCCAAAAGAGCATATTTGTCTTAGTACAGTACTAAATGTGATAATTCAGTACTGAGTCTGGAGCAAGCTTTTCTTAAACAGTCGAGGCATTGCTGTGTTATTCCTTTAAATTCTTTATAAGTACTTACAGACTCAGGCCTTTTAGAAAGCAGGACAAGTGGAAATTAATGCCCCTCAAAGTGGATTGCTAGGGATTTCTAATTCTGAAGACAGTGCCATCCATCCACATTTCTTTGCATGTCTTTAACATACATATGTTTTTAACATAAATGTTCTCTTATGGAGAAAATCTGGTTACCTAAAAAGCCTGTTCAATAGAAGGTTTAATCTTTCCCTCTCAAAGAACTGAAAGAAGGCCTTATTAGACAGTTACTGATTTTTATCACAAAACTTGAGGAACTCAAGTGAAACCTAATCTGACTGATGACTACCTCCTGCAGGGATACTTTTCTTGAGATATGTTTCATATGAGGCGTTTTCACAAGTTCATGCTAAAAAAATGGGGCTTTGTCACAAAAAAGCTGGGAAGCGCCTATTCCTGATAAGGGAACTTTATCGATGAAGTCATAAATACATATTTGAAAATAAATTAAATGCAGCTAGTAAATTTATTCCTATTTGAAAAATAATTTTGAATGCCAGAATCTGTAAGGGTTGTCCTGCTTTTAAAAATGTGCCCCCAAGTTCCTCAGCCACCTATGTGAAGTAGTCAGAGTATTTTTAAAGTTTTACTGCTGTGGTGGTGAATACTTGCTCATGGAATCTGAAAGAGCAGTCATGAACTTTTGAATATGGTGTTTCTGAAATGTTCTTTTTGGTTATTTACGCTTAAAGTTTTTTTCAGATATTGCTGCTTTTCCAGATAGTGTCAACATTTTAGAAGATGTATCTGGAGACATCCGAACTCCAGACAAACTAATTGACAGAGTAAATGACACAACTGATGGCAGACATATGTGGCTTGCACCAGTCCTTCCTGGTTTGGTACATTTTCCCTTTTCATTCCATTTTAGTGACGTGCATAGATGTAGCTAGAAGCATAAAGGAAAGGGGGAGCATACATAATTTTTAGGTAAATTTGATATTAGTAAATGATGCTAAATCACTGCCTTTTAGAAGTTCTTTTTATTCCAGTTTCTCTTCACTGCACAGATAGCAGCAGTATAGACTTCCCAAGTTTGTAATCTCCTTCTGTCTCCATGGTGCAACAGCAGAAGAATTTCCAAGGCGCCCATAGATGTTTTTTCAGTTGCTATGATAAAGATACTGACAAAAGAGTTTAATATGCGTGTTTTGTGCAATAAACACCTTTCAAATGGGAGCAGAGTGGGATCTTAAATTCATTTTTACAAAAAGCAATGAATATTGTTCCAGCAGTAAGAATTTTTTTAATCTCATTATCTGTGTTGAATTCAAATTCATAAATTAGAGATGACAGACTTAGTATTTCATGTCCTAAGGCCCCAAGTGATTCAGCCCTTTTAGAAGCCCCATGTTTAAAATATGGAGCATCAGATACCTAAACAGGAAAAGCAGATAAACTTAGATGAGTTCTGACTTTGTTTTGGGAGAGGACGTTTTTTATGAGCCTGTTATGGACATTGTTAAGATGTATTTATTTCTTACAAGAGGATGGATTTCAAAAGTAACAAAATGTAAACCTGACGTGTGGTATGTTGTAGCTTACTGTGTTGGAAAAATCCTTGCTCCATATGTTACAGTTATTAGAATATTAAAAGCAAAGAATTAAGTCACTTTTGGAAATACTTCATATATCATTATATGTTGTAATGCAGTGGGTATAATTAAGATAAAGCTTTTAAGTATACTTGAGAATACTGACCCCTTGCATTTCTTAGAAAAATGGAAGGTCTGTGTAATGCTTGAGGCTCCTGCTGTGTAGATCCCGCATCTTGAGTCCTGGTAATTAATTTGATGGCATGCTCAGATATCCTTTATAACACCATGAATGGTTGATCTGACAACCATCTGAGTTTGCTCATGTCCTTATAAAAGACATGCTTGCAGAGACTCATTTTGGCAAAAAGGAAAGTAACAGTACCTGGAGTTCTAGCACATATGCATACACTGCTTTGTGTTGTTATGTCTAACACCAAAGTTCTGTAGAAGAACATAAGAACAGTATTAAAAGGGTAAATTGATAAAGTGTGATATGCAGGAGGGAAGAGTAAGCAATTTAGTGGTGCTTTCTGTCCTTAAACTGTAGCAAATGATACCTTTTCAGGATCCACATAGTACTTTTCTCTCTTCCATCTTCCATGGTATGGTTGTACAGCCAGGAAGTGCAAGTGGATTAAGCAATCAGCCTATCCGTGATCATCTTCTGTAGTTGGGATGCTGAACCAAAGCTTGTGTATACTTACATCCTCATTGCTAGTCTGTTTTGAAACATGCTGGTTGCCTAGAAAGCTGAATAAACTCTTTGCTATATTGGAAGGTTTGAAAGCTTTAAGGAAATTTTACATTATAGCCTTTCTTTTCCTTTCTAAACATCTTTTCCTTTCTAATTCTAAAAGTGTTTTTATCTTTTGCAAATGTATTACTAATGTAAGTACAATTTGAATTCTTTGTTCCCCTGTTACTGATTGTCATTTTATTTATTTGTTTGAGCATATTTTCCATCAAATCTATCATTTGCTGTGAGACTAACAATTGCTATTGGAGACTATGCCCAAATTGTCTTCTGGAAAATCACAGATACAAACATTTCTATTGATCACATCTACATTTCTTTCTTCAGTAAAAAAAATGCATAATGATTTAATACAATTAACAGTATCTTCTCCAGTGCGTCAAAGGATTAAAACTTCAGAGGATGCTGGAGATGAAGCTTCTGATACGACGGCCCAAAGTTAATATGGTAGCTCATAAAAGGAATAGCATAGAATTAACTGTAATAGGCAAGATTGGTTTCCTACAGCCTAATCTTTGGTCTTAACTTCTTGACATTAATGTCACTGAAAATAAAATGAACAATACCTCAAGCAATAATTGGTTAGCCAGCATCTGGAGAATTGTCTCTACATTCCTATTAGTGTACCTCACACAAAAATTGCAAGATTTCTGCAAGAGCTTTCAAAGTCAGAGGATATAGGAGAAATTTTAGTCTTGCAAATAGAAAGGTGGATGCCATTCATGTTTGGTAGAAAGAAATGGAAGAGAATTAGGAATAGAATAGAACAGAACTGAACCGAACCTAACCGACCGAACCCCAGCTTGTCTTATCCTGAAGCACATGTCTGTATTTGGTTGATGAAATACTCATAAATGTGTCTCTCTACCCCTCCTCCAGTTGACTAGCAGTCCAGGATGACAAGCTCAGGTGTAGATGTCATCTTCTGATGAGTTATAGGTACATTTGAGAGGGCAGCTCCGGGGTAGAGACAACATCCATGAATTATCAACAGAGATGATAGCTGAACTTAAATCCTTAGCATCAGTTATCTGCTCTTTAGCTATATTACTTTAAATATGGACCTCTTTTGATGCAACATACATGAGAATTTAATTTCTTTGGGGAATTTGTGCTGTTAAATATAAATTAATTCTCTTTTACAGGTGAATAGGGTATATGTAATTTTTGATGTACCTACTACTGTGTCAATGATCAAGTTATGGAATTACGCCAAAACTCCTCAGAGAGGTGTGAAAGAATTTGGTGTAAGTAGTTTTTGTATGCATTTTGTATGTTCTGGTGAGTCAGCTTGCTTGATTTCTGTACTTATTTTCACAGTTTACTGAAGTGTGATTCCATATAATCTCAAAGGAGGGGATTCATCTCATTTAACTCTGCATTTAGTATTAAAATGACTAATCTATGCCAGTCATCTGTCCTCCCTTTCTTGTCCGGGGAAAGAACACTTTATCTGATTTTTTTCTTAGATAATTGTCTTAAGACAGGATAATGCTTTTCTTTTTCCACTGACTATAAAGCAGGCCTGGAAGACTAGTTTAAACTACAAACCCAAGTTTTAGACAGCTGAAGTGAGGTGAGATTCATTAATTGGTAGATTTAAGAGTGATTCACTCCAGTTAATAGAATGGCAATTATGTAAAACATGAAATACGTTTTTAATTACCTACTTGAAAGCTGCATTAGAAACATCAGTGAGAAGACAGAAATTTGGGGGAAAAAAAAATCAAACCCCAGCAGCGAATAGAGAGAAATGGAAGTTTTAATGAACAAAAGCTAAACTAATGACCGTTTGTGAAACAAATAGGGCAAAACGATTTCTAGGTAATTGATAGAGACAGCTGCTGAAAGTGATGCCTGATTTCTGGATGTTTTGTTTGTTTGTTTCTTAAATATCTTTAGCTTCTGGTGGATGACTTGCTTGTCTACAATGGGATTCTGGATATGGTGAACCATGTAGTATCAGGCATCCTACCAACCTGTGATCCAGTGGTCCCGTATCATACCATTCTCTTTACAGATGATGAGAAGATTTGCCATCAGGAAAAGAGAACTGTTATTAGGTATGTGAGTGGATCTTGATCGGAAGAAAGAATCTTATTTTCACAAAATGTTTTTATGTGACTTATGTCAGTAATATGTGTATTGCTGTAGAAAATTCCCTTCCAAAGCATACTCAGCCTCACTTAATGAGAAATAACCAATATTTTTTTAGGTAACAGGATCAAATTACCAGCTTTATTTGTAAGCATTTTTTTAGCACTTACTGGGATTCATGATTCATATTTACATACGTTTTCATGGAAGCTTACAGTAATAAAAGAAAGACGTTAGGCTTCCTTAGAGAAGAAATAATAAATCCCAATGATATTACATGGAGGAAAAAAACCCCAGAAAGTTAATGAAAAAGAACCGAACATCAAAAGTAAAGAAAAGGAAGTCCTCTGATTTGGCACAGATACTAATTAAGGAACCCGAATTCTACTATTTTATAAATGTTCTAAAATAATGAACTTCAGAAATGAGAAATGAATTACATTCAGAGGAATGACACTTTGAAACCACTAAGTTGGCAATCTCACAGAAATTGTGATGAAATGCAGTGAAAAATGCACTTATATTTAGAAGGTCAGGATTGATAGGGTCTAAAAAACAGTCCTTAGCAAGGAAAATAAAGATTGAAAGAATAATTTATTTTAAATGAGATTGAAAAGTGAAAAATCGAAAGCTTATAGAAATAAACACTTTCTTATACATTGCACAGCTAACAAATAGAATGTCTTGCACATACATCACTTGGAAAAAAAAGGCGACAGTTTTGCATTCAAAAATGGCACATAATTAATTCAGAAGAATATTCAGGTATTTAGAAATAAGTGGAAGGAACGTAAGCTGTCCTGATTAAGAACAGAAGTTCACATTTGCCCACAGGATTTGTGTTCCTGTGTTTCTCTAAACCATTGGTTCTTGGCCACTGGTACTATCAGATGTTGAAATAAATTATTATTGTTTGGATGTATTGTGTTAGACTCATGGTTTTGTACAAGTGGCTGTGTTGTCATGGTAAAGTTGGAGGTAAACAATTTTTCAAATGAAAAGGTTACTGAAAGGAAAATGTCTTGAGAAAATATGAGTTTTGAGAAATTTTTCAGTGGGATATAAAAAGGAGGAGGAGAAATGAACGTTTACTTTCTTTAGCTTAGCATCTTTCTATGAGTAGTTATTTTATTGGAAGCAGAGAAGCACCAGCTGTAATCCTAGATCTTTTCCACATAACCTCCTTTGCACATATTTATAAGACATATATCCTTTGATTTAGTTTTAAGAGGGGGGTCATGTAAACTGCATGATCTATTTTCCAGTCAAGAACATGCTGAGTCTCTTCTCTTCTAGAAGCTCCTCTGTGCAGGAGCTTTCCTGGTCTTTCTTCTTAGCCTGTTTTGCAATCTTCTTTTCCTTTTTTTCACCTACTACCCTACTAAAATATAGGGTACTTTAGCAATAGAAGACAAATCCCTTACTACATGCTGGATAATATCCCTCCAATTTAAAAATACTCTTCAGCTTTTATATATTATTACTTCGGATTTTGGCCTATTCTCTTTCACATGTCACTGTTCAGTATTTTATGAACTCCAAACTTGAGTCTGATATTATCAATAGTGCAAGTTCTGATTTACTGCAGTATTGGTTCTCCTGTTTCACTCTGACAGTTTGAGAGACATTACATTTTTCTCCAAAAATAGAAACCTATTTTGTGCAGTATTTGTAGAGAAAAGAAAAATATACTTTTTTTTCCAGAGGCACAGATGTTTTGGTTTTGTCTGTGTGAAAGGGAGATGTTATTAGTGATGTTTTCTTTAACTTTCAATTCAGCTCACATTTTTTCTGTAATTTGTTTAATTTAACCTTGAAGTTATTACTACTTTCCCAAAAAGGAATTGTTAAAATTTTGCAGCAGCCTCCTGCAAACAAAATTTGTCACAGTAAATTAGTTTTGCTTAGTTCAGAAAATTTTCAAATAATGCTATATCAACACTACAAGACACTGTTAAGTTCCATATAGGGATTTTTATACCCTCTTTGTACAGCACTGATTTAAAATCTCACTTTGGTTAATGTGGTTCAAGCTGTGTAGGCAAGCAAGAAAATTGTAAGTGAGTATGATACTTATATTTGAATGTGTGCCTGAATGAATGCCACTAATTAAAACTGGCAAGAAGTCCTTCAGGTGGATGCAGACAGAATGCCTTTCCTTTCTAGATAGTCTCATATAATGTGGCTGTGTTTCATAGCTTTGTTTAGCCTCCAGGACCTAAATAACTTATTTGGTAACCTTTTTCATGATACATAACTTTTCACAATGTTGATTATTTTGGCTATTGTACTGATTTAAATCTTTTCAGCAATCATGTGGGAGATCAGGATGTACGAATGATGAATGAAAATGAGATTGTCACAAACAGCAAGAAGAAACAGGTTGTGGCTGATCCAGGTTAGTTCTGTGTTCTACAGTTTTCTTCTGCTCACTTTCTGCTGAGATGGGATGGATAATGAACATTGTTACAGACCTAAACTGGGAAAAGTGGGGAGACTTACACCTCTTTCATATATCTAGCTCTACTTTTTCTAACATAGGAAGGCAAACCAGGAATGTCAATACTCCGGTGGATTTTTATTCTATATCTAAATCTGAAAGTGGATGATATAGCTTATACCAACACACAGAGAAGTCCTCAGGAAAGAAACTGACCAAAGATAAACTGAAAACTGGTGTTAATTATGCAGGTTCATAGATAGCTTTTGGAATAATAGGCTCATTGCATCCCCACTGGCCTTCTAAGCAGCTTCTGAGATGATGCATATGTGTGTCACGATTAGCTGCTTGTTACTCCTCAAGCAAATCCAAAATCATGGTAAGTGTAACAAGGGGGAACACATGTTGACTTTATTCTTCCCACTGTCTTTCTGGTTGGCCTTTTCTCTTACAAAGTGATAATTAAAAAGACAACCTCTTTTTTTCCCAAGGAGAAAGAGTAGATTGTATTTATAGTCTGAAAATTCCCAGTCATTCATTGTAAATTACTCAGAATAACTCCCTAAATACATTACAAATTCTCAGCCAAGCTGGTATATTCATGATTGGTTTTCTCTCCTGAGCATGACACTTTCTCCAATTAGTTCCTCTAGAAAGTGTTAACAGAAATTATTTGATGGCTTTTAATAACAGTTGTGTTGGAGAAGGATTTGAAATGCCATTGCCTGTACAAATACAGCTTCAAAGTTATTACTATATTAGCGCTAGCTGCATCAAAAGTGTTTTGAACATCTCTGTGCCTGTTGTAATGGCATCCTGGGTTCCAGTACAGACATACCCTATGTCCACTAAAGAATAGCTGTCATCGTCATGGCCATCACATCTATTGCCCAAGCATTAAGGATGCACAACGCCTCTGAAGTCATCAGTTGAGGATTGCCTATCACCATCTGCCCCATGTCTCCTCTGAGTACTTACTGGTATCAGCTGCAGTGGTTGATAACAGATTCGTAGAATGATTTGGGTTGGAGGAGACCTCACGGTTCCCCTCCTGAGGGAGGGTCCAACCTCCTACTCAGAACAGTGTCAACATTGAATTCAGACCAGATTCCACAGAAATGTGATTCCATAGGACTGTGAAAAAATTGTAGCACTCACTGTCAATGTAAGAAACATTACCGAGAAGAGTAGCTTAGTTTTCATTCTGGGATGGAAAGAGAGATGGGCATGTTCCTTCTGTATTTTATTCTATGGCTTCACTGTAAATACAGGTACAGTCTTAAAACAGCACTCAATTTTCCTTAACAGCTTTGCGTCCCAAAACCTGCATATGTGAAAAAGGACTGCAGAGGAGGAAAAGATAACATTGGAAAGTCCTGAATACATCCAGCCCTAAATAACTGCAATCTAGATCTCCAAGATATGTATCATCCAAATGGAACATTTTTCCGTATCTGCTGCTGCTGAACCACCTCCTGTCTTATGAGAGGAAGTTTTATTTGCTACAGGAAATTTTCTTCAGTAATGAAATTTAAAGCATGAATTCAGTTTTCTGGGTTTTTTAATTGTCATTATCTGTCTGACTGTTTTTTCCTCCTCTCTTAATTGAAAATCCAGGGAGAAAGGAACATAAAGGAGTGAGTGGGAACCTTATTGCTAGCTGACAAGTGTTCCTGCCATGTACCAAGAACTTGGGTGAAGCAGGATGGTTATAACAAGAGCTCTTTCAGAGTATTTCTCAAACTTTAATTCCTAAATCCTAGCTGGATGGTCACAAAGCTCCGCACTAGAAGGAAGTGTCTGCTTTGTTTCTGATGCCTGTAAATAGTTCCTTGGGAAACGTACTTAAAGGAAATATTCTTTACCTCTTGATTTCTGGGCTGCCACTGTGTTGATGCCATGGCTGTCTCTAGGGGCTGACACTGTTTCTGACATCTGGAGCATGCAGAAGTGTGTTGAATGCTTTTAGAAAATGGAGATCAGGAAGTGGGTTTATCAAGGTTTAATAAGTAGGTTTCAGCTGTCACTTCCTTCATCTTTTGCAGTGAAATAATTATTTCTTTCATTATTTCACTACCATGAAAAAAGAAAAATAGGTGTTTTGCCTGAAATGCCACTAACAGGCGCTCTACACATTCTTCAGAGTCCTCCTGCTACAGAGCAATGTTATTTTCTCCTATTTTGCCTGAATTTATTATATGAATGAGGAGGCCATACCTCTGTGCTGCACCAAGCAGATCTGTGGCCACCAACATATCATCACTTTTGACAAATAGTAAATGGATTTTAACTAGCAGAAGGAGTAAACCGCATTTTTAAACACAAAGTACCCTGTATATGTAGTCATTTAAACAAAACCTCTAACCAAATAATTATGCTGCAGGATTTGTAGCTATGCAAAAGTATTTTTCACTGAAAATTTGTACGTTGTGACAACCTGTAAATCTCTTCCATAGAAGATTCTTCCTTTCTCGTTTAGAACTCGCTCATTGTTTTCAGAGAGAACTGAACACTCTGAAGTCAGTATATACTTTTAGACATGAAACAGAGATATACTACTGCAGCTCCTGATACAGAATTAAAATGTTCTGTTTCCTGTTCTGTACTGAGTCAGGAGTGCAATATCTTGTATATTGCCTATGAAAAGCGTACTTCTTAACTGGTGTTGGCTAAACTGAAAAGACACAGGATAGCAATGCATTTCCCAGATTTCTGTGTATTGATGGAGCAACAAAATGTATTTTGTACTAAATACAAAACACTTCTAAATGTAAAATAGTGTGAGTATATTGTACTTTGTTGAAAGGCTCTTCCCAAACTGCACTGACAAAAGAACCCTCTGTCATTCTGAGAACTGTCTCCCCTTGTGTTCTCAGATAACCATCATGTGCAACTCCAAAATGAAAAAGAGGAGAAGCTGCAAGGGGGGTTACTAGTAGAGCTAAGAACAGATATAAATGTATGGGTTTGGAAGAGGAGAGGCTATAACAGCAAGGTTTTTAAGACTTAAGGCACAATCACAGATTTGTCATGTAGGCAATCTCTAGATGAGATGAGACCTGTCGCGTTGTTTGTTCTTCTGAGAAAATTGCATTGAATGTGAAGATAAATGAAATCCGTCATGTTTCCTGGCACAGAATAGCATCCTTCTTATTGATTAGAAAAGGTATGAGGGGGAGAGTACTTTCTATGCTCATCTGTCTTCTCTGTATCTGTCTGGAGCATTTCAAGTCCTATGTGATACACTAATGATTTTTCAACCCTAAGCCTTTGAGGTAAGTCCAGGTTTTGTAAATTATTGCAAAATACCCGGTCAAGCTCAGATAGGTCACGGTTCTCTCTATTGTCTGTTTCTCTGCCACCAACTCTTCCTCACCGGTCAGTTGGTAACTGCAGCCAGTTTTCACACCTTTTGCCTCTGGAAATCTGTAATGTATCCAGTGCAGCTGGTCTGGCACAGAGAGTATTGGCTTGTACCTTCCATCAGACTCTCCTAGCAGCTTCTTTTACTCATTCAAGAGATTCCCCACAATTGCCACGCTGTGGAAAGACCATGAAAGTTTTTAAAATAGTTCCAGAAAATTGTTAAGTTGTGGAACATCCTCCCCTGCAGTGTCCCTGTCTGAAAGAAGGGTTTGCCAGCCTGCGCTCTGCTCTGGGATGACATACGCCACCAAGGCAAGGCCTAATGAAGTCCTTGAGTCTAGTCAGTCATATATAGAAAGTAGCATAATGTTTAGAAAATACTTCATTCATGTCTAGGAGAGATGTCAGCATTTGCCCTCCTAATTGGAGCCGAGATGTAATGACCCTTTATATAACCAAAGATAATTAAGTGTCCTAGTCAGCCCTATATACACAAACATAGATACTTGACTCATTTCCACAGTGAATCAGGGTTAAAAAAGAAAAGTTTCATTCCATTTTTCACCTTTTTTTAACTAACTAGTCACAAATACATTCATGTCAGACTAGCATTTACAGGAGGGAGAAGAGGAAGAGTAAACACGCAATCAAGAAAATCCCCACGGAGCACTTCAGTCAATGTCAGGCACAGTTTCAGCAAGAGTAATTCAGCAAGAATGTGCACAGTAACATCATTCGACATTGTCAAAAGCATGGCAAAGGAAAAGGAGGGATTAGTATGAATTCTTGCTGAAGCCTTTGATGTAAATTATTAAACTTTCGCCCAGTTCCAATTTCTGCACCGCTCAAAAACCTTTATGTCATAGTTGCTCACCTTTACCTGTAGTGACTTGCATTAAAGGGGTTGGATCAAGATAACAGAAATGAGTTTGTTTGTCCCTCAGTGACACTGAGAAGGGCAGAGGATAAAGAAATAATCTGTGAGGAAGTACGTGTCATGCTGCCTAGTTTTTGGTCTTTAAAAAGATGTTTTTATCAGTCTTCACTGTGTAATCTGAAAACCGGAATGCCTGGGAAGTCCTGCAACTTCTGTTATCAATTTCTGCCTTTTGTGGTTTAATCCAGTAGAATTTAAACAGCAGTGAGAAGTACCTGTCTGTGGACAAGGGAGCAAGCAGTGATGCAGACAGTGTAAAAGGCAGCATAGAAGACACTGAAGTTTGTGTATTACTGAGTCAGGACACTAATCCTCATTTTGGAGGATGAACCCATAAGAGCTATGTGAGGAGCTACATACGGCAGCTAAATTAAGCCGAGCTCTTCTCATGGCTTAGGCTAAGCCTGGACATAAAATTGCACCACAGCATTCTGCGTAGGTGATGCTGCTTTTTCTGTAAGATTTCCTGGTCCTGCTAGGCTTTTACTGTGTTCCTGGTGTGTTGGTCATTCCCCATAGTGACGTTCAGCCCTGTCATTTCAGGGATGTATGCTAGACTGGTAACATCTGCAAGAGCCTGACAGTGCCAATGAGCGACTGGGTGTTGTGAGATTGGACTGAGATCTTGTACGCCAGGTAACACACTGAAATGACCAGCGATAGGTCTCGCTGCCAGTGATGATGTGAGTATGAGATCAGTGGTTGAGGGAGGTTGAATGTTGAGTCTTTAAACCTTCTTGCGTTACCAGGAAAAGCTCACTTCTCAGCCTAAGCCAGGTAAGAGCAAATGTGAAGTGCTGTATGGACATCTGAATTCTGGCTCATGCAGGGGATGAAGTCTGCTTTCCCTTTGGTTGAGTCAGTGGCTTTTACTGTGTAAGACAGAAACATCTCCCATTCCCTCCTGCTATCTGCTTCAGCAATCCTCACTGTTGGAGGCACCTCTCTACGGACCTGGGGAATATAGCAAGTGATTAGAGTTCAAACCAGCAGTGGTGTGAGCAGACACGTTGTGTAGGGATGCCTTGGGCTGGCCTCCATTTTCTGGGGCTGCTGATCCGGGAGGCAGAGCTCTAACAGGAGCTGCTCTTCTGGTAACAGTCACTGAAGTAGCCAAATCTCTTACACTATTCTTCAAAAAATGTGAACTCCAGAACACACTGCCTAGTAATGGCTTCCCCAGTACTATAGATACTGTAACTATGCAGACTAGAGCATTTGACGCACCTTCCTGTATTCCCTTTTAGCTTTTTTCGTCATGTCTATCTTTTAGCTGCATCATTATGCTTAAAAGATCACGCCTTTTGTCTTCCAAAACAGTCCCAAAGGACCTGTTCAGAATCATTGTTCCTTGTCTTGCAGGTGTGACCAACCTGGTTCGCTCTTCAGATGTATGTGCTCAGGTGTATTACAACATTGGTTTCATTTCATCTAGTTTCCCATACGTCGGCCACTTGCTATCTGTGATCTGTGGTGTCACCAACCCCTCCGATCACAGCACAGTGGCTCCCGTTTGCATGGGGCCCTCCTTTCTAGGGGTGCTGGTGCTCCATGTCTGCCTGCTTGGCTATTGTCCATTCAAAAATGCTGCAGAGATAAGTGTTCATTTTGGAGATGTGCACTGACAAGTCTCCTCTAAAGAGCAGAGAGGGAAGCAGAGAGGAATATAACATACTGGAAGAATGTTTGCTTCCATTTGAGTGCTGAGGTCCTGGTATTCAGAGCACAAGAAGGAGGGTTCCTGGCTCAGTGTCTCTTTGCCCATTTCTGTGACTATTTGCTTGTTTGCTGAGAAATGACTTACAGCCCATGTGAGACACAAACATCCCTTTATCACGCAGCTTGTATCACCCTAATGGAATTCTGTCAGCTGAGGATAAAATGTGGACTAAGAAAGCAATTATAGAGTGAATCTCCTAGCTGCAGGAAGAGCTGAGAGATGGGGACAGAGTGCCCAGCTGGAGTAATTTCCTGTCCGACTGGCCTCTAAATCTTGCTGGGAAGAGATCAATTTTCCACCCTTGTCTAATAGCATCAGCTCCAGTCACCCTGGCTCGGGACCCTGTGAAGTGCTGCAGTGTTGAGACCTAGGCATAAAAGGAAACATTCACAATTTGTGACTTCTTTCTTACTGACCTAGAAATTACTGGAAAAAAGGGGAAACAAGGCTTACAGACCCTCTGGCCGATGGCTCCCCTTCTTAGCTCCTGGTTGAAGGAGAGGACTGACCATCCCGGTGATCAGCGGGGTAGGAGTTTCCCAGCCTGGACTATTTCTTCCAACACTACACGGTCCTCCACCCATAGCTCACTGCTTTGGCTCTAATTAGGAGAGGAAAACCACCACCTCATGATCTGAGGTGATCTAGCAGCCTTCCCCAGGTATGATATTTATTTCTGGAAGGTCCCAATTATACAGTGAGACCGCAGTGAAATCTTGCCTTTAGCTTTCAGTTCGCTCAAGGTCTCTTTGGTGTGACTAAAATCAACTCGACTCGCAAATTCCTAGTGTGCATCTCTGCTCTATTGCTCATGGGACTTCCAAAAATGTCAGCATGCACAGATTTTGTGCAGTTTTCCCAAGAGGTCGGGCATTCTGGGGAACCATAAACCTAAGGAGATATGTCAGAGAGATACACTTAACTTGTGCTCTACTCTTCCCTCTTACTCATATGTGATCTGTTGTTTTAGAGCTCCGTTGCTTGTGTTCCTTAGCTTATCTGGATTTAACTGGAAAAGGGGCTTCACAGCGGTTTTTGAAAGTTCATCATGCTGGGCTAAGCATGTGGAGGAGAATGTCAGAGGACGCTAAAGGAACTTAGAAATAGCCAAATCTCCATCTTCTCAGCAAGGAAGGCGGTTGCTACCTGAAAGTCTTCTGGCCCTGGGGGAAGCAGGGGGTGGGCGCAGTGCTAAGGAGAAGGTTTAGGTCTGGACGCTACATCTCAGAGCCACTGTAAGGGCCAGGAAGAGCCTGGTACTCAGCTGCTGCCTCCTGAGCGTGTGAGCCCAGCTGAGTGTTACGGACTGAACTGATCTCCAAACTGTATGCCAGTCAGTACAGCTGGAGCTGAAACAGATGTTGGTCAAAGGTTCAGACGGAAAGCAAGCGTGGTAGGCATAAGGGTAGGGGAACACAGAAGAAGCTGGTATGGCTGTGAAGTTTTCTCAGGGAGATGATTCTTCACCCAAGGGGAGCATTGTGCTTGGGAGAAAAGATGGTCCCTGTGGTACAGATAATGAACTGGGAGCAGTTGAGCCCTTTTGCACTAAGATTTCTCTTCTGCCTGATAGCAGCATAAGGTGGCTGCCAGAAGAGATGTTTCTGCCTGTAACAAGCCGGGGAAAGAACTTTCATCTTGAGCAAGAGAGAGCTTTCGTCTTTCATCAGAAAGGGTGAGGACTGAGGCAGCGCTGGCACAGCAGCTTTACGGAGTGTACAGAGTGGTTGGCAGAAAAATGAGTCAGCCAGCACAGCGAACTGAGCTGAGACGCTGACGGCTGTCAGCCCCGCTTGCTTACAAGTGTGGCTTAGCAAGTGTAAAACACTGATGGTGCTGTTCCTGCCTGTTATTATTCATGGCTCTGTGCTCCCATTCATCAAAGATTTCCCTGGCTGCTTTCTGCAATTACACACCTTCTTTTTTACCTTACAAAAGTCAGACCAGGTCATACTGGGCTTCATCCAGTTCGATGTGGAAAACCTCTAGGGATGGAGGCTGCACAACAATCTGTTTTAATACTTGACTGTCCTAATAGGGAAAAAGTTTTTCCTTTGACACATAATAATCTATAGTTGCCCCCACTGATTAAAGGCCTAGATCAGTGTGGATAAGACTTCTGGCATTGTGGAAAGGTCATCTCTGCTGTCGTCATCTAGCCGTATAATAATAAATTCAGTGTCCCAACTATAATATCAGATTTACAGATTAGCAGAAGTCTCATGATCTGCCTCTTTCCTGGTCTGCTGGAAGCACTGCTAAAAATAGAGTAAGTAGCAAAGCTACCTGAAATGGTATAAGCCTAAACAGTAGTAAAAACTAATCTACAGTGAATGTCAGTTCTGGCTTGTTTCCAAAGGAATGCTTTTGGGTGGCTTGCTGTATACTGGAAATTGTTTGGTAAGGATTAGTTGGTGAACTGATGAATCAAACTGACATTTCCATTACCAACAGGAGATCTGTCTGTGGCCAGAATTCATGGAGAAGGATGTGGGACGATAGTAAGACTTTTCATTATGTTTGATATTGTCAGAGAAATTAAATAGCTCCTATTATTCATCTGTCTGGGGTGGTAACATATCTGAATATTAACATGAAATGGGAAATCTGATCAAAACCCACTGACCCAGCAAGGCATTGATATGTATTTTAATCACTGTCTTTGGGACATTGAGAAAATGTACTCTTCACAAAAAATCTGCAAGAAGCTAAGATCTGCTCAGTACTGTGCTTGGGTAGATCAATGCATGTTCTGTCCTTGTGTATTCTGTCTGAAGTCCTTTGGGATCCCCCAGTGTCACTATTTTTCCTCGGGGAGTAGCATTAAGGCCCTAGGGAGATCCGCACCTTGGTCATCTGCTTGTGGTTTGAGAATACGGGTCGGGGAACGACTTGTTGGACACTTGTTTGCCTGTCAGAGTCCGAGGGGAGGCGAGGTCCGTAGGGGAGGGCTCCAGCTCATAGTGAAAAAGTAACCACCTATAGAAGCATATGGATATAAGAAATGGAGAAGGGTCTCTGGACCCAGTTTCACCTTGGGAAACAAAGACTGTAGATTTAATGTGAAAATTACTGAAGTAAAGTTGAATTGGAGTGTGCAAAAGGAACTAGGTATATAAATGTATAGAGAAAGAGAACACATCATGAGAAGCAGGCATTCACGTAGGAAGAATGGAGAAGGGATTAATGGTACTGCCCAAGCCCTTGTGACTCAGATTTCAGTTAGGATTTTGCTGATAATTAATATAAAGATGTTGACAGTTGCCTAAAACTGGTTCTACTATATTTTAAGTCATAAACCAGAAGGCCTGGTGGACTTGTTTTGCAGAAAGCGTTCATCTTATGCAGGGGTATTATTATTATTAACAGTATGAAGGGGTAAGCATGAGGTCATAAAATGTATGATTCAGTGACTGATTTTGACTGCAGTTATGCATTAGAGATATTAATGAGAAATCTGAAAAATGAGTTGGCAACGCATGTAGATCTAACCATAGTAAAGGGTCCTCCAAAACAGGGCCACAGAAACTTTGCCATTTATTCTTCTTTATCCAGTGATGCAGACATAAATTAAGTTTCTACAGGCTGATTAGCCTGTGGAGAGCTCCCATCTAGATGATCTCCTAGCACAGTGCTACTGGGAGAAGAAAAAGCCTCAGATTTTCCTGGGAGAAGAAAAAGCCTCAGATTTTCCTATGCTGGATCTGATCCACAAGTGATTCCAATGCAGGTTGTTTGTATGGCTTCTCTCTCTTTTTTTTTCCTTTTTTTTTTCTTTTTTTTTTCCTTTTTAATTTTTGTCAGATGTTTGTTGTATTGCAATGGTTTGGTTTTTGCAGCACAGATATTATTATTCGGTTTCTTTTACTAGAACACTATCTGATCAGAGGGGTTGGACCAGTTGACCTCCAGAGGCTCTTTGCAGCCTAAATTACTCTGTGATTCTATGACCAGTATGGATCAGGACCCTCTGTTTAACATAACTTATCTGCTGTAGAATCTGTCTGCCAGCTGAAGCCTACTGAGCCACAGCATGGTGAATATTAATAGGTTGCTTATTTAATGCAATCAATCAGTATAAACTGCAAATCGCCTGAGGCTGGAAGAAGTATTCATGTCCTCGCACTTCTGACTAGACATCTGCTCCTAGAGATGACACAGGGGAAGACAACCTGTGCCGTGGCTCTTAGCTCCTCAGGTTACATGCAGGGATGAATACATAAGAGAGAGTGCATGTTACTTGAGTAAGTGTAATACTAATGAATCTCTGGATTTGGGTGCGACTGGAGAATAGCAAATGTAATGCCTCTAGTTAAGAAAGGAAAGAAAAAAATCATTTGGTCTGGTATTGGGTCTTCAGACCTGAAAGTACATGTTCAAGGAAAAAAATAGAGTTATATAGTTTAATGGAGAATAGATGGAATGCAACATAGATTTATAGACTAATTTTTCACTATGTGTCTGATTGCCTTCTCTGTCTGTCTCTATGCCAGTGAAGGTGATTACGTTTTGGAGACAAGGCTTATTTAGGCTAAGGAACAATGCAGGCACGGTGCAAATCAGTATGAATTGTCCAAGAAGAACAATGGCTGAATCTTTTTAACTGTCAGAATAATGGGACTGTGTAATTGCCTTTCTGTCTGAATACCAGGCAGCTAGACCTAAAGTCTTGAGGCAAAGCATGCTTGTAACAGGACACATTTCTGGCAAGTGCAGGATGCTGAAAGTGAAAGCAAAAAAAAACGCTTTCATGCCCGTTTATTTAAGATACCGCTGTCTTACTTCTGTTATGCTGACTCAGTTTTGTTGCCCTCCGAGGAGAAGGGCTCTTTCTGCAGGTGTAGGCGGTCAGCCCTCACCCTCCTGTTCTGTTAGGAGTGGGTGACTATAGAAAAAATAGGCTGGATGCAGCAAAGCTCTTCAGAATTGTGGGAAGACAGCTGTGTTTCTCTCCCCCAGCAAACCTAGGTAAGCAAAGCTAGCAAGGAAAGCTAAGGCTTGTAAAAGGATGAAAGGACTTGGTAGTGCACAGGAATACAAAGAGCAGGAAGGGCTCAGGAAAATGAGTAGAAAATTAGTGGGTTTTTCTCCCTGTAGAAAAATGAGGGAAGGTGGCTCAAGTACTGGAGATGGTCACAGAAGTGCAGATAATGTAGTAACCCAGGAACAAACCATCTTCGCAGAGGCAGAACTGCCTTCAAGGTACAAATGCAGCAGAGGAAAAGAAGGAAGCAAGGAGGCTGTAAAGGACAAATGTAGTGGGTATGCCCTATTGCTTTTTTCACAGGTTCCCTGCAGCTGATCACTTGGACTGCTGTGGCAGGTAAGGCACTGGGGACAGACTCTAGGGCTCAGAAGTTGCAGATACCTAATAATTATGGAAGGTCTGGCAAGTCTGGCCAACTCTAGTTGGATGCAAATAGCCTGGAAGCTCCACTGGAATGGCCAAAAGCCATGACTATCAGGGTAAAAGATCTAATGCACTTCTCTCAAATGGGCAGAAGTGATTCATACCACAACTGAATGAGAAGGAGGAGGACACTGACACCTGAAAGGGACCCAGAACTGACAATATCGAACAGAACCGGCCTTGATGATGCAAGGCTAATAAAAATAATTCATAGACCTGTACTGGACCTTGTTACTAGTAAGCATGAGGACAACGTGGCTAAAAGAGATAATCGGAGCATGTTGCCTGGCCTCGTGAACATGAGATGCCACAAAGCCTGTTCTTAAGGGAACAACTGAATTAAGATTTTACGGGCAGCGAGGACAGGCAATACAACGTATGAAGATTGATATTGCTAATACCTACATTGCATTTTCCTAAATTCTGTGTCCACTGGAGATTATGGAAAGCTCTGAAGAGAGAGATCTGAGGGAGTCGGGGGTCTGGTCTGTCATAGAAAAGCCAGTCTGGAGCAGTGCCTACGTGAGTTCTGTGAGAGGAGGGCCAGCCTATTCCCACCAGTCTGAACCAAAGGGACACATTGTCCTCCAAAAAGGAGCCGTGAAAGCAGAACATAAATGCTCGCAGGAGGGGCATGCTTGTGTGAGACACAAAATTCCCCTCCATGGTGCACGGAGCCGTCCAGACGATTTGTCATAATCCGCCGCAGTGCTCACTGGGGAGTGTGATTTGCTCGCAGGGGACGCTGCCTCTCCAGCAGCTCCGTCCATCCTGCACTCACCTCCGTGCCCACCTGCGAAGGGAGCTGCCTGTGTGTGGGGACGCATCCTTTCCCCAGGCCCTTGCTTTGGTGCTGTGACCGCCCCGAGGGCGTGCGCTGTGCACAGCCCCGCGTATTGCCGTAGCTACCTGGTAATTTGCCAGATGTGGCTGTAGATCTTGGCTGTAGCGTGGTACAGAGAGGCTACGTGGGCAAAGCGCTGTGCCTGTGTCTGCACATCGGCTTGTAAGTAAAATCAATTGCTAATAACAAGGAGCTTAAAGAAATGTATTTGTAAGCCCAGCAGAGAACAGTATAGATAGATCGTGCTGAAAGGCAGGTAGGATCTCTCACACAAATGTCAGAATACCCTTGTGCAGAAGAGTGCAGAAGGTACACAGCATGTCCTTGGAGCATACTTCCCCCTCCCATCTCCGAAGATGTCTGGAGCTGCGGAGGAATGATCTGCTTTTATTTTTTTTTTAAATTGTTTTTATTCTTCTCCTCCCTGTTGTTTTTGGAATAAGCTTAAGAAGTGGATTATATCCCAGCAGAGGGAAAGGTAGACTGAACTCACAGGTTACCCTTTGCTCGTCTCGCCATCCTCAGTGGCCTGGCAGGGAGCAGCAGCAGTGTGCGGGACAGACACGTTCTGGGTTTTGATGTATTTGTCACCTCGAGACCAGGGAAGCGGCTGTTTCCAAGAAGCGTCAAGGACTCTCTGAAAGGGGGTGCGTGAACCAGGAGGGTAGGGAAGCAGTGTATTCCAGTGGTACGGAGCGAAACGGCACAAGGACATCCCTCCACCCCTCCACCTTCACCAGATCATTGCAAAGCGGGCTGCAAGGCCAGCCCTGTGAGCAGAACCTGGTGGACAAACTGTTGTTCACCCGCTGCGCTTTGCTGGCTCCCAGACGGGGAGGAAGGGGCCCCAGCGCCATTCTCCCGTGTGCCCTCCGTGACCAGCAGCCCCCTTCCCTTGGGGCAGGCCCCACAGCAGCGCTCCCTCGTGAGACCTTTGCAAGGTCGCAGCCTTTCGGCAGCGTTGCCGCAGGAAGGCAGAGCGCAGCGGGTGACGCGTGTGAGCCGGGCTGTCGGCTCCGTCGTCAGAGGCTGGAGAGGTGGAGGTCGCAGACCTCTCTCTGTTTCACTGGTGCCTCGGTGATTTAAGGGCATATTGCACACCCTTACGCCCTGGCCCCCAGTTACCCAGAGGGGAGACCTGCTGGGGGGCACTGCAGCTGCTGACCTCTCTGCCCTGGTTTTCTGCCCGTGCAACCCAGGGTACAGATGGGCAGAGGAGGGTGGTTTGCTGCCTGGGTCTCATCCCAGTGTGTGTTCAAGTTATGATTGTTGATTGATGTGCAAAGCATTTTTAGACCAAAAAAAGAAAAGAAAAGAAAAGAACAGGCACAAATTTCTAACAAGTAATGTCATTTAATGAATGATATACTCTAGAAAATAGAAACTACCCAGATGCTGGTTGGTTGGTCTGTTTGGGGCTGGGAAAAGGCCCTTGCTTGGACATACAATGCCTTCTCTGGATTCTTTTGTCAGCATTTGTAGTTGCTGGAAACAAAGAAATGTCCATAGATTGAAAGAGACATTAAAGGGGCAATTTTTTTCTAAAATGTGGGAAGTATGCAGAATGCCTTCCCACCCTGTCTCACTGGGCAAGTGGCATGAAGGGCTCAGAGCTCACCAATATCTTTACAGATGATTCACACCTAAAAGGGATAGACTCAACCAACGGTACGTACCACAGTTCAGCCCTCTAAAATCATCGGAGACTTCTCACTTTGCAGAACATCTTGTGGGCTCTGGTGTTATGGCACTTCTTTCTGGTTGCTTTTCTGCACGTGTTGTGTCTCTTCCCTCAAGGTCTGGCTGCTAATTCCAGGGAATATGCTTTTCAGAATGTCACAGTACACCGTGTACAGCTCTGGGTCTATTTTGGGCTTGGGCAGAGATCGGGAGTTGCAGGCCTGTTCAGTGACTGAGTGCTGTAGCAAGTAGACATCGCTGAAGAGCGCGGTTAGGATCTTGTGTGCAGCCTTGTAAGGGTCGTCTTCAAACTGCACCATTGCCTTGAGCTCCGTCAGGGTATAGCCGTTGTAACGCTTGCTGTCTTCGGCCAAGGGCTGCACAGTCTCACCAATGTGTCTCACTTTCCACTTCAGGCATTTCAGTTCTTCTTTTACATCCTCTAGTTCTTTCTCCATGGCTTGGAATTCCTTCGCAGTTACAAATATCCTGCCAAGGAAAGAAGTGGCAGACACAGTGTGGAGTTCAGAGGCTCAGAGGAGTGAAATCAGCCCAGCTTGCCTGGGGTCGGACCACAGAGCCTGAGGTTTGAGAAGGGAGATACCAGCCATGTCACTGAATACCATCCCCAGCTCTTAGCTGTCAGGCTTCATCCTAACAGCAGAGTTTCCCTCTGCTAGTATAGGGAGAGATGCGCTTTCTCATTTAGAAGGAAATGCGGCACCTTAAAACTGTGCTCTGTTGGAGGAGCTGAGGTTGGCAACCTGGCCCAGGGATGGTCTGTAATCAGGTCTGGAGAGCTAAATGAATGTATGGAAAATACGGTATTTTGCTTCTTGGATAATAGGTTTAGTGGGAGCACAGGGTAGTTACTGCAAAACAAACACTGGGAATACCTAAATCACAAAAGATATTTAATTTTTTTTTTTAATCAGGGGCTCTTAATGACCCTATACCAAGTTGAGTCATCTGAGGACTTAAACATGTGTATGATCCAGATACGTACCTTTCATGATCAGGATCTTCCAGATCTGATTCAAAACCCTTTCCTGTATTCTTTAATCCAGTTTTAGAATAGCCAGGAGACTGGGAACTATCTTCAGGAGTCATTGTTGCTGGAGGCCTTGTGCTTTTCCTGGTTGGGGTCAGTGTGTGATCTGATGCTGAAGCTTGTATGTTTTGTGCTGTGTGAGGACAAAAGGTGTAGAAGGAAGTTGCATTGATCCCTGGACTGACCGGAGAGGAGTCAGAGTATTGCTGTGGCTTGGCTGAGCTGGGTGTTAGACTGAGCCTGGGGCTGGCTGGGCAAGGTGCTGGAATAGTCCTTGCTCCGAGTGGGCTGGAACACGATATTGCTAAATTTTTATCCCTTTGCTCAAATGGTTGAGGGTTTGGTGATTCTCCCGGGGCCAATCTAGTGATGGAGGCGATGTCCAGCAGGGTTTGATCCTGAACCATGGAGATCTGGCTGGTTGGTTCTGATGAAAGTGAAGAGCTGCTTGATGTGTCACTGGAAGAGCTTGACGTAGCGAATGGGGGTATTTTCTGAGCATTATGGTCACTCCTGTTCCTCTGCGTGCTAGTGACATTTAGAGCTGGGTGTTGTGAAGCCCTAAAGAAAGACAAACACACTTTTTCCTCTGGACTGGGCTAAAGGCTTATAAGACAATTTTAGGCCTTATTTTGGGACAATTTTAAGCCTGTTTCCCATAACTGTATTTCCCCATAGGCTGATTTGCTTCTCATGTCTGTGTAAAACCCTCTGCTTCTCATGACCAAAAACAAGTGTTTGAGAATAAGGCACATAAATTCAGCACCAGTTTCTCCCTGGTGCCAGCTAAGCATTCGTCAGCTATCATCAGTGTGATAACCACTGGCGTGTCAGCGTTCTCCTTCCCAAAAGTCATACACCTCTGCGAGAACCAAGGATTTGCTGCTGGGGAAGGACAGGAAGGGAAGAAAGCTACTGACATACTGACTGTGACAAATTCCAGTCAGAACACAAAAGGATAAAGCCTGGCTTGCAGGTTGCCACAGGACCTGCCCTTGATCATCCCTGCAAAGTGTGAAGACCTGCCTTCACCCTGGAGCCCCACACATTAATCTCCTGGTAGCTCTGCACAGTTACCCAGTGAATTAGGGGATAAATAAACAGGCAAGATAAAACCAGAAGGGCCACACAGAATGACATCGTTGTTCCTGTGGTGGTATTATAGGACATTTCTTTTATACAGCACGGTGTGTTAAGGACTTTTCTTCCCCCCGCCCAAAGCTATAGACTGTGTACAGGGCTGACCAGCTATTTTAGGTGGCTGAAATGCCAGCTGCAGGGGATACCAGACTACCCCTCCCGAATATTGTTTCCTGTACTTTTCTGCTGGCTGCTGCCGGGCAGGAGACATCCCAATGCTTTTTATGGCTAAATTTTGCTTAGTTTGGCAAGACTGATGGCAAGAGAGGAAGATGTACCCCTGTAGACTGGAATTGTCCTGATGGGTAGCGGATGCAGTTAGAAACGCCTTGACCTTGAAGGGGAACAGAAACATACGCACTGTGCAGATCATGATTCAGGATTTCTAGCAGCCAAAGGACATGACAAACTTTTGTAGCAATACCAGTGACCAACTGAGTATTCTTGTGCATCTGGTATATTCGTAATCCTCTTGTGGTGGAAGACAGCAGAAAATCCTGGTCTGGATGGGTTATATGAGTTCTAGTGCATGAAGTCCTGGCCTGTTAGTACCGGTGGCTTGAATTAGCAACATATTCACTTTTCCACCTCCCTACACCTTTCTCAGTGCTGGATGCAATTAAACACCAAATTTTTAAGGTCCTAATGAGCACGCCTCACACCTATTGGCTTCAATAGGTTTAATTAAGGCCTTTGCTAGATCACAGAATAATTATCAGGTTTAAATCAAATTTAGAGTTTTTATAATTGGAAAAGCAGACAGTAACAGAGCTACTGCATAAAAACAGAGCCAAAAAAGAAGCATAAAATGAGTTATATAAAAGGCAGCAGAGAAAACAAGAACACACATGTCAGAGGGAGCATCCTTCCCCAGAAGTGCCTTGCTTTCATATACTGGCTGAACAGGGGTGGAAGACAAGAATTGCCAACTAGATATAAGGAAAAGCTTTTTCACCTTGAGGGTGTTCAAACACTGGGACAAAGACCAAGAGAGGTATTGGGATCTCCATCCTTGCAGGTATTCAGAACTCAGCTGGACAAGGAACTAAGCAGCCTCATCCAGCCTGGTCTAATGGACATGCTGTGAGCAAGGGACTGGACTAGAGACCTCCAGAGGCCCTGTCCACTCTGTGTTATTCTGTGAGTCAGTGATTCTGCCTAACTATAAAAAGAATTTATTTCGCCCCCCCCGTTTCCCTTTGTCCTTTCACTTTTCTCCCCTCTGAGTCCCATCTTGCTTCCATTGGAGCCTCTGGGCTGTCCCCTTCCGTACTAACTTTATAGTGCCTGTTGCAGGAGACTCCCTCATAAATAAAGTTTTTTAAAGGAAAAACAGTGTCCTTGCAGCCACCTGGCTCAGATGGATTGCTATCCCTTCTTGGCATAAGTCAGAGTCGGTAGCTCAGGCCTTTGGAAGAGTGGGCTGTGGGAGCAGGGGAAGCCTGGAGCTGGGCATCTTTGTTGTGTTGCCTTTGTAAATTGAGTTGCTGTTTCTTGGTCTCTCCTGGAAGCAAGGAATAATGGCTTGTGGCGTGTTTGGTCATGCTGTGGAGGTGTTCAGAAAGTTGGAATTTGGCACAGGTGAAGCTGATTGATTGTTCATTTCTCGTCAGAGAGACTCCAAGACCTGGTAAACTTGTGAGGCTCTAGAGCCAGAGGTTCTGGCTGAAGGAGAGCATCCCTACGCCGCGGGGAGCAGGCAGATGGGGCGAGAGCTGTCTGTTGGTTTGTGGGCTGCTCTGGGACTGAGAGGAGTGGAAAAGGGTGATCTTCTGGCCCAAAGAACACAAAATTACTGGTTATTTAAATCAGAGCCAAATCTCAGGCATTCCTTAATCTTCACTACAAAACCCCACATTCAGGAAATCGTTTTTGCTCTAGCAAAGTGTAGGAAATTTGTTCTGACGAGCAAATCCCATTTTATGGCAAGTCAAATCAAAATGCATGTTGTAACTTTTTTGTTAAAAATATATGTACTTGTCCTCAAATATCTACTGTGTAAAACTACCTGAACATTAAGTGAGCAACAATCCTACCTACTTTCTGGGGGGAAAATATAATATGCACAGTAACCTAAAGGCTATTTGGGTGCATATACAATCTGAAACACTTCATTTTACATCTTTAGCAGTGTTGGACAGGGTTGGCTTTTTTGTGGTGTTTTGTGGTTTGGGTTTTGGGTTGTTTTTTTTTGCATAAATCCAGGATTAGCTGTAGGAGATGGAACATTTATTGAAAGATGCAATTTAAAAGAGTGGCAGAAAAGACGTTTCATAACTAATCTCACTGAGATTTATATAAAAACCATTTCTAATTCACCTGTGTACTGGAGGAAACAAAAAAGTATTGTGAACTATCACTTTATTTTGCTTTTCTTTTCCACCCTTTAATTTTCACTGGCTGCAGTGCTAAACATGGGACTGAATTTACTTTTATCACCATGCTTATCTCAGAAGCAGAGGTGCTGGTCGCTTAAGAAGCAATCTCAAGCTTGTTAAAGCAAAATGACAGTCTGGATTTTAGCAGAAATAAATGAGGAAAGAACTGAGACCTATAACTTTGGAGTTTCCTAGTGGGCAAGGGTTTGCCTGAAGACAGGAATGAAATTCCCATCGCTTTCAATATAGCGAGACTGGATCTTAGATCGGTAACCATGGTGCTTTATCAGAGGGGATTTTTTTCTACCTGTTTTTATGTAGTGAATCACTATGAACTGAATAAATTACAGGAAGAATTGCAAGACCTGGAGTTGAAATCAATGCTGACATGAAATAGGAAGGTGATTGCAGCTGTCAGGTACCTCCACAAGGAGAAACCTTGACTCAACTTTGAGCGACACTTCAAATGCGTCAAGCCCTTGTTGTCTGCCTCCTTCCAGCCCCGTGCTGCTCAGCATATAAAGCATGTTCCCCGTTGTCAGAGTGACCTTGTCTGCCGTCTGTGCCTTGCCCTCTCCAGCTGAGCTTGTGCAATAGACTTTTTGTAGCACTGAATATAGAGACATTTGAAAGTTGCCTGCAAATCCAGCACCACTTCCCTTCTGTGGCACTTGAGACCAATTAAAAACAGTGGATATTCTTTTTTTTATGAATAATTTCCAGCATGTTTTAAATCTAGAGTTCTTCTGATGATCTTGTTTGAATAGAAAAAAATGACAACGTGCTTTACAGTGAAGCACTGAGGGGCTGGTTGCCTACATCTTACTGTAGACAGCCAGGGGTGGGAGGATGGTAGAAGAGCTGTGGGATGGACCCAGGGGAAATGCCTGCAGGGTGATGATATGAGAATAAATTTTTTTTTTGAAGGCCTCCTCTTTGTCAGGTGGACCTCCTAAAATGCCCACACTGCCAAAACAGTGACTATATTATTTTTTTAATGCTGAATTCATTTTGAATAGTCTTTCAGTTTTCTATGAGAAAAGCTGGTATCCTGGACCCCGGTTTTATCTGCCTCAAACAACAACCAAGGCTTTTAGCCACAGACAGTAAGTATATGCTGTTTCCTGCTCAGCTCTTGGCTTTTCTGAACTACCCGTCTCCTCTTTAGCTTTGCCACCATACCTGTCCCTCCTTGGCCTTTGTGACATTTCTCCCACCTCTCTCTTACCCCTTGTTCTACATCTATCATCCATACCTCTCCCACCTGCCCTGGGGGTCCCAGGCACATTGATCGAAGCAGCAGGCTCATAATATTAATGCCTAGTGGTGGGAGAAGACTGGAGGAGAAGGTGGAAGTGGCATGGACATATAGATGTCTGAAATCAGGTACAACTGCTCTGGAGCCTAATAACAGTGAGCATTTCTTGGTAATAAATAACTGCAATAACAAAAGAAATCCTGATGTGAAACTTCTTCTATTGTCTTTGTGTAGTGACTGTGCACAACTGGTGCACTGAGATCACCCAGCCCTGCACTTCTGAAAGAAAAAGTTGAGACCTCCAAAGTAGAAAATGAGAGCAAATAGACTATTAAGAGTGTTTAGAACTTTGCAATGGAAATGCCAAGTTTGGTATGAACAAAATATGACTGGGGATATTAGATGCATAGGGGCCAGCGCCATATGTTTGCACAGGAAGGGAGCTTGGTGAGAGCAGAGGATGCCAATTTATAGCTAGAGCTCCCTGATGCTGTTCTTAGCCCAGCTCAGGCAAGTTTAAACCCTTTTAAAGGAAAATTATAGTTTAGTGATGAACATTAAATGGTTTAATACAGAATTATCAAGACTGAATATTGTATTGCCCCGATCAAGACTCCTCTGGAACCAACCTTCTGATGAAATTTATAATTTCAGGCCACTTGTCAAAATGGGTAGCTTAGTCTCTCCAACAGAGGAACCTCCCCTGGTCCCGGCCTGGCATAAGGCCCTTTGTGCTACCTGTGCTCTCACAGTGACCTGGGCTGCTCACAAACCTTTAATATTCTCTTTCCCAAAATCACCTGGCCAGCTGGTGTTTGTCTTCTACAACTGCTCAGTCTTGTTCTTTTATTTAAAGTTTTTAGTGTTTCACTTTACAGTGACACTCCCCCAAAATCTTTGCCTCACAACAAGGACCAGATGACCTGTTTTGTCTTTGTGGAAAGACAGAAAAAAGCATGATGTCTGAGGAAGAGTGAGTATTCCTTATATGCTGTTTGGTTCAAATTAGAACAGTCCCAGAGCATTTCTAAGCGAGGGCAGCTGACAAGTCCTCCAAGGAATGAAATGCTGGTTGAAGCGAGCAGCCAGAATAACTTCTGGTGATACGTCCTTGTGTCCTACTGGTACAGGACCACCTCTGCGTGAAGAGTTCAAAGTGCTCAAAATGATCTGCCGGCATTTACTCTGCTAGTGGAATGCAGAGGGTGAGTTGACCAAGCAATGGTGAGGATTTGGTCTGTTCTGGGTGATGTGCCCTCTTCGTTCATGCAGGCAGGTCCCTGGATGACCAAAGGGCCAGCGAAACCTTTGTGGCTGCTCTGACTTTGGCAAAGCACTTCCCATGTCCTTCTCTTGCCATTAACAGTTCTCTGCTGGCCATGAGCCTGTTGCATGGGTAATGCAACAAAGAAGAGTGGGAGTATATGAAGCTAGAAACAACATTAAGGAAAATCCTCTGATCAGGTACAGGCCAGTCATGGCATAATGGGCCTTGTTCCAGGAAGGAGACTTTTATCGGAAGGTTGTAAGTCTTTGTGCCATTCTGAGCAGCAGTAACTACTGTTTTTTCCTCCCTAATAAGCATGAATAACAAAGATTCTGAAGCTTAAGTTGGATTCATAAGTAAACTGTGAACTGAGAGCAGAACTTCACTCATGTCACTTTATTAATATTGATCTGATTTCATTACAGTAGGTAACTAATGTGAAGCTGAAACTGATACAATATCAAAGAATGGACACTGTACTTTAACCTGATACTGGACTTCTTGTTTGCCGTTCGCTTTTACAGCACTGTCAGCACACCTATGGAGGTAAGCTATGTGTCCTTTAAATTGAAGTACTGGGGCAGGGCTGGCTGTAGGACCAATAGAGCCTTGTTTCTATTCCTTAGAACACCTAATGTCAAGAATTGTTATTTGTTCTTTGAAACAAAGACATTTGGACAGTCTTCATAATGAAATAAGCACATTTGAGCACTAGCCAGTAGCTTGGCAGGTAGGGAATTTTCTTGGGAAATATGACCCAGATCAATTTTGTACTAATAGACATTTTCAGGCCTGTGAAAATGAAGGATGTGGATCTGCCTGTGGAAAGGTCCATAAGTGACATGACATTTTCAAGGAGCAGGAGTTACCAAGTGAGCTGATGACAAACCGAGCTGGAAAGCAGTGCTAGCACTATCATGCCTGTGAGGAGACCACCTGCAGTGACATGGGACTGGAGAGCTGTTCCAGCAGGTCTGATGGGGGATCAGGACCCTCAATTATTAGGTTTATGGACATCAAGCTTCAATAAGTATGTGGCTGAGACGTGCATCTCAGCAAGACAGAGGCAGCAAAATGCTATGAGGTTTCCAAAATTTAATAGCGCAGAGTCAGCAAGTCGCTTTCCCAAGTCTCCCTCCTGCTGACTGAAGAATCATTTGCTTTCTTTGCAAGGAAATAGATGCATGAAACGGCACACATCTCTCCTGGAGAGTAAAGGAAAAGTATAGTATTCAGAGCAGGGCAGGAGCCATGCTCCAATATTGCTCCGTACATTGAACCACTGATTCCCATAGCTTAAAATAAGAATTTTTGCAAGCACTGAATAAAAGCATAGCAATTTTCTGAGTAAGTAAGTGCAAGAAATGGCATTAATTATGCTAACATTATTGTCTACCGAAGCTGCTTTCAATCATTTTTATATTCAATAGCATGCATCATCATGAATTGGTGATAAATATAGATGAAAAAAGGTAGTGATAATGAAAATTATACAGGTGTAAATTAGAGCATATTTTTAAACTACTATGAAGTCACAGCTTCTTGAGATAACATAAAATTATAGGATATGTGCACATCCTAAATTGAATCCTGGAGACTTTTTTACTGTTCTTATGCAAGTTGATTATCATTTGGGCAACACTGTCTGGGAAAGTTACAAACCTCTATTTCCACAGCTTCCTACTCCAAACCTTATTCTTAACCCCAAGGAGCCAGCGTGGGGACAGTACAAGCCATTGTGTGTCGGATATATTCGAGCCATGGTCACTTACTATTTGGGGAGCAGCTATGGAGGCACTGTAACCTCAGGTCCCCAGCCTCAGCCCTCTCCTCCTCAGTCCTGGAAAAGAGAATATAGAAGTAGCACCTTTAACAGAAACAAAGGCTGCTCCCAAATGTACAGAAATGGAAGGGTCAAAATCAATAGGAGTACAACATACCTGGGCTCCTCCCTCTATAGCCAGCCAGGCCCATTATGGAGATCGTAATGGTCTCGGGAAGGACTCGGTTCCATTGGCTTTGCCCCTCTCAGGGGAAAGCTCATGTAAAGAGGCCATGGGGAATAGAAATGAGGGGCTCAGGGCTGCGTCTCTCCCACTTTTTCACTCTTCAGGATGAATCTAAGCGTCGGGGACTAACAGCATTGTACAGTACGTGTGTGTTGGAAGTGGGTATGTTGCTAGCGCTACACCATTTAACTGCCAGTCCGTGTAATTTTCCAGAAGGAACAGCTCTGCGGATAAACCTTCCTGTGTTGCAGAATAAAGTACAGAATAAATCCAAGGCAGAATGTTACACTCATCCCTGTGTGCTAATGAAAGGTGAATAGTCAGATTGGAAATTCTTATTGATGTCCATGTGAAAAGATACTGACTCTGTAAATGGGAAGTATGGTAGGTCAGTAGCTTAAAACGTGTTCAGGTATTTAGGTGACCAAGGAGGAAATCAGAGCAAAAGGTTGGCATGTCTTTGGAAAGTGTTGATATGATCTGCACAACATCTTATATGAGTACAATGGAGTTAGAGAAAGCAAGATGTGAGTAAGATGCATTAGAGAAATGTACAAAAAAGGAACATATAGCATATGCGAATGATGATTTGAAAAGTTCTGATTCTCATAAGGTTGGGAATGGTCCTGATTTATTATCTCTGCAATAGCTTTGGTCCCGCTGTCTGTTTCAGACTGCTCCTAGTACTTCAAACCTGCATTTTCTATCCCAGCAGAGACGTTTCGTCTGCACTGGCATCAATGGCAGTTTGAACTCAGTTCACTCTAGAATTTCACCAGTAGCATCTGCCTGATGTTGGGTTGGTTTTGCAGATCAGAGTAAGGGCTCAGTCAGCAAGAAAAATGTTGTGAAATCAGCTGCAATGCTACAATGGGTGTTGATGGACAGCTGCAAGTTGGCAAATGTTGTGCTACGGATGGGTGAACTGTGGAAGGCTGAATCTTCCAGATTTACTTGCTGAATTTGTTTGTTGGTTTAACAGCGTCTAATAAGTGAGATTTGCTTCACAGCAAGCAAAAGGCTGGATAGCAGACTGGAGACAAGGCTATGCTGATCTCTAGGGTCCCCTCTCCCACTGGTGCCGGGGTGGGCTAACCTCCTTACCCCAGTCTGCAGTGGCTTCAGTTCCAATGGGACTCAACCCCCCTGCCCTCACACAGCCTGACCAGGCACGGATGCATTTCCAAAAGCTGCTACTCTTTCTCCTCTTGTCAACAGTAAAAGAGGGCAATGGGGAATTCAAGTTTTCTTGTATCACTTTACTAATTTTTTATTCCTTGCTCAAGGCAGTGACTGGCTGTCCACAAGGATCCGACCTGCATTTGATTTCCACCCTTTCAGACCCCTTATCCCTGACCCCAGGCTCCAATCCTCACATACTCTCACCCCAAGCCTCTATGTTCCCTTGCCCCAGATCTTCCTCCCCGTAGCTACAACCTTCCTTGTTCTGGCAGTGGTGACTATTGCCCTAGGGTCTCCATCTGCCCCACTAACACCTTCTGCCTTTCCTCCAGCATACCAAAGAAGCAGAGAGGAAAGTTTTCGTTCTTTACCTGAAAGCAAAGTCCACCAGAGTTCTGGGAGCAAGGAAAGGTGATGGGGAGTGACTGAAAGGGGATTTTTTAACACATGAAAAAAGGAAGGCAAGAAACTGGGTACAAACTTGGGAAAGACATTCAATGTGAATAACCTAGCTGCGCTGTCCCTTGCCTGAACGGATGTGACTATAGTATCGGTGTAGCCAGTTGGTCTAAATGAGCGCAATTCTTCTGAGTGCGTCCTAATTATTACACAGTCATATGGGCAAAGCTGCTAAACTGCTACTTCTGCTACCGATTTCCATCTTGCCTTCCTTTCACTGCCTTTTTAGAACCCCCAAACTAGATGGTTGTCCATTTATTAGATGTTACTCTAAGAAAGCTGAAGATTCGATAGGCTGGGTGCACTGAAGTTAGTGCTGCACTGGAAGGGTTACCCCAGGCCCCTGCTTGTGGGTCTCATTTTCTTATGGCCTTACAGGTACACTTGTGCAGGGTAGGGAGGAAAATGTGGGATGTCATGGCATGACCCCACTGTGGAGCAGCTACATCTCCATGGCAGCAGGGAGTAGCAAAGGGACAGCAGTCCTGCAGCTGCTATCTGTGTGCTGCAGGGCATTACAGAAGCCAAATAGCTGGGCAGTGGAAGAGGAGAAGATCCTGGCACATTGACATTCCTTCAGCTGACTGTCACATATAACGTATCAGACTATATAGGAGATAACAAAGAATCCCTGTCCCTTTGACTTATCTGTAAGAATCCTCAGAGCAAAGGAAGCAGAAAGGTATATAGAGGGTTCCTCCTCTGCTAGCTGGTGTGAACTGTAGACAATTGCCCATGCTCAAGATCAAAGGGGCAAGAGTATTCATATGAAACAGAGAAGAAAGGGAAATTGAGAGGGAAGGAAGGGAGATACTTATTAGTAATTGACACCTAAAAACCTAAAATATTTAAAAAGGTAAGCAAAAGATGTAGACAAATATTCAGTTCAAAGGAAAACCAGAGAAAAAGGGAGGACAACGAATAATAGGGCAAAGACTGAAAGCTGACATGTTGCAGATAATTCTACTGATAATTTTTTAGAACACTTAATATATGAATAATACCTCCAAGCCTGTATCATTTACCTGTTCTGCTTAGAGTTACTCTGAGAGCTATCATATCTTTTATATCTGAAGAACTATAATATCTTTTGATTTTATGGTGTGACCTACAGAGTCTATTTTGTCTGGACTTTTCAAAGTATCCCAGGCCTGGGAAGGAAATAATTGTTGAATGTAACACCATGAATCTTTGATTTTTCAGCAGCTGTTTAAATGTTTCCCCAGTGATAGAAACAGTAAGATGCTTAGCTGTTGAGAGGCAAAGTCTGTGTCTTTGCAGTTGCAGGTAGTTGGAGAATTTGGTTCCCTCCGTGTAAGCTGTCTGTTTGCGACTTGGTTGTGCTGATGTGTGGACTTAGGCTGGATAACTATATGCACCATTTAAGGTGGAGTCAAACCAGGCTGTGGAGCAGCATTTGGGGAGTACACATATATTCGTGTCATTTTAAAGGTCTTTCCTATGTTCTTCACAGCTGAGGCAGTTCTTAGGATGCAGAGACAGGAGTTAACAAGCAGCAGTTAGGCAGACCGTGCAAGGCTGACATGCTAGGGGAGGGGATGGCATGAGCCGCTGGAGAAGGAGGGGGTCAGGACAGCAAGCCGTGCGTTGATGTGGCTTATCCCCTGCATCTCCTGCACTGGGTGGTGAATGTGGTGCACGCTTCTTGAACTGGGAGCTCTCAAGAGAGCATTTCAGCTCTTTCATCTAATACGTCTCCAGTAAATCTTCTGTTGTTACATGCGATTAAAATTAAGTGAAGTACAATGATATTGTGTTCGGCAAAGTACTTGCAAGATTAGTGGTATTTTACTGTCAGTATTTTTCATAAAGCAAGTTTCTTCTCTGGGAGCAGGGGCCTGTAGAAGAATATTCCAACAAAAAACTTTTATCAGGCAAAATGGGGCTGACGCTTTTCTTCCCTGTCTCCCAGAAGATAAAGTGCAGCTGTTGGGAATAATGATTAAGCTTTAACTTTCACTAGAAATTTATTGCTCTTAGAAAACTGCCTATTGCATGAAGTCTAGTCAACACAGAGGCTGCATGTGCGTGTACAGTGGGTGCTGGATGTGTACTGAGGCAAAGGAAAATGAAAAGAGGGTAGCGATATGTACAAAGGAACTGGAAGGAAAAAAGGCTGGAGGGTTTTATTTATGAGGTATGAAAAGGAACATGGAGGTGTAGGAGTAGGAGGGAATGTGAAGTATCCCTGGGTATATGCACAGGAAGGAAAGAGAATTTAAGTCATTTTCTATTTGTGCAAAGGAAGATTGGAGCCAGGGGAAGTTGTGTGCTTGCTGGGACTGCTGGCGCCCACAGCATGTAGCAACATCGTGTTGCTAACTGATGACCCTTGGACCCCTGGCAGTGTCCGAGTATTCCCAAGTCACAGTAGTGATGCTGATCATGAATATGCTAACTTAAAAAAAAAAAAAAGGATGTAATGCTGCAAAGCTTTAAATCTCTGGAATGATCCCATGGTAACACTGTCTCTGGGCTTCTTATTAGGTATTCAGATACAACAATTAAAATAATGTGATATAAAAAAAGAAAGTCATAATCATGAAGTTTGGGAACACCACATGCTTGAGCTGTGTTTGCCAAGTGTGTGTGGAGGGGCTTGGAGGATGTGACCGACAAGTGAATTGTTCACACAAATTCAAAATGAGCAAGGAAGCTGGAAGGACAGAACAAAATATACGGTCCAGTCATAAAGCAAGTGGTAGAGATGAAGCATTGTCTCTGTATACTGGTCAGGGTGGCTCTGACCAGTATACAGAGCAGTCAAGGGAACAGGCTGTTCTATATGCATGTTGCCTAGTATGGAGCTTGTTTTGAACGATACATATAAAATAAGAGTTAAAAACCACATTGGTTTGTACTAGCCAAGGTGGGACTTGTCACTTGCCTTGGGCATATGTGTGTTAAATACCCTGCTAGTTGGGTAGGTAAGTTCTGACTTTCCTTCCAAGAGACCTGAAAAAGCCTTGATGCTGCATTTGGCTTTTTGTCATTCCTTGGGGCCCTTCACCTATCTAGCATGTTGAAGTGAAGGTCTCTCAGATTACAACTAGTCCAACATGGATTTGATTGTAAAATGTTATGTGGTATTGATTTACATGTATATAAAAATGGGGAGGGGGGGGGGGAGAGGTTGTGTAATACGGTGAGTGCAAGAGGAATCAAAATCAAACTGCACAATACCTGTGTGAGTAACTGTCCTCTATGCCATTAACGTTTTTTGCTATTTAGGGTTCCAGAATGGGGCGCAGTGGTGCGTAGTTTCCTTAGCATTTCCCAATGTAACATAACATACTCAGTTGCTTACAATTCTGCTGGTCTCTCATCTGCAATTCTCACTTCATTAATTCGGCTGACTGCTTTCCCTCAGCTGACTGTTTTCCCTCACTGAGTGTTGATTTCTCCTGAGGCACATGCTGACCATTTCCTCTTCACTGTGTTTGGGTGGTTTTTTTCTCACACACAGTATATTTTAAAATTCACTGTCATGTCTAAATGCAAAATTAGGAAAGTCATGGTTGTTTGAATAATTTCTCTCATCCTTCCAGACTGTCTGAAAGGTGGAGTGATAACTTGGAAGTCATCAGAGGAATAACTGTAAAAATAGAGACTGTTAGTTAAGGTTGGGTAACTGAAGCAAAGTAATAAACATGGAAGTTCTCTAGTTCCTCCTGCTCAGTAGAGCTCCTCACTTTGATACTGAAGTGTCTGATCATTTCCAGAGCTTCCCAACAACTCTCTCCTATCACTGAGAAACTGCCACATTGATCAGAAGAACAAGAATGAATCTTCCTTATGTTTTCTGCCCCCAAAATATCTTTACATTATCTCCAACAATAGGCTTTCGGTGAGGATTCTCTGTACTTATCAGCTCCTCATTCCGCATAGGTATCCCGATGGAGTCCATCACACCTTCCCTGCTGTGCGAGGTCGATATTTGTGTGTTCTTCACATTCTGCGATTTTAAGCAAAGCCTTAACCTTCTCACGAAAGAGCGAGGGTGGCAAGTATCCCAGTGCAGCCTCATGGGCCAGCTAAGGGTGCATGGGGCCAGCGGTGTGGCAGGCGGGCAGTGCGTGCTGAGGGCCAGGGTGAAGGACCCTCTCTGGGCCTTCAGGGCTCACACAGGACTTCTTAGCGTCCATCTAAGCCCCTGGTAGCAGCGTGGGTGGCACTGTGTGGATGTTCCCGCAGTGCATATAATGTATGCGCTGTATTTGTGTGGAGGAGCTCAGGAGGATGGGTTGTGTGGAGGAGCCTAGGATGGGTTGGAGGCGTGTGACTATGGAAGATGGCAACTCCAAAGTGGCCTAGCGGTGGCTGGAAAATGTCTCAGCAGCCATTAGGATTATTGGGAGGTGCCTATTACATGTGCTGAGAAAGGATGGCTGTAACATTTGTTATATTGCCACAGCTTTACCTTTCCAGAGAGGGAATATTGGCTTGCATTGGCAGCATAGCTTTTATGAATTGCTATGAATCAGGTGCATACTGTAAGGACTTGTGAGTTTTGTATTTAATAAGTATATGAGAAAAGGCAGGCACTGGGACATCACAAAATTTAAGAAAAAAACAGATCAAGGAGGATCTTTTGTGTTTGTTTTTAACACACATCTTCTCCAAGTATCTCAGAAACATCACCCACATGCGCTGAAAAGGGTGAGAGCCTGGATTTTCTGAGACTAGCAGAGTCCATGAAATCCTCCACTGATCGAGCGACTGACTGCACTGACCTTTCTCTGAAGTACTTGATGGCTTCCTGGTCTAGGAAGTTCTGCTCTTCTCGAAAGCCCTGCTCAAAGATTTTGCGCTTGTGTCTGAACTCAATGACAGTCTTAGTGTAAGAGTTCAAGGTAGTAACGGAGGCCGCCATGCAGCAGGTGAAAGAGCCCCATGCCAGACTGTGGAGAGAGAAACCAGCAGACAGAGCTGGGTTAAGACAGCAGCTCATGTTATACTTCTGACGCCAAGAGACACACATACACAGGATGTGACTAGGCAGGTAAGTCAGTGGTGACAAACCCATTCTCCTCATCTTACCTCAAATGACCTGTTGGCACATGCTCAGGCATGCAGGCAGGACGCTGGGCTAGGGGCTGGGCATGACTTC
This sequence comes from Buteo buteo, assembly GCF_964188355.1. Lineage (NCBI taxonomy): Eukaryota > Metazoa > Chordata > Aves > Accipitriformes > Accipitridae > Buteo > Buteo buteo. Next base: position 4,209,908 of record NC_134199.1, read on the forward strand.
CATCCCATGGAGAACCGTGTGGCAGAGTGCTAATGTGAACACACGGTGCACACTGGCAGAAGAGTTGAACACCTCTTGATTTCCCTTTGAAATGTTTCAGAGCCTTGCAGACAAGTGCGAAAATCTATAAAGCAGTAAGGAACTCCTGGGAGGAGTAATGCCCCAGAGAACATGTCTTTTGGACGAGTGGAAGTTCTCCAGCATCCATGGGAAACTGACTGCGCAATGCAACTGCAGGGGTGGTTTCTATTCTGTTTTTTATGCCTTCATGAGACTACTGTATTTCCTTCTTTCCTGGTTCATGGACATTTCTAGCATTCCTGGCTTATATCTGGTCTCTGAAAGCCTGACCAGAATAGAAAACAGCACTTCCATTTTGTGGAGAGATCGCATCTGAGGGCAGTGCCCCGAGTGTGCAGGCAGTGCTAGCCAATCTTGGTCAGCCAGTGGCAGGACACCTGCAAGTACCAACCAGGAGCACGGAGAGACAGAAGGAGAAGGAAAGTGGACAAAAAAAAGTGACTGCCCCAATGCCAGGCTGGAAAAGCAGCAAGTGTTGTCTGGGTCTCCTGGTAAGGAGAGTTCAGCTGGGAGCTGCTCTGCTCCCTGCTCGTGGACTTGGGTTTCTCCCCTGGTGCCTTCTGCCCTCCCTCCACATCTCTCCTCCAGCCTTTACCTCACTGATCTCATGTTCAGATGTGGCTGGGGGGAACTCATGGCCCCAAGGAGTTTAGATGCTTTTTGAGCATGAAATGGGGCTGCAAAAAAAGCACTGAATTCCTCCTTTTGTCTGCAGAGCTTATCTGCGTTCAGGCTCCCCTTGACTTCACATTCAGCCCATCAGCTCCAGCTACATATAGTTCACAGTGGCTTCCTAACTAACTCGGATTAACTTAATCGTCTGTGTCAGCTCCACACTTTACCTGCTTCTTGC